>NW_026442075.1:1017500-1617500 GCF_026898425.1 Galleria mellonella | reverse complement strand
GTGAATTAATGAATAAATGAGTATACTTTATTTGCTTTATACAATATAGGAAATAAGCAAGGCAATTTACAAACACAACGATACAATTGTATAAGTACAGTAAGGCGGTCTTATTGCTGAGAGCAATCTTTTCAAGACAACCTTAAGGTAATGGACTATTTGTTGTACAAGTAGGTATGATAGTGATGTATAATTAAAAAAGTATCTTTTGTAAATTAAAAGTATATATTATATTATATATATATATACATATACATACATATGCATACATATACATATACATATTAATCAAACAAAATTATATGTTAAATATGTACCTAATACTAGGATATATATTAATAATTTAAAATAATTATATAAATACATAAATAAAGAATGCCAATTTTTTAAATGAAGAAACAATCAGATAGAGAAAAGATAATCTTTCACTTGTCGTTTGAAAGCATAAATGGATTTTGTACTTCTAATGACAAACGGTAATAATGAATTAATGAGTACACTTTAATTGTATCATACAATATAGGGAGTAAACAAGACAATTGATAGATGTAACGATACAGTTGTATAAGTACAGTAACCCCCTTACTTAACCAAAGTGCTTGTTCCTATCAATACATAATCTGATAATTAAAATGCCACATGGTACCTATAGAAATTAAAATGGTTTATTCCTGAATAACTTATCACGATAAACCAAATAATCCTCACCTATTACCTACCTCTTCGAAAAAGTAGTAAAAAGATTTCTTCAGGGTCGGCAATGTGCGCGTAATACCCCTGGTAATGCAGGCGTTCATAGGCTACGGTAACCACTTACCATTAGGTGGGCCGAATGCTTGTTTTCCACCTCAGTGGTATAAAAAAATTGTGTTATACTAAAAGTCCGACATCAATAATGCAAAATCAATTACATTGATATAAAAATCAAACGGCCGAACCAATCTTGACAAAATTTATATGGGGCCAATCTACAAGTATAAATTCTTTCTAATAAAAAAAAAAGAATTTTCCAAATCGCCAAAAAAATACAACCGAATTGTCAACCTCCTGTTTTTAAAGTCGGCTCAAAAGTAGCACTACAATATTAATTAAGTATGACTATAATAAAATTTTTAAAAACCTGATTCGGAAACTTGGAAAAATATTTGTAAAACTTCAAAAACAATTTACGGAATGAATTTGAATATTTCAGTAGCAGGTACTTACTACACGAGTATTAGCTTGTTCGAATAATTCACGTTTTAGTGAGCTAGAAAATTTTTAAAATTGATCACTCAGAAATATATTGAATCTTTTAAGCTAATTTAGGTTAAACACCTAATGGTAATGCTGATGGAAAATGGCCGTTTATTCATTTCTCATCAGCATTACCAGATGTAAACTTTGTACAAAAGTCGTTTGCTTGGACACCTCTGTCGCATTCGTGTTTCTACCGTGAAGCAGTTGTGTTTGCATGGCTGTGTTTCGGTTTGAATGGTGCAATATGGTAGTGAATTTGCAGGGTACAAAGGAATAACACCTGAGTTCTCAGGAATGTCCATGATACTGCTCATATCTATAGGCGACGGTTACCTCTTTGCAACAGGTGGGCCGTCAGCTTATTTGCCATTCTAAGTTGCATAAAAAAAGATATTTAGATTGGCCGTTTATCATTTTCCATTAGCATATGAACCACTAACAACAGTCAACGAATTAAAAATCTTTAATGTGGGATATGGCTTTAATGGGGGATTAAATTTTTTGAGATACAATCGTATCCCAAAAAAAACCGACTTTATTTATGACAAATCTAGTTATTTTGATTTAAAAACTGAACTAGTGAACCGATTTTGATAAAATTTCTTTGGGACCAATCTGAAAGCATATCTTTAGAGATAGGAAAATATTTTCCAAATCGGTTTTTAACTGACGCAGTTATGAGGTAACAAAATTATAGAAAATATAACCGAATTAAAATCATTCTCCTATTTTAAGTCGGTTAAAAATTCAAATAAAATTAGAATCTCTCTTCTTTAAAGAAGAACCTTTCTTCTTCTTCAAAGCGACTTTAAGCGACTCTTCAGAGTCGCTTAAAAACATTTTTGAATTTTGTCACGCAATAAATTCGATGCGATTCGACGAATATGCAACGCAGCCGTTGCTAACCTTTCAGTGTGACGCCTCTGTTAAATACTCTTAACTAAAAATACACAAACCCTTGTAGCATAGTCTCGATTTTTTGGTAGAAAGCCCCGCGACTGCTCCTGTGAAATTCAATGCTCCGGCCTTCCATGTGTTCCCTTTTCAAAAAGTCACGTTTGTTTTTCATAGCGTGCATCTGTTTTCTGTTTATTTTAAAATTTTCTCGAGTTCCTTTTTTGAATTGCTCCGCTTTCATACTGCCAAAGTCTATGCTTCGTTTCGCAAACGCTGGATTTACTATGAACTTCCTGTAAGTAGAACACACGGGTATTATTTCTAACTAAGCAGTCGTGTATTTGCATAGTTCCAGTTAAAAACAAGTGTTTGTAATTACATTTCTCTTTGGTGCAATGTTATAATTTAATATCATTTTGTATAATTATATATTATATTAGATTTTATATATAATATAGGACACAATTTTTCAGTACATTATTTTGTTTGCCAAAATATTGCGAATTAATGAATAAATCACCACCTTATTTATCTAAAGGGCTATACTTAATTTTTTTTTATACAACTTAGAATGACAAACAAACCGATGCTCCACATGATAGATAGTGATAACCTTCGCCTATAGATATGAACAGTACCATGGACATAACAGAGCATACTGTAAAGCCCATGTTACCCTTCATACGCTGCTTTTTTTTTATACAACTTAGAATGGCAAACAAGCTGACGGCCCACCTAATGGAAAGTGGTAACCGTCGCCTATAGACATGAGCAGTACCATGGACATAACAGAGTATACTATTTCGCCCATGATACCCCCCATGCGTTGCCACTCCTGAGGACTCAGGTGTTATTCCTCTGTACCCAGTAAATTCACGCCATATCCCACCTTTCAAACCGAAACACATGCACGCTTTTCCTAAGGACTAAGATGTTATACAATGAATGACAAGCTATAGAAATACCCTATTATTTCATTGCTATATCCCACTCTTCAAACCGAAATACAGCCATACAGACACATCTGCTTCACGGTAGAAACACGAACGTACAGTCTCCCTCTGGTCAGAAGAGCAAAATAATCAATGCGTTTCAGGCATACTTATTTTAAATATATTTCATTTATAAACCAGGCGCCTTAGTAGATATCACAGTAAATACATTGACACTCTTAATACCTATCTTTAAGGATTATAAGAGATAATTAACACTTTTGCCATCGACTGTCTTAGTATAAGACCTAGACACGTGGCAGCGTGTACAGCTAAGTTAAAATTTTACTTAAATGCAATCGAATGTGTGAACTATTTACCTTTTATAAGGCCTCTTGTATAAAACTCTTCCCTCTTCATTCGTGTAATAAATCGCCTTTGTGTCAACCCTACGATGCAATGGATCAGCATGGTGCATAAATGGAGAATATGGGTCTTGAGGTAGTTCATACGCTAACGCTGCTGTGTACCCCCATAATATAATGTCTCCCATGACATTTATATTCGGAAATGTGAGGCAGAATACTGAAATAATTTTACAGATATATAACACTAGTGATCCACCTCGGCTTTTCACTAATAAATAGAAAAATTATAATTACTATTGTATATTCTTTATTGCACTAAAACAAATAAATAACAAATTAATAACAAAGTTAGCAAAAGCGAATTTATCTTTAAAAGAGATCTCTTCCAGTCAATCTAACACATTGGCATAGGAATTAGTTAAAGCTAATAGAAGAAAAAAATTACTGTTAAAGCTAATACAAAATACTAATTTTATATTAGCTTTAAAAGTAAAATGTTTTATACTTTAGATTTTTTTTATACAACTTAGAATAGCAAACAAACTGACAGCTTACCTGATAGAAACTGGTAACCGTCGTTTATAGACATGAGTAGAACCATGAACATAAAAGAGTATATTTCGCCCATGATACCCCCCATGCGTTGCCATTCCTGAGGACTCAGGTGTTATTCCTCTGTACCCTGTAAATTCACTGCCATATCCCATCCTTCAAACTGAAAAACAGTCATGCAAATACAACTGCTTTACGGTAGAAACACGAATGGGACAGAGGTGACGCACAAACAACTTATATACAAAGTCTCCCTCTGATAAACTACATTATAATAATTTTTGTAGAAATCTCGACAATTTTTAAGAATAATATATAGCCTATATTACTCATTGACAACGAAACTCTCTGCTTTTAAAAGAAATTTTGAAATCAGTTGTGTAATTTTATAGTTTATCCATTGCAAACGACATACACGAAATCAAATCTCGTTATCTCTTACTAATATTATATTAGGCTACAGTAACCGCTTACCAGCAGGTGAGCCGTATGCTTGTACGCTACTTGAGTGCTTTAAAAAAAATATTAATATAGGTGTCAGTAACTAGTGATAACAGATAAGCAAAATGGAGAAACGAATTATGCGTAAATAGAAAACAGTTTCTTGAGACAGTTCATATGCCTAATTTTTGTGCACTTTCATAATATAATATTTCTCATAACATCTATATTTGGCAAAGTGTCTTTGATGATGAGGTCCAAAAATGAATAAGCTCGAAGTTTTCTTTCAAAAGATTGCATACTAAACGATATAATTCATCGTAGAACTAGTCATCACATCAATGGTTAACTGTGGGAAACGGGGATAGTAGACTTTGGTGATGTTTTGAGATGGGCGCTGCTGTTCGATTTAGACGATATAGTGATGTGTATCTGTAATTTAAAATTACAAACTAATGGTCGAAGTATGGACAGCAGCGTCACTCTTAAAACATTACCAAGTCTAACTGCGGATGCCAGCCCGCCTGCTTTATAAGGGAGGCAGTGTACAATTAACAGATAATACAATAAATAAATCTTAAAGATTTGTCGTATCGGTTCGGAAATACTACTGCTAGGACTTGGTTCAAAGTGTAAATGTAAAATTAAAATGCTTTAAAAAACGCACGGTGGGCGAATGCCACTCATCCAAATGGTCAGGATGGAATTTATTACACAATGATCCATCTTACCTATTTGCAGAGAACTGCCTTCTGGGAATACAATAAATCGTTTCCTTCTCGATAATAATTCGCCGTTATCATGGAGTGTGACGTCACTATTATTAGCTGAATCTATTGTTCCAATTTCAAACACAATGAAAAATAAATACAATAATAAATTTTTTATTAATTTAACCATCATAAACGGCTTATTTAAATTGATTTGAAAATGGAATTACTTAAATTCTCTTTTAACTTTTTTTAAAAACATAACGAACTAGAATATTATACGGTTTGAAGATTATTAATAATAGAATAATCTTATCCACAGCTTAGGAAACCGTTAATCACGATTTACAAATAACAGCTTAGAGACCGTTGTGTGATTTGTACAGGTCGTTATAAAATTAGATACCACTAAGTCTTATTTGTACAGTAAAAATATATTTTTTAGGGAATGTAAATTATAAAATATATACATTTGCAGGCAAATTTAGTGGAGACATTTCCTGCATTCTAATCTTAAGCTAAGAACATAAATTTAAAAATTCATTAATATATTTGTGACTAAGTTTGTATTTATCCGCAACATCGTCCACGTGACCGGGATTTTTTTTTAATGGATGATAATGGAATGGTAACCCCGCTTGCGCTATCGGTATACGCTGGCGGGGCACCAGTGAAGGATGATAGGTGACGATGAAAAGACAGGCCAGTTAGCCCATCGTGATGAATACACTTGGAATTCAGCACGATGGATTCCAGGGGGGACCACGTGGAGGTCGGCCAGGTTTACCCAACCTAACTGCTAACAATGGGGCCCTTAATCTCTATTATTAACAATCCCTTCCCCCCCCCCCCCACGTGACCGGGATATATTCATTGACTAGGATAAACAATACCCTACGTATATATATATATGGTACGTGTATACTATTATTGTATATTATATATATATATTAAGCAGTTGCGTTTGCATTGCTGTGTTTCGGTTTGAAGGGTGGTTTATGGCAATGAATTTACTGGGTACGGAGGAATAACACCTGAGTCCTTAGTAATGAGAACGCATGGGGGGTATCATGGGCGAAACAGTATACTCTGCTATGTCCATGGTACTGCTCATGTCTATAGGCGACGGTTACCACTTTCCATCAGGTGGGCCGTTAGCTTGTTTGCCATTCTAAGTTGTATAAAATAAATGCATGGCAATTAATAGCAAAACTCCCCTTATGGTGAAAGCTTATGTCCAGCAGCGGACAGTTAACGCCTAAAATGATGCTATATTTATTTAAGTGATTCCTATGTCTAAAATTACATGGTCATTAAAAAGCCCTTGTATGATCGAATAACGCCATACACGCTTGTCATTCAAATAATCATTTAGAATGCAATAGGCTTTGTAGAGTATCTATCTAGTTGTATTGAATCCATAATCGATTAACTTGACAAGCGTGGGTAATCATTAATTAAAATTGAAATATCAAACTATACATACCACAAAATACCGCTGATGCATGAAATACATAGTTATATATAAATTAATCATATACATATATCCGAAGTATTAATGTGGGATAATTAATGGCCTATCTCTGTCTGAAAGTTCACTCAATTCCGTTCAGTCATATAGCATAATTATAATAAACATTCTAACATCTTTACAAACTTTTACAATCATAATAATCCGTGGTGATCTCCGACCTCTGTGGCGCTGCGATAGGCATATTATTTGCATAATCAAGTACTGGTTTCGATTCATAATCGCGCCATTTTAGGAAATAAATATTTCTAAATTTGCTCCGCTCTAAGGGCTCTGACTTGTATTCCCAAACGTTAGTTGCTTGGTTCTCATAATATAGGCTAACCTAGCTTGAGAACCAATGATAAGTGCAATTGTAGTAAACGCGTGATACTCGTTATAAACAAAATATTCTATGACTTGAATTAAAGAAGTTACCACAAAATATTATACTAATATTTTGTGGTAATAACTTACCACATAATAAATAACCACACTAATAAATTACCACAAAATATTAGCATAACATTTTGTGATAATGACTTACCACATAATAAATTACCACAAAATATTAGCCTAATATTTTGTGATAATAACTTACCACATAATAAATTACCACAAAATATTAACATAATATTTTGTGATAATAACTTACCACATAATAAATAATCACACTAATAAATTATCACAAGATATTAGTGTAATATTTTGTGGTATATTGTAAAATCAAAAATAAATTTAGTGATTAAACGTTTCGATTTATTACTAATTTATTTACAACAGTGTTTCTGTGATTAATTTCAACAAAACCATATTGTTATTACATTTAGTTCTGTTAAAACAAATTCTATATTATATTATCTTGATAATTAAATCAACCTGTAGAAATTTCATACATTATAGTAAATCACCGAGCACCAGAACTGAAATAGTGCCGTTAAAAAAACCGGTAACGGTGCCAGTCAAACAGAGAACGTTAACAAGTACAATAAGCGAAACCTAGTTCAGTTGGAATAACCGTGACTTATCTAGTTTTGCACTATGATCTTCATTTAGTACAAAACTTGTAATATTAACTATAATAAATGTATAAACTATATTTATTAATATTTGACAATAACAAAAAATAAATAATAATTACTAATACGAAATTTTCGTAATCAAAATATAACAAAGTAACTTGCATTACTTTTGCTAATAATAAATATTTAAAAATTGTTAAATTATTTACCTGTCACGTGTGTATATATTAATTGTTAATTTAAATTCTTATATTCTATAACAATACGTATATCATAGAAAATAACAATTCTAAAGTAATGAAATAAAACACAAGTACGTGTAATAAAGATGGATAAAGTAGTGGCATAGATGATTTATATTATTACCATTATGTTTGTTCATATTTGATTAATAAAAATATTGGTAATATATCAATATGAAGATACTGTTTCAATTGGTAATAATTTGTTATGTTTGTATTGTATTATTTTTGTTATTTGGTTTCATTGACGCAAACGAAGATCAAGTGTCAAACCATCGTCGTCCAAAGAGGTATCTAGCGTTCAGGAATATAACGCATTTTTTCGTAAGTATATATTTTTAATCTATCTAATTATCGGCCTTATTTAGCAAAGTGGTTTATCGCTTGATTGATGTAAATAAGATGCTAAATGCGGTTCCCGTCTTCTGAGAAATTTGTTCCGCTGATGGGCATCGATTTTTCTCATGAAAGACAAATTTTAAACCGACTTCAAGAAAGTTCTCAATTCGGATGCATTTTTTATGTTCATTACTCCGATTACGATTTATATATTTATTTTTTTTACCTGAAAGGACGTACTTTCAGATTGGTCTTTTTTATGCAACTTAGAATAATAAACAAGATAACGACCCACCTGATGGCAAATGATAATATTCGTTTAATTTAATCTCAAAATAAGAACTTTCTAAAATTATAATACGGAATAGATTTATTAATAGACCAAGTTTCATGCAAAATTAATGAATTTGTTCCAAACAGATAAACATAGACAAATACTAATCATTTCCGTAACCCATCATTTGCAAACAAGTTGGCGACCCTACCGATGTGTAGTTATTTACTGTCACTAATTCTCGTAACTTCGATTAACAATACCAACTAGATATCTGCCCAAAGCTTCAAACATGGCCCAGTGAATAACGCCTCATTTACAGAATGTGTACTCGTATCTATTTTTTAAACAACTTAAAACTGCGCTTTAATCTTTTATTTCTGACTCAAGTACATCGAAATCATTAAGTTTTTAGATAATTCCACGTTTAAGTATAGCATCGCTAAATATAAAGATGTGGATGCAGGTGGCTCAGAAGCGTTTTTATAGAAGTCTTTGGGGAGGTACATACTTATGTTTAGAAGCAGTGATACCTATATTCTGTAGTGGATAAATAAATGGCTAGAATGATGATGTTAAAATTTGTTAAATAACGTCTCACGTAATAGAATAGAACTCCAGTTATATTAAAATATAACTGGAGTTCTATTTTAGTACGTGAGACGTTATTTAGCGATGGCACATTTTGATCGTGATACTTTATCTAGTTGGTTTTATTGATCGATGTCGTATCATAAATAATACGATAGTTATCACAGATTGTGCTGTGAGGGATAAAGGGTGTTGACACCCCTGATGTCCCTCATGTTTTGTCCCTTTTGAGCATTAATGTATTAAATGCCTCTAATGTCAATAATTACGCTCAATTTCTATCGTGATGTCTCATGAAACATACATATGATGTTAACAGAGATTTAAAATAGTAACTGTTGAGTTTCTTGCAGATTTTTCTTAATAGATAACAGCTTTTCGAACCAGCTATGTATTCATGAAAAATGACAATAGATACGTGGCCAAACAGATCCAAGGCCTGTATAAAAGCCAAAGGTGGCCATTTGGAATAGATTTTTTTTTTTATTTTTTGCTGAGACTTTAATAAATACGTAGATATTAATTTTTAATTAGTAATATTACATTACTTCATAAAATAAAATGCATTTTCATTTGTAACAGAACTTATGGCTGAACTAGGTATCAATTATCAGCTTCATATGTCTATTATAAATATATTAGGTAAAAAAAAAAAAGATTGCACATAAATTTAATCTATATATATATAAAAATTAATGCCACTTTTCGTTGTAATTTTATAACTCAAGAACGGGTTCACCTATCCAAACCAAATGTTTAGGCTTTGTTTGGACTATTTAGTAGATGGTTTATGTGAAGTTTACACAAAATCAGTCGAGCGGCTCTCCATTTATCACATTTTTTGTAACAAATGAATTCAATAAATGGCGGATCATTTTGTTAATGGGGTTTTATGTGTCAAATTCAAACTTTTTTTTTAAGATGAGTATTGTGCTGTCAAATTGAAACTTTTTTTCAGTGTTGACAGTACAAGCATGTTGGGGGGAAAGGGATTGTTAGTAATGGAGACCGAGAATTCTATTGCTAGCAATATACCCAACCAGGTCGACCTCCTCGCGGTTCTCCCTGGAAAATATCATGGTTAATTCCTGATGAATTCATCATGATGGGCTAACTGGCCTGTTTTCATTCTCATCTATCACCCTTCACTGGTGCTCCGCCAGCGTATCCCGTTAGCGCAAGCAGGGTTACCATACCATTTTCACCCATCAAAAAAAAAGTACAAGCATGTTGTTATGTCATTCATGCGGTCATTTCAATTTGGACGTGCTTCGATTAAAACAAATTGTCAGCGATATTGATGTTATTTTTTTTTTTTTATTATTTCACTTTATACGTAGCGAAGCACGTACCGGGCCGCTAGTTGAGATATAATGTAAACTTATGATGTTTTTCAGATGCGTCTCAATTTTAAAGCCAATATGGTGTGGTGGAATCAAATATTCGCACAAGCACTAGGGTTCCGTATGAATTGGGACGAACCACCGGACTCATTTCATCCACACCATCATTTATACAGAAGAACTGTTTATGAAAATTTGGAAACATTATTGGACAGGTAAATCTATACATGCTACCTAAACCCAGTGGGAAGGTTTATGTCCAACAGTAGGAAGGTACAGGCTAAAATAGTAATGATGATCATCATTCATTAAATTTTATTCACCTTTACCAGAGGGAGACTTTGTACAAAAGTCGATTGCTTGGGTACCCCTGTCCCATTCGTGTTTCAACCGTGAAGTGGTTGTGTTTGCATGGCTGTGTTTCGGTTTGAAGAGTAGGATATGGCGTGAATTTAGTGGGTACAGAGGAATAACACCTGAGTCCTCAGGAATGGCAACGCATGGGGGGTATCATGGGCGAAACAGTATACTCTGTTATGTCCATGATACCGCTCATGTCTATAGGCGACGGTTACCACTTTCCATCAGGTGGGCTGTCAGCTTGTTTGCCATTCTAAGTTGTATAAAAAAAACTATATTTTTTTTAATGAGTGATAATGAAATGTTAACTCCGCCTGCGCTATCGGTATACGCTGGCGAAGTACCACTTAGGGATGATAGGTGATGATGAAAGCAGGTCAGTTAGCCCATCGTGACGAATTCCGCTAGAATTAACCACGACGGTTTCCAGGGGGAACCGCGTGGTCGACCTGATAGGGTGTATTGCTAGCAATGGGTCAGTTAGACCCCATTACTAACAAACCCTTTCCCCCATCCACCTATATTTTACCTACATTTTTTATATATCAGCCAGCATATGAAATAAGAAGTCAGAACGAGTGCATATGTAAGTGTATAACCTTAAGGTTGTCTTGAAAAGATTGCTCTCAGCAATAAGATCGCCTTACTGTACTTATACAATTGTATCGTTATGTTTGTAAATTGTCTTGTTTATTTCCTATATTGTATAATGCAAATAAAGTATACTCATTCATTCATTCATTCATATGTGTAAAAAGAATAAGGCATAATTATATTAAGTAAAAAAAATATGTATATGTACTCTAAAATGTACTTTAAAATACTCTTCTCATTGCCCACCCCATAAATGACCGCACGTGATGATAGATGCATAAGTAAAAACGGCCAACTGCTTTCAGAAACGGAATAAGTGGCTACCACTGCGTACGGCGGGCCATTTGTGAAATGAGATTGATCGGCGAGCCGCGCGGAGTTTACTATAAAATTTTAAAAATGGTATTCAGGTAAAAACACTGTTGATTTTTAATACTAAAATAATTATTTTTCGCTTTTATTGATTTTATTTCAACATCAAAAATGTTATATTAATTCATGTAGTTCTATACAAGAAAGAAATATATAAATATTTTTATTCAAGTAAACTTAAATTTAAGTATTTTTGAACAGTTATAGAATAGAATAGAATAGTTATAGTAAAATATTTTTTTATGATTTTACCTCTCATTAGGAATGCAATTTAATTTAATGCAAGTCAATGTAATCAAGTATTTAATGCGTTTTAATCTATTAATTAAATATAATTAAAACTAATAAAAATGGGCACTTAAACCAGAAATTTTAGAACATCTCTGTAAATTATTGATGCCCATTAATTCTTCTCTTTTCGCGTCTAGGGAAAGTAGATAAAGTTTTGTTTGAGAATTCAGTTCAGGGTACGATAGGACTGATATACCTGAAGAAGGTAAAAGCCCTTAAAATAATATAAAAAAAAAGAAACTCAGCTGTTGCTTTTTTCAAACGCTTCGATTTTATAAATTGTGAATGTGTTTTGTGTTAAAAAGACACTTTTAACATGACAATTATTGATATATTTTTTTTTATTTTATATCATTTTATTGATGATTTCCTATACATAATTTATTTTGTCGTTCCATGTAGCGAATGCTGACAGTACACTACATTTGCCTGTACAAGCTTACCATTCGAGACCATTTACTTTTACATTTTATAAAATGTTTTGTCGTTTTCAGGCAACAGTCCTTAGCGACCGACAAATGGCATAATGTAACAAAACAAGAATGTCCAATGTCCATAAATTTATGCCCATTGTCATTACTGGAAGTATCACTTTACACGGACGTGTAAACCAAAAGAGATCTCAAAGTGTCCTAAAATAAAGTCGAATTTTAAATGTTCGCAAAATAATATGTAGCGGACCGAATCGTTAATTTCCAAATAACGAAAAAGTTTAAATGAAATAAAAATAAAAGTATATAATGACGTGTTTTTTTCTAGTAATTTATTAATTTCTCTTAAGAACTAAATGAATTGTCGTGTGGTCCAGACATAGAATGGGTCACTTCTTCTTTTCCTGTTATTTTTCTAGAACCTAATGGACGAGGGATAGGCAGTTATATCCCTTTTAAAACATCACCCAAGCTTAACTGCTATTGCCAACCCGCCTGCCAAACATGGCAACTACTGGCAAAAGCCCCCCAAAGGTGACCTATGTACAACAATGTACAATAAGTAGTTGGTACGATACTGATGATAATGTTGTTGATAAATATATTTATAAATAGAAATATGAAAGGCCGGCAGCACACCTGCAATGCCGCTGGTGTTGTAGGTGATCATGGGCGGCGGTAGTCACTTACCATCAGGTGAGCCGCATGCTCGTTTGCCCCCTGTGTTGTAAAAAAAATGATGAAATAGTTTTTTTATAATTTAGTACTTGGTTCACTATATGTATATGTAACTCCATCATCATAATCATCATACCAGCCGGTTTTGCCAGTAGTTGCCACGCTTGGCATGCAGATTGGCAACCGCAGTTAGACTTTAGAGATGTTTTAAGGCAGACGCTGCTGCTAATTCTTCGCCCTCTCTTAGTCACCTCTTACGACACCGACGGGTACAAAAGGGATAGCCTATTCTATGCCGGGACCACACGGCCACATGTAACTTAAATAACGTCGGCAATAAAGAAACAGGTATGTAAATACTATTTACCTGTAAAAGCTTTTTCATCGCGTTAAGTCACGATTTACCTAAAATACATGAAACCAGAGGGAGACTGTACAAAACTCGATTGCTTGGGTACCTCTGTCCCATTCGTGTCCATGGTACTGCTCATGTCTATAGGCGATGGTTATCACTTTCCATCAGGTGGACCGTCAGCATGTTTGCTATTCTAAGTTGTATAAAAAAACATGTATCTTATTTATTTATTTATTTATACTTTATTGTACACAAAAACTTACAAACATATAATATATATATATTAAATAAAGATATACAACAGGCGTGCTTAATTCTGTAAGAGTTCTCTTCCAGCAAACCCTGAGTGGAAAGGGGCATTAATTACCAACAGACAGTGTGCGTACAATAATAGGAGGAAACCGTATAGTTATTTCTATTAAGAAATAATAAATATGTTGACATATATATAAATTAACTCATATAATTAGTTAATTAGTTTTATTACATTATTAGTAGCTTAGTTTTTATTACGTGAAAGTGTCAATTCAATGGAAAAACATCTACTTATCATGCCCACAACGCTGCAATGAAAGATCAGTGCGATGTAAGCACAAAATAAATCTAGTTAGTTGCTGGTAGACTAGTCAATAAATTCCCAGAGCATCTAAATCGACCCGTTTTGGACTGGTCGCCCAATGGGCTTCATACGGTGCTACTATCGATTCTAGATTAAGGTGAGGTGATTAAGCGAGAGGTTTATTTCACATATGTATTAAAATAAAGGCACCTTTTCATTTACCATATAGTACATACATACAAACATACGTATCTGTCACGCTTGTCTCCCATTAGGTTAGGCAGAAACAATGGAACGCCAAATGCTTCGATACAAACAAACCTCTTTCGTTTTTCATACACGCTCGCCGGTTACGGGTACTTTTAATTTGGCCCTTCTTCAGCACGTCGCCTATTTGGTCAACATACATCCGTCTAGGGTCATATAGTAATATTTATTTATTCATGATTACACATTAAAATATGTCTAAAAGGTGAATTTAGTGCCTGCTGGCAATCTCTACCAGTCAACAGTTACACTAAATGGCACTAACAGTAAAAACTGGGAAGGGATTGTTAATAATGCTGGCTACCAATCCCATTGCTAGCAATATACCCTGTCAGGTCGACCTCCACGCGGTTCCTCCTAGAAACCATCGTGCTAAATTCCAGACGTATTTCGCTTTTTTAATTATTACGCTTTCTCATTATCCACCTAACATCCCTCACTGATGCCTCGCCAGCGTAAACCGTTAGCACAAGCGGGGTTACCATTCCATTATCATTCATAAAAAAAAGTGGAAACATATTTCATTTTATCAACAACTTGATAGATTTTTTTTAATGGGTGATAGTGAATTGGCAGCCCCGCCTACGCCATCGGTATGCGGTAGCGAACACCAGATGATAAATGAGAATGAAAGTAGGTCAGTTAGCTCATCGTGACGAATTCCACAGGAATTAATCAAGATTATTTCCATGGGAAACGGCATGGAGGTTAACCAGATAGGGTATATTTCTAGCAATATGAAAATTACATGTTACCAGAGGGAGACTTTGTACAAAAGTCGATTGTTTGGGTACCTCTATACAGGGTATCCTAGTACAGATTCTGTCCACTTCCAATGCCGATCTGTATCTATTCAATTTTGTAAAATGTATAAATGAAGTGCCATTGTGATATAAATAAATATATTATTAAAAATGTTATTTTTTTTATACAACTTAGAATGGCAAACAAGCTGACGACCCACCTGATGGAAAGTGGTAACCGTCGCCTATAGACATGAGCAGTACCATGGACATAACAGAGTATACTGTTTCGCCCATGATACCTCCCATGCGTTGCCATTCCTGAGGACTCAGGTGTTATTCCTCTGTACATTGTAAATTCACGCCATATCCACCCTTCAAACCAAAACACAGTCATGCAAACACAACTACTTCACGGTTGAAACACGAATGGGGGAGAGGTATCCAAGCAATCGACTTTTGTACAGTCTCCCTCTGGTCTGCCAATCTACCTGCCAACCGCAGCAACTACTGGCAAACCCCTCTTTATGGGGGGGGGCTATGTCCAGCAGTGGACAATTAACGGTTGATAAAATAATAAATAATAAAGACAGACAATCGAGAACAAACAGTAACTGCATTCTAAGTCAATGTAAATATTCTAAGGGAAAGATCGTGTGCACGTGACCTGCACAATATATGAGATTTACTTAATTCGTTCCAAACGTGCCGCGTCTCCACAAACACGGCGACCATTGTGGGGACACTTTCGACGGCTGCAGAGTGGAGATTCAGCTTTATATTGCATTCGCTGAACGTTACGAAATGTTTTTTATCGAGTTTCAGATTAATTTTACTAAGACTAAATTACAGATCTATTTTTTTTAACGCGTCACCTACATATTTATTCTTTGTTTCTACCCAAAGGTTGTCTGGAAGAGATTGCTTCATTGAGCAAAGCCTATTACTCACTAAACGATTACTTGAATGACGAGTGTGCATGGCAATAGTTGTTCATGCACTGAATTTTCATTTAATGTTAGACATAGACACCTATATAAATATACATTGTAAATAAACTGGCTTTAAAAAAAAAAAGTAATTCAATTGAGTTTCTTGCCAGTTCTTCTCAATTGGATCTATATACCGAACTGGACGGTAGGGAAAATATAAAATTATAATGTAAAAATTTGACGTTCATAAGCGGCTAAAATGTCCTACATGAATAAATGATTTTTGAATTTGAATTTGAATTTGAATTAGCAATAAGACCGCCTTTTGTACTAACTATACTTATCGAAAATTGTTCAACAAATCCTGTAATGTTGGTGCAAGAAAGTGTTAAATAAATAAGTAAATAATATTAAGATTGATATGATGTTAAAATATCTAAATGAATATTTTGAACTTATTTCAAAAAGAAATAGCTTCGCAATTCGGTTGTATTTTTTGTTCAGTCGTTTAAGTATCATTGAATAATGGACGTTAAGGGTCATCAAATATGAATGATTTTACAAATTTTAAAATTTAATTATAATTTTGATTAAATAAATAAATACCATTGGTCATATCATACAACGCCATCTAGACCCAAATTGAGTAGAACTTAAACAATATTATATAGAGATAGAAAAAATAGGCATACTCAGTAGCTTAATCTGCTTACTTGCTATTTAATTGCCTTTCTTAAAAATACATGTAAAACAGAAAAAAAACACCAATATCAGTATAAACTGACATACTCCAGAAAATAGGGGGGAAAGGATTTTCAGTAATGGAAAGGTTAGTTCCCATTGCTATTAATATACCTTATCAGGTCGACCTCCATGCGTTTCCCCCTGGAAACCATCGTTACTAATTTATCGTTAAATTCGTCACGATGGGCCAACTGACCTGCCTTTTCATCCTCACCAATCATCCCTCACCGGTGCCCCGCCAGTGTATACCGATAGCGCAGGCAGGGTTACTATTCCATTATCATCAATTAAAAAAAAAAAACTCCAGAAAATAACAATTTGTATTGCGCGGAGATCAAACCCACGACTGATTGAAAGGTATGTGATGTGTTACACCACAAATGTTAGAATTTTTAAAAAGTGATTGTTATTAACAAAACAAAGTTGCTATTTTATGTCAAAATGTTTATTCAACACTTAAAATACTGTACCAAGTCAAGCCACCTGGCCGGTATTAGTAGATTGATGCCCAATAATGGGAATAGTGAGACATTATGGTGTCTGCTTAAAAATACGTTTACATCGTAGATTTTATACATAGAGTATCTCCCTTAGATTACATAGATGGAGCATCGAGTATCAAAAACGTGTCGAAATTAAATCAGCTAATTTGATATTTGGCTATTTTTTAACCGAACGATTCGAACGGTTAATAGAACAATAGACTCCGAATAGAGATCTAATAATTTGCCTAAAGATGCCTCATTATAATTAAAACGCGTGTCGCAAAATGCCTGTGAACAAAATGGCAGTTGTAGATTGATAGCTAATATGGAAGGTTGTGAAATTTCTTGTAATAATAGGAGTGATCAAACTTCGAGTGCTACCAATACATATTAATGGTAACGGGATTCAATAAAATAGTTCTAATCAAATAACCAGTAATGTAGACTTCCACAAGATAACACCTAGTTGAATTAAATATTTACAAAACAAAACGCTCCATCTAATATTAATACGTTTTTAGTACTCAGTGCTCTATCTATATAGATATAATCAATTTACATAATTCTCATTCATCTCTAAGTACAGATATGAGCTCCATAACTCCTTGACCTTCAGGACACTCGTGGTATACATCTGGACAGCTGAACATCTGACGGCCTGCGATCGCTGCATCCCTATATACTGACATAGATTCTTCCCACTCCAAATCTTCAGGGTCAAATGGTGTCCGCCCATAATCTGGCCTATAAATTAATTATACATATATATGGATCTTAATCTTAACTTGCAATTATAAATAATACCGTAGCAAATTCTTAACACAATATTTTATATGGTAAAATATATATTAATAATGTTAATATGGCAACACTGTTATTTGTTCTTCATTCATCATTTTCTCCATCAACTGTCAAACATTTTACACTATGCTCTGTAGAAATATATTTTCTAAAAAATTTGTTTCCTACAAAGCGTATAAACCAATAATAAAACAGTGCAAGTAGATAGAAAACTAAAAAAAATAAAAGTACCTATTTACACTTCTAAACATTGTCTGGGGAAGAATACAAAATTAATACATTAAGTCTTCCATTTGCGCCAAATATTTTTCTTTTTATAATGTGTTCAATAAAAAATAAATAAATAAACTAAATTAATTAGCCTCGTTTTCTACTTTATCCTTCTAACGCTTTATTCTTTGAAAAGAAAAAAGAAATTAGAAGAAAAAATATTCCTTCAAAGGAATTTTCAATTAAAGTGCTCGAAACAGTCTAACCTGTGCTCCGGTGTACATAGCTCGGTCAGTTGGAGCCATTAATCGCAAGATACACGCGATTACGTGCCAGTTACTGCCTCCACAACAAGTTAGGTATGAGGCTACCTTCTCCTATATTTTCAAGTCTCCACATACCACCTAACATTAGCACGGACTTAGATTACATAGATGGAGTGTCTCCATACAAATGATCCCCTAAAAACCGGTAAACTTTTTATTTATGTGTAGGTACATATAGGTACATAGGGTTACCAGATACAATTCACACTAAATATGTGGAGAAATTTATAAATATATTTTATATCTTATTAAGGTAAATTAAAAAATAAAAACGTTACAAAATATTAAGAATATATCTAAAAGAACAAGATAAACACTGCATAATAATTCATAATGATACATGTCTTTAATGAATTACTTTGATTTATATCTGAGTATAGATATAAAATATGTTTTCGTTTTTAAATTATTGAAAATGGCCATCATTTTTATTAATACGTGTATATTAATTTATAAGCAACACAGAAAAATGTATTCCAAATTCTAATTTAAAAATCGATCTGGTCTGGAAAATTTTTAATCTCATTATTACAAAATTATGAAAAACAAATGCGTTATGTTTTGTTTAAAAAAAATGCCAGTCAAACGTCAAATTAACTGACTAAATTTTGACACGTTTTAAATATTTAATGCTCTATCTATAGAGTCTAAGACCTCAGTTAATTTTACAAATTTTAAAAACTTGGACGTTTATAAAGATTTCATTCGTTTAAATATGGTTGAGTAACAAACACGCAAACATCTTTACGAACTTTGAACACTTTTAATATTAATTTACCATAGCACGCCATGATATCATGAGTATATACAAATAACAGCAAGAAATATAGGTAGCTTAATAGGTAGATACCTTTATAAGAGAGCGTCTTCTATTTCAACCAACTTCAAAAAAGCAGGAGGTTGTTAATTTGATTGTATTTTTTTTATATGTGTTACCTCATAACTCCGTTAGTTATAAACCAATTTAAAATATTCTTTCTTATTTGTAAGGATATACTTTCAAATTGTTCCCATACAAATTTTATTGAAATCAGTTACTTTAACTTAAAAATTTAACTAAATTTTTAAGTCATAACAACTAGTTTTGCTGCGATTGAAGTTTTTTTTTTTTTGTAGAACAAAATCTCAAATAATATTGTTACAGCCTCTTTATTTTAACTTGTAATACGTATATATGCTAGTTTGTTTAAATAAAATGTTCCAAGCCGAATTAGAACCACTTCTTGACATCGGATTTCACCAGAGGGAGACTTTGTACAAAAGTCGATTGCTTGAGTACCTCTGTCCCATTCGTGTTTCAACCGTGAAGCAGTTGTGTTTGCAGTTGGCTGTGTTTCGGTTTGAAGAGTGGGATATGGCGTGAATTTACTGGGTACAGAGGAATAACACCAGAGTCCTCAGGAATGGCAACGCATGGGGGGTATCATGGACGAAACAGTATACTCTGTTATGTCTATGGTACTGGTCATGTCTATAGGCGACGGTTACCACTTTCCATCAGGTGGGTCGTCAGCTTGTTTGCCATTCTAAGTTGTATTAAAAAAGGCCGATTGTTCTGAAAATTTGCATACGCCTTCAGTACTACGTGGTACTGTTATAGTTTTCCACGTTGATGAATAATATGTATACACAATTACTTACGTTAGTAAAATATGTATTATCTCTCCAACTAATCCTTCCTCCTCGACAGGATACTGGGCCGCCTCGCAGATTGCTCGCAACATGCATTCGTGGCCATTGAAGCCTTTACTGCAACACCAGAGTAGACTTTGTACAAAACTCATTTGCATAGGTACCTCTGTCACATTCGTGTTTCTACTGTAAAGTAGTTGTGTTTGCATAGCTGTGTTTTGGTTTGAAGGATAGGATATTGCAGTGAATTTACAGGTTACAGAGAAATAACACCTGAGTCCTCAGGAATGGCAACGCATGGGGGGTATCGTGAGCGAAACAGTATACTCTGTTATGTCCATGATATTATTCATGTCTATAGGCGACAGTTACTACTACGAACAAAATTATGCATGAAAAAATTATACATGAAACATTTATGTAGTATAAAGTATGGTGTATGATCTACGTATATATGTTAACGGTACTTTGTTTCACCAGAGAATTAGACCCAATTTTAAATTGACTCACAACAAAAATTTACTTCAAACTAAGTCGGAGTTATTTGTCGGAAAGACCGAGAATAACTACATGGAACAGATAAAGGAAACACTAGGTGTCTTGTCGTATAGGAAGGTCAAAGATATGGGATAGAGCTGGCTGAAAGAGAATGCATGAATTAGTTGCATCGACAAGAGGAAACTCTTAAAAAAAAGTCGGAGTAGTGCACCATTTGGCTATGCCACTCCATTCTTTTATTAATTAAATCGTCAGATTAGCCTTTGACTGTCCACTGCTGAACATAAGCCTTCTTCTTGGAGGGTTTTGCCAAGAGTTGCCGCGCTTGGCAGGCGAATTGGCAATCGCAGGCTTTGGTTTTAAAAGGGACGCTGCTGCCCACCTCTCGCCCTCCCTTAGTCGCCTCACGATACTCACGAGGAAGAAATGGGTGGTGTATTCTATGCCGGAACCACATGACCTAAATTATTCCTATTCATTAAATAAAGAAGTGAAATGAAAATCTACCAACCTATCCAACATATCAGCCATGGCTCTGTAAAAGATCAACCTTTCATCTTTTCTAGTAGCGAGGTCAGCTGCCCTTTGCTCCCTCGATATGTCCTCGTAAGAGTAGTAACGAGACAGCTCGGAGATGTTTTGAAATTGGCCATACTGGTATTGAAAGTTTGCTGCGAACGAGAGGCTGATGTAATCAGGAGTTGGAACAGGCTGGCTCCAGCCTACGATGAACTGGGAATAAAAACGATTTGTTGACGAATAAAAAACAAATGAGAGTTGAACTTACACACCGAGAGTTCTGTACATATAGTATTTGATATAAAATTATCTTTATTCCATACGAAATACATACCTAATAGTTATTATTATTGATACTACAATTCGTAATTTATTATTTTTAATCATAATTGTGGTTAAAATCTGGACTGCATAATTAAATTTGATTTTAGATTTAAATTAATAAATTTTCAAAAACGGTGCTAGTTACAAATATCGTTTTATTTAACCTATAATATTCACATTTCAGATTTTACGCTTCAGAAACTTCAGAGATTGCTCTGTTTTTACTTTGTACAAAAGTCGATTGCTTGAGTACCTCTGTCCCATTCGTGTTTCAACCGTGAAGCAGTTGTGTTTGCATGGCTGTGTTTCGGTTTGAAGGGTGGGATATGGCGTGAATTTACAGAGGAATAACACCTGAGTCCTCCGGAATGTCATGGCGGGTATCATGGGCGAAACAGTATACTCTGTTATGTCCATGCTACTGCTCATGTCTATAGGCGACGGTTACTACTTTCCATCAGGTGGGCCGTCAGCTTGTTTGCCACTCTAAGTTGTATAAAAAAAAAAGATAACAAACAAACTCACTTTCACACTTATAATATTAAGTAAGGATCACTAAATCTGAATGATAGTTAATTTTGTACCTTATAAGTACATCCATAAGGATATACAAGAGGTAAACTGTTTATTTGCCTTTTTGTTCTCAATTCGTCTTCCAAACTACTGAAATGTTCAGAAGAAGCAATTTTGTAACAGCAGTAAAATATAAACATCCCCAAATAATGCCTGAAACATGGAATAATATTTTGTAACTGTATGCAGTTTCAATATAGGAATGAAAAAAGGAAAAAAATGTAATATAATATTGTTTAAAAATAATAATAATAATAAACTCTTTATTGCGCACAGTAGAGATGTATACAAGGAGTATTTATACAGAATGAGCGTATACAAAAGGCGGCCTTATCGCTAGAAGCAATCTCGTACAGACAACCTGGCATAAAGAATGGATAAGTACAGAGAGAAAGGTAGATGACGCAAGTCAGACACAGTAAATGCATAAAAGGAATCAGACAAAATGTAAAAAATTCTAAATATAAAAATAAGATTACAATACATAAACATACATATATAATATAAATAATAATACGTAAACATAAATATACTAAATAGATCAAGATAAATCACACATAGTTAAAAAAATATATTAGTCCTTATCGTCATAGCAATAAGTTTTATAATACAAGTGCAAAATATTTTCATAAATAAAATTGCTTCTGAAAAATATGTACATAACCTATGTAACATACTTTCACGAACTAAAAATATTAAAATCAATTTATATATAATTTTTTTTCAAGTTTATTAAAAAATCAATCCTCGATGTATATTTTTTTTTTTTATTATAAAATATTCCAACACGATTGTATGTAATTCTAAGCATTTAATTATTCGCAAATAATTTCAAATGTAAATCGTGCGATTTTTTTTTTTAATTAACAAACAAAGTAAACGTCGTCTATTGTATTGTAACCATCATATTTATATAATATTGCATTATAAAAAAACTCACATTTTTTTTTTCAAAATAAGTTCTAAATCACAAAATATTTGGATTGTTTTTGTTATGGTGTCAGAATCCGGACTGTGACTAACTGAAGACACACTTATCTCCTAAATCTTCGGCCACATGACTCCACTTAGTAATACACTAACAAGGTATTCCAATAATTCAATAATACACAAACAAACTCAGTGTATGTGTATGTCGTGGTATTATGGTGTAGTTATTACGTATAGTGATGGGCATTTATTCCTTTTCAACCGACTTCAAGAAGAATTTCTTCATTTGGTATTATTTGAACTAAACCGAATTGTTCTAATTATATGATAGATGGCAAATAATAAAGAACATTTTTCGTTAAATATTAGAATAATATCATAGTTAATTTAATTTCAGATATAGATGACAAACATTACTTTTTTATTTTGTTATTTATTTAATCTACCATTCATAATTTTTTTCTATTAGTACAATAAAAAAAAATTGTTTTTAGTATAAATGGAAATTCAAATACTCATCAGAACTGTAAGTTTATAGTTAAAATTATATTACTTCATAAGATTTATATAAGTGTAACTATAAAACCAAATTATCTTGTAATACATTTAAGGCTCCACATTTACATCTAGACAGAAAAAAACCTCAAAACAATGATAGGGACAATAACGGGTCATTGTCCATTAAACAAACATCTATACACAATAGGAGCCACAGACAGCCCTCTATGTCGAGGCTGTTTCAACGCCGAAGAAACGGCAGCTCACGTAATCCTGGAATGTGAGGCTGTGGCCCATCAACGTTTAGAAATCCTCGGAATGGTGAGGTCGCTCCGTGAGGCCTGTGAAGAACCCAGGAAGCTTCTGCGCTTCTGGACGGAGCTAGGTTGGCTGCACTAGCCACGCCTCATACGCACAATGGCCCAAATGAGAGGCTAAGTGCGGAAAATGGAGTCCCTTTCACATTCACACATTCACATTCAAGGCTCCACATGAAAAAAATAAATAAATAAAAAATATTGTGTTTGTTAGTGTTTCATTTTTTTTACCCTCATTTCTTAATTAATACAACATGTATTTGGCATTTATTAATACTAATTGAATAATAGTTGTTCAATTTTTTACTTAGGTTTTTTTTATACAATTTAGAATGGCAAACAAGCTGACGGCCCACCTGATGGAAAGTGGTAACCGTCGCCTATAGACATGAGCAGTACCATGGTCATAACAGAGTATACTGTTTCGCCCATGATACCCCCCATGCGTTGCCATTCCTAAGAACTCAGGTGTTATTCCTCTGTACCCTGTAAATTCACGCCATATCCCACCCTTCAAACCGAAACACAGCCATGCAAACACAGCTGCTTCACGATTGAAACACGAATGGGACAGAGGTACTCAAGCAATTGACTTTTGTACAAAGTCTCCCTCTGGTATAAGAAGGTCAAGGGTATTGCCTGGGATAGAACTGGCTGGAAGAAAGTGCATGAATTAGTTGCACCGACAAGAGGAAACTGTTAAATGAAAAGAGATAGTTTCAGCTCACTCCACATCTTCCTTACGCTATACCGATCTATTTATTTTATTATATCAACTATTACCTCCCCACTGCTGAATATAGGCCTCCCCCATAAGGAGTTTATAAGGAGGTACCCAAGCAATCAACTTTTGTACAAAGTCTCCCTCTGGCACTAGTATTAAAGGAACTTAATGGTCAAGAGATAAGTAGCAACGTACCTTTTTAAACATCACCAAATCCTAATTGCCATTGCTAATATACTTGCCAAGCGTGGCAACTTCTGGCAAAACCTCATATCATCATCATAACTAAATATTAGCAAATCTTTTATTGCTATCTAAAATAAAACATTTTAAATCTCTATGTGTTTCAATAATTATTCTAAATTGCATATACATAGGTGTCATAACAAACTGGTGATACCAATTTCCAAAGCCATATGTAATATAGCTTAGTGTTATTCATTCTAATACATTCACAGTTCATTTAAGGCTTAAGCTCCAATAAGGCATCATGTTTTCCAACAACAATGTGTTGGTACTAACAAGCCTTCTCTTTCAGTTTCTGTTATGTGTGAGCGGGACGGATGTACCAATAGGTGACACGTCGCACAGAACACGGAGGCAACTTTTGTTCCCAAACTCCTCAGTATTGCAGGTAATTTATTTTATTTTATATTTGTTATTAATATTTTTCCATATTACGATTATACCAATGGGAAAGAAAAATCGAAAAAAAATCTCCTAACTAGTATTTATTAGTTCTTTATGGTAGTTATTTTTTTTTTAATAATTATTTAATGGAATGGTAACCCCGCCTGCGCTAACGGGATACGCTTACGAAGCACCAGTGAGGGATTATAGATGAATAATGAAAAAAGCAGGTCAGTCAGTCCATCGTGACGAATTCAGTGCTAAATTAGTCACGATGGTTTTCAGGGGGAACCGCGTGGAGGTCGACCTGACACGGTATATTGTTAGCAATGGGAACTAACCTCCTCATTACTAACAGTCCCTCTCCCCCCCCCCCCCCCCCCCCGATGGTAGTTATTGATGAGATAAACAACTACTATTTTTTTTGTTTAATTTAACATTGTACAAAAAAAACATTATAAATAGGTAAAAACATATATTTAAAACTAGCTGTTTCCCGCGGCGCTACCCGCCTGAATAAGTATTAAGGTAAAATATACGTTAAGAATACGAAATGTAGAGTTCACATTAAAAAAAAGTTTTCAAATAAGTATGTTGTTGTAAACCACTGATCCGATTTTGATAAAAATTCTTTCATATAAAAAAAAAAAAATATTTTCCAAATCGTTTTATAAGTATTGAAAATATAGGTAACAAACAAAAAAATATATACTTATAATAAATCTGTAGAGAGGTCAATTCTGTACATGAAATATATTTCCAAAATAACTATCAAGGGGTGATTAGTGACCGATACTGATGCCAAAAATGTAATCAGTAAAATTGTTGTCTGTCTGTCTGTATTTTCGTTATAGAAACAAAAACTGATACAATTATTCTTCGTACTCCTGGGCAGGTTATAGTATACTTTTCATCACGCTACGATCAATAGGAACAGAGCTATGAAGGGAAGTGTTGGGAAAACGGGAAAAGTTCTCCATTTTTAAGCTTCCGTCGCGTGTGGAGCCTTAATGGCCACTTTTTAAAATGTAAAAATGTTCACCCGTGCGACGCCCGGACGGGCCGCTAGTATATAATAAAATTGTAAAACTCCTCCTTTTTAGGAGTCTATTAAATTAAGTAAATCTATCAAGCCTTATAGGATACCTGAGCATCGTACCAAGGATCGGGTTATACATATATATTCAAATTATCGAATTATTTTTATTTATTGTTTATACCACTGAGGTGGCAAACGAGCATACGGCCCACCTGATGGTAAGCGGTTACCGTAGCCTATGAACGCCTGCAATACCAGGGGTATTACGCGCGCATTGCCGACCCTGAAGAAACTTCTATTATTATTTTTATTTATTATCTGTCTATTATACTTTATTTTTATTTTTTTCAGTTTAACGTAGGCATCGGGACACCGACACCAGCTAAACTAATCACATTGAACTACGCATTTCAAGCCAATTTTCAACTGCCATGGAATCGATCCCAAATACCCATAGATATATTGGAAGCTAACGGCGGTTACGATGGGAATTCAAGAAAGAAAAGAAACGCGAATGATTATTCAAGTTTGAAAGAAAGAGACAGCAATTATGAAAGTGATGCACGGCTTTATCATTTTTACAAATATGTTGAAGAGTTTTTAAATAGGTAAGTCTCAAAACTAAATGTATCTATGAAATATTATATGGTAGCTAATTGAAAGATGATATGGCCAGAATGGGAGTGATGGCTGAATAGAGAAGAATGAAAGAGAATAGCATATTACAGTGACCTCAAATTATAAATAGGATAATGCTATAAAAATATTTTTATTTTTATAGCATTATTATCTAATCCATCTATAAAACACGACTTGATCAATGACGAATTTAATGATGACTCATTTATGAAAATCAATCAAGCCCCTTAGAATATACTTCGCACTGACATGGCTTCCTTTCATATTTACTCGTTCATTTATTTATTTTTCTATTCGCAAAAATATATATAAATTATTAATTATATATATTTTTGTAAATAAATAACTTTATTTACTGTATATTGCACTCTATACCAAAAGAAGGATTTATAATCAATAATTTAGGTAAAGTGATAAAAGAAATCTCCGTATGGTCCAGGCATACAATGAGCCATTTTTTTCTTTTCCGTGACTGCCGTAAGAGGCCACTAAGGGAATATAATGGTCGAGAAATGGAAAGCAGCATCCTTTTTAAACATCACCAAAACCTAACTGCGGATGCCAACCCGCCTGCCAAACGTGGCAATTATTGGCAAAACCCCCAATAAGGGGATGACTATGTTCAAAAATAGACAATCTATGGCTGATATGATTTAATAATGATGGTACAAAATAATTTCTTATCAAATGTTTGTATGTATTATACAGAAATCGATCTTTACCAGAGGGAGACTTTGAACAAAAGTCGTTTGCTTGGGTACTTTTGTCCCATTCGTGTTTCAACCTTAAAGCAGTTGTGTTTCCATGGTTTCGGTTTGAAGTGTGGGATATGGCGTAAATTTACAGGGTACAGAGGTATAACACATGAGTCCTCAGGAATGCATAGGTGGTATCATGGGCGAAACAGTATATTCTGTTATGTCCATGGTACTGCTCATGTCTATAGGCGACGGTTATTACTTTCCATCAGGTGGACCGTCAGCTTGTTTGCCATTCTAAGTTGTATAAAAAAAATTTAACCCGCGATCATCGGTAGGTGAGACATTATATCTAACCACTACACTACAAAACCCCAAACAGTTATGAGGCAGAGAGATTATGACGAAATTATTCTCTTTTCGGATAATTGACAACGGTACCCTAAAATATTGATTGGGGTCCATCCGTGTTCCAATCAGCTAATAAAATTCAGGTGGAGAATGACAAAAATCGTGATTTATCACGTCATGACAATTATTATTCCTGGCAAGCAATTTACGCATAAATTGGTTTTGTCAATTCCCATTTTCCGAATGTCAGTGTATAATTTATTGCTGTTTATTGTACCGAATAATAATGGGTTTTGTTTCAAACTACACGTCCGCTCTTCGGCTATATTTACAAAAGTTTGATTGAGGAAAAAAGCAGATTTTTTCTCGCTCTTATTGGATAAGCAACAGGAACGAAACCTGTACAGCCGAATCTGGTATCTAATCTATTATTTTTTTTTATTCACGCTGTTTTATACAACTGAGGTAACAAACAGACATACGATGCACCTTGTAACAACCAGTTACTCTGTGGCTAGACACTACAATATATTTGTGATAGTTAAATATTAGAATCTTAGCATATATTGATAGAGTATCGAATCTCAAAAATGGGTCATCTTTTGTCAACTAATTGTCTAATTAGCTGACTCATTCCTTTATCATATATAATATAAACATAGCAAAATCTAGGTATACCATAACCTATGAACGCCTACAAGATACGCTAAGGCTTATTTATTTATTTATTTAAGGATAAATTATTCACTTCACTTATAGTTCCCCAAACGTGTAGTAAGCCATAGTTTCATGTTTCAAACTTTAACATATTAAACTTTATTTAGAAAATTTATCTAATTTGTCATTAATAATATAAATATCTAGCTGATAAGCAATCAAAGAATTGAGTAGAGAGAAAATAAGTGAGAGCAAACCGATCAGTACACAAAATAATGTAATAAATTGTGCATTTCCGACCCGACCTGAACGAAAAAAAAACATTTTTAAGCATTTAGAAAAATTCCATGCAAATTGGCGTCCGCGGGAAGAAAAATTCTTTGATACCTGACTTTTATTTATCCACAATCTTCAAAATAATTAGGATTGTGTTTCACAAAAAAATCGACCTCAATCGTCGCATAACCAGTTGTTTTAATTTAAAAACTAAATCACTGAACGGATTTTGATAAATTTTCTATGGCACCAATCTGAAATAATATCCTTTCAGATAAGAATTTTATTTTTGTATTTTTTTTAGAAATGACGGAATTATAACGTGAAAAAATTGAATCGAATTGAAAACCTTGTTCTTTTTTTAAGTCAATTCAAAACAGCTAATGAAAAAAGACTTTTTCAAATCCTACTAATAGTTTTGGAGGTTAGCGCGATGACCCAAACAAACTATCCTTATTACAGATATGTGTTAATAATTAAAAAAACGAATAATTATTATTGTAAATTAGTGAATTTTGTTCATATTGAAAATAATTACAACTTCAAATTTAATAGTCAATTTTATTTTTATCACAATCGAAGTTGCTTTATTTTTCGTGAAGTAAAATCCTGTTATATTTAGATTAATAAACTGTAATACAAATGCAAAAAAAAAAGAAAATTAAAATCGGATCAGAATAAACGAAGGTATACACATAAAAATAGACTTTAAATCGATTAAACGTAAAATGATGATAAAAGGACAAAATATTTAAATCCTGATAAGCCTACCGCCCTCTGTTGCATTAAATTAATTGCCGATTTTAATATATTTTATTGTTTCTTCATTCACTAACAATCTGCTCCGGGTTTGCTCAGGTAGATGGATATTAAAATTTAGTATTTTATTTTATATTATATTGGCCGTGTGGTTCCGACATAGAATAGGCCATCCCTTCCTTTCCCGTGGGTGTCGTAAGAGCCGACTAAGGAAGGGCGAGGGATGGGCAGCAACGTTTCTCTTAAAAAATCTCGAAAGACTGACTGACTGCGGTCGCCAATCCGCCTGCCAAACGTGGCAACTACTGGCAAAACTTCCCAAGGGGAAGGCTGTTGAACATAATTCAACAGTGGACAGTAAAGGCTGATATGATAATGATTTTATATTAGCTTTATTATGTATGTATGGAACCGAAACATATACACTACACACGATTGCCAGTACGCCAAAACGTCAAATTACTTAGCAACCTATGTAGAGATGCTCGGAGTTTCTTTGCGTGACAGAATCCGAAATTAAGATATCCGTCAAAGAATCAAAGTGGCCGACATAGCCCGAAAGATAATCAAGTTGAAGTAGCAATGGGCTGGTCACATAGCTCGAAGAACTGACAACCGATGTAGAAGAAAGGTTATTGAGTGGCGAGCCAGTACGGGCAAATGCAATGTAGAACGACCCCACACTGGATGGGGTGACAACCTCAAATACGTTGCAAGGAATTAATGGATCAGCAGAGAACGGATAATGACTGAAATGATGATGACGATGATTACCTTCAGTAGGTAAATTTTTAATACTTCGTGTTATTATATTTTTTTAAGGATTTCTCTTTTTTTATTTATGTTATTTGCCAATAATGTAGCTTTTTATAAGTGAAAGAATTTTTATACTCGGTTAAAAATTGTTTTGAATTTAACCATATGTAAACAAACATTCAACAAGTCTTTATACCTAATAGTATTTATTATTTTTCATTTGTACCGATTTTATTTCAGTTTCGGCCATAACGGTACATCGTGCATTCTCCGTACGTTGTGTCAACTAGGAGCCGAGCCCTTGCATTCACCTAATGAAGATGATCTGCTTCATGAAATAGCAACTTTTGTATTGAAGTAAGTACAACGACCTATAAATATATTAACAAATAAAATACAATAATACTTACGCGATAGATGGAACTGAGCGATAACCGCGTAAGTCGAATTTGCGTAAATCAGAGCACAATTGTTTACGCATTTCTGTGAATTCCTGGCCCCGTTGCTACGCATTTATTTCGCGGGACACGTTCGAATATACATATTAGCTTAACAATATCGTGGCAGGAGTGAGTAATCTGGAGTTGTGTAGCGTACGAATAATCAAATTAATAAGATTTGAAAATCGCATAACTTCGGGTCTGCGTAAATCGGGGTAGCGTAACTCGAGGTTTTACTATACATTACATTAATTCCACTTACAATAAAAATAAAAACAAATAAGTACATAAATAAGTAGATACATAAAATGTAACGACATTGCCTTTTATTAAAAATTCTTACATACAGAAATCAGCTGTTAGTTCTTAAGCCATAAGTCTGTTTGTTTATAAAACTTACTTGTACAACAAAGTCTTAAATTATTGGATACAGAGTTCTTAATGTGATAATACTTATAAAAAATAAGAATTTTAATATAAATCACGTTATTGCGTGCTTACATTTTGCTCATAACAAACAGTTCTTTGACCCGCAAATATAAATGGCAACTCCGAAGTCGTCTCGTAGTCAAAATTAATATGGCAATTATCGACAAATATAATTAAAATTTAATAGACATGAAAAGGTTTGTTAAAGAAATCTCTTATAAGAGACAAGCTTGCCTTTGTAGATACATCACATTTAAAATTAATTGTTCCTATCATTATGTTTGTGTACAATAATAAATAATGATTCACAAAAAAAAAATTCAATTGTGGCAAAACCATTTTGATTTATCAGAGGGAGACTTTGCACAAAAGTCGTTTGCTTGGGCACCTCTGTCCCATTCGTGTTTCTACCGTGAAGCAGTTGTGTTTGTATAGCTGTGTTTCGGTTTGAAGGATGGGATGTGGCAGAGAATTTACAGGGTATAAAGGAATAACACCTGAGTCCTCAGGAGTGGCAACGCATGGGGGGTATAATGGGCAAAACAGTGTACTCTGTTATGTCCATGGTACTACTCATGTCTATAGGCGCCGGTTACCTTTTACCATCAGGTGAGCCGTCAGCTTGTTTGCCATTCTAAGTTGCATAAAAAAAATACAATTATTTTGCATTCCAGCCCCAAGAACGACCTTGAACTTGCACCAACATACAGTCACGAGATCCTTCCATACGTGGAAGCTTATGAACGAGGCATAAGTGATTACAACTGCGTCGAAACATATGACAACTGTACCATAGCTTTACTAGAGATGTTCTCCAAAATAGAAGATTATTCTTGAATAGTGTTCGCTTATTAAAATCGTGAAAGAAATTTTGCCATTTTTACTATTATACAGAGGTGATTGTTAGTAATGCGAACTACCAGTCCCGTTGCTAACAAAATGCTCTGTTTTCTCTGGAAACCATCGTGTTAAATTCCAGATGTATTCATCATAACTGATCTGCCTTTTCATTCATTCTCACCTGCCATCCCTCACTGGTGCTCCGTATCTACAGACTTCTTTAATTTTTTTTGAAATAAAACTTTTAAACAAACGCTTCGTTCTCTACAATAAGAAAATAAAATTATTTTTTTTTTTTTTTTTATACAACTTATAATGGCAAACAAGCTGACGGTCCACCTGATGGAAAGTGATAACCGTCGCCTAGTATAGTATAGAAAAATGTACCAGCTTTTACCCGCAACTTCGTCCGCGTGACCGGTATATGTACTCTAACTAGAATTTAAAGCAGCCTAAATCATTCTTCATTCTGTCTAATACGATTATATAAAATTTCATAGTGATTAATTAAGCCATTAAGAATACTAAGAGATAACATGTGTATTCTACCGCTTGTATAACGGGTTGTATTCTGAGGAATTATTTAAAATGATGCTCGCAGGCACCTTTTATCATCGCACCGCTCGCCATCGACATGGAATTCATTCTCACATTTTTGAACCTAAATGGTCACGTACAGTGCAATTTCAAAGGATTTTCTCCCGCGAACGCTTAAGCTGTGGAATGATCTCCCTGCCGAAGTTTTCCTTAGAGACTACAGTATGGGGTTTTTAAAAAAGAACATGTTTAGGTTTCTTCAGGAATAGAATAGAATAGAATAGAAATCATTTATTCAAATAAACTTACATTGAAGCACTTTTGAAAAGTCATTACATTTTTTTTTCAGGGTTGGTAACGCACACGGTACATCCCTAGTATTGCATAGTAACAGTCGCCATTAGACGGATTGTATGCTCTTTTACAACCTTCGTATATATAATATAAAAAAAGAACTTTTCACGAAAACTTCCACCTTTAACACTTCCACCTTTATAATATAAGTAAGAATAACAAATCATCATCATCATCATATCAGCCTTTAATTGTTCAGTGTTGAACATAAGCCTCTCACTTGGGGAGTTTTGCTAGTAGTTACCACGCCTGACATGCAGACTGGCAACCACAGTCAGGCTTTAAAGAAGTTTTAAGAGGGACGCTGCTGCCCATCCCTCGCCCTCCCTTACTCGGCTCTTACAACAACCACGCGAAAGAAAGAAGTGGCCAGAACTTCACTGCCACAAATCAGTATAGTCTCCTTCAGCACAAAAGGTATCGTCACCATCATTTTAACTGTTATTGACCACTGCTAAACACAGGCCTCTGTCATAGACTGCTGTAAAGATCGATCCTGAGTTACCTTCAACCATTGACTACTTCCAATATAAAATTTTACCCCATTTATTGGAGAATAAGAGCTTTATAAGTGCATAATGTTGACCTACTATTACCAGGGCTGGCCTTAATCTACCTAGTGCCCCGGGGAAAAATTTTTGATGCCGTCCCAAAAAAAAAGGTCACCGGGAATGTCAAATGAACCGATGCAGTGTTACCGGTACAGTGACTTAACGATTGGCTCCTGGTACCTCTTACCCCCCTCTCCCTCCTAAGGCCGGCATTGACTTTTATAAAACAATTGCTTGATATACTATATTATTTTGAGATTACTCTTTATTTTTTTTTTCCACTCTCAGAAATCCTGATGTTTAAAAAAAAATATATTAAAATAAAAATTAATAAAACTTGATAAGAGTATAGAACCGACACTGTAATATATACTATTATTGAAAAAAAAATATATAACCATCATAAGCAGTCCGGAATTAATGAACACATAGAATTAAATTCCCAGCAGCAATATTTTTAAACAATTACGATATTCAAATCTTCAAAAGAAGAGCATATCCCTTCCTAAAGGTCCGGCGACACATCTGCAATTTCTCTAATGTTGCAGTTGCCAAGCAACATTACAGCGGCGGTAATCACTTGTCATAAGGTGAGCATGCACTCCTTGGTTTGCTATTTCATAACAAAAATTTGAGAACTCTTTCTTTTTAAAGTCGCATAACAATAGAATACCAGAGGGAAACTTTGTACAAAAGTCGATTGCTTGGATACCTCTGTCCCATTCGTGTTTCTACCGTGAAGCAGTTGTGTTTGCATGGGCTGTGTTTTGGTTTGAAGAGTGGGATATGGTGTGAATTTACAGGGTACAGAGGAATAACACCTGAGTCCTCAGGAATGGCAACGCATGGGGGGATATCATGGGCGAAACAGTATACTATGTTATGTCCATAGTACTATTCATATCAATAGGCGACGGTTACCACTTTCCATCAGGTGGACCGTCAGCTTGTTTGCCATTCTAAGTTGTATAAAAAAAGAAAGAAATATATTTTATATTAAAAAAAAAAAACAGTCATTTTTATCTGTTTAATTAAAGCAGTCCAAATTTATGCATCGTGTCTTCTCCGATCTCCGTAAACGTCTCTAGTATGGAGCCCTCGCATTCTGGAAACAAATCCTCACAGTCCACCCCAATCTCTCTACCAAATCGCTCTGCTGCGTGGTACTCGTTGTCTGTGTGATGAGACAGCGTGTCCTTGGTGGTTGATGGACTGCAAGATGCAAGAATTATTTTTATATAAGCCCTTTTTCATGAAAACTAAAACATGCCACAAACCTTTTGACAAATTTGAGAAATTAAGGTAAAAGAAAACGACAAAACAATAGCTAAAATAGTTTATAATAGGTTTGACATTTTTATAAATAAGGTTACTCTTTTAGTATGTCCTAAAAGAGAAACGCCATCTAGTTTTAAACTAAACAGAGCTTTGATATGGGTATTAAACAACTGATGGATCCACTTAATTACCTATTCCATAGATGTTACAATAAAATTACTACATATGGATAGATATGTCATCTTAATCATCAGACGTTACTAACGTTAATAACGTATGAGGATTACCGTCGGCAATATACATATTATAAGATTTGTTAAAAATCTATAGGAACAGCTACTCTGTTATGTCCATAGTACTGCTCATATCTATAGGCGACGGTTACCACTTTCCGTCAGCTTGTTTGCCTTTCTAAGTTGTATAAAAAAAAAGCTATGAGGTAAATTTATTATAATTCAGTAACTTTATTAAATAATAATTTTTTTCATTAAATTCTTCAATAAATAATTTCTCCCCGAAAGAAATTGTCAGTAGTGAGGATTAATGACTCCATTGCTATTAATATTCGAATCGACCACAACACGGCTCTTGGAAGCCACCGTGGTCTTTTCCTAGTGAATTAATCATGGATGAGGCCCAAGTAAAGCATGATAGATGAGTATAAAAGCAGGTCAGTCAGTCCATTCAACTAATGTATACCAATTACACAGGATAGGGTAGCCATTTTAATTTAATCCCATTAAAAGTCTATGAAAAAGTTAGTGAGGCCTATCGAATCGGAAGCGGAAATAACCGTTGAAGAATACGTGCTCTGTGCTCTGTACTCTATGCTGCGGAGGTTGTAAAAATATTTTTTTATATTACTTGGAAGAATAAGCAATCTGATAGCCCGTCTGATAGGACATGAGAAACCTAATGTAATCTAATGGTCACGGCACTCTTCTATATATTGCAACTCCTGAAGACTGTATCTTGTTATGAAGATTTAACTATTTTGTATAACGACATAATTACTTCACACAGCAGTAGGAATAACATCCCATAACATACACAAAAAAAGATTCAATAAACAGATAGTTGAATTGAAAACCAGCTCTTTTGATAGAAATTGAAAACTGTACCACAGTAGAATAAAATTACGAAACCTTACAAATCTAAATAACTTGAAACACTGCTCAAACTTATAAAGCCAAATCAAATATAACATGAAATGATGAGAGATTTTTCTTTATACAAAATTTAAATTAAAGATCTAAAAGTTTTTCCTTGAAAGAATAATGAATCCAAAACTCAAACCAGTTGGAAAGTCGACGAGATACTATACAAAGGTCGAGTCAATATTATTACAAAAGGCGAGATAAAGGTATGAATTCATTTTAAAAATTTCACATTCTACTACAGTACATATTTACCATGCCTGAATAAGCTTTTGATTTACTTACGTGAATAATATATGACCAATTTCTGCGAGCAAACCGTTTTCGTGAGTGAAAGGAACCTTGGCAGCCTCACAGATTGTTCGGAGCAGGCACGGCCGCCCTGAATAACCGTATCTGAAAACATTTTCAGTAAGATATTAATGATATTGTGATCTTACAAAGATGTCTCAGACGTAGCTACGATATAAATGTGTAACGCTTAAAACCTTTTCTATACATTTCTATTCTCACTAGCTGTACCTGCGATTTCGTTTGTGTAACTCGAGCATATGGATTAACATAAAAAAAGATAGTAGGCTATGTACCTGTTCGTACTGTCCCAAACTAATAATTTTTTTTTTTGTGATACCTTTTTTCATGATACCTCCATGCGTTGCCATTCCTGAGGACTCAGGTGTTATTCCTCTGTACCCAGTAAATTCACGCCATATCCCACCCTTCAAACCGAAACACAGCCATGCAAACACAACTGCTTCACGGTTGAAACACGAATGGGACAGAGGTGCCCAAGCAATCGACTTTTGTACAAAGTCTCCCTCTGGTGCTTGCTTGCTTGGTGTAATGCTTTACGGAGTTGACTGTTAGTATATATCTCCTAGTATACTATTTTTATATTATAAGAACATGATTGTCATTAAAAAAAAGTATTACGTAGTTAAGAGATTTTTACCTCTCAGCCATATGTTCTAGTATTTTGTAAAAGTCCCATCTATTCATTTTTTGTGGCTCTTGCTCTTCTATATTATTTTGATCGATTATCTCTTGTCGCCTGATAGCTTCTTCTAAGGATAGTTCAGTACTTGATTCTGTCAAATCTGTATTTATAGTACCACCTTCAGCATAAACTAGTGATCGTTTTCGCCTATCCCCTTGAAATGTTAAATCAACTAATGTGTTATTTTCTTCTTCTATACTATCATCAATTGTATTTTCTGTATCACCCATTCTAGCATCGCCTGTATCAAGTTCAGTTCCTGAATCTTCATCAGGTTCACCGTTCATATCTCTAGAAACGGTATTTGCAAATCCATATATTCTACTAGTATATTCTGAACTATTTGTTGGCAAATCATATTGAAACTTGATAACAGTGCCTACTGTTACAGATGCTTCTTTTAAATCTACTGGTATACCCAGACCTATAATGAACTAAAAAAAAAAATAATAATTTTTTTTTTCATTGTTTCTATATAAGGTTATAAAAAATACATTCTATTTGTTTCCATATGTACATTTTGTAATGATATCTTGTCTCAAATTTAACAAGGCTTATGTTATGACTACGAGTAAGCTAATAGAAGTACTTAAATTCTTAAAATGCATGTTTAAAATACAAAAAAAAACAACTAGACTAATACAAACAGACATACTTATAAACACGAGTGCCTATATTAGAAGTTTATTTTATACAAAGATAATAAAAACAAACTTAGTTTCACATTCATAGTATCAGTAAAAATAAGAGTAAATAAGAATGTACAGATACGTAAGAAAATTATAAAAATGTGTATAGAATAAACTCTTCAATTTATGTTTTAACTTTTAATACCTTATTTATAAGTGAAATTACTTGTTGCGTATCATTCGAAGGTATTTTATGTACAAAGTTTACCCAAGAAGGCTGTTTAATTGTAAAAGTCCATTCTGCTTTAATCGTGCTCAGTTGGTACCACTCCAAAAAAGGAATCCTTTAATTGGACTGTAAATCTACTTTAACATTCTGAAAACTTAGAACAAAGAACAAGACGGAATCCTACTCAAACGAAATACAAACAAGGCCTGCAATGGACGAAGAATTATATTTAAATTTCTGTCAGGTATTTTCAATGTTTGGAGTTTTGTTGTTTCTTTTTGTAGGCCAGTAATGTTTTTGAATGGTATGATTATTATATTATTTAGACCATATAGTTTTTTTTTTTTTTATTTTACATAGACATGAGAAGTGTATCATTGTCGTTTTATATTTTGCTCGCTCTAATACGTCGTGGATCGTTTGTATCCAGATCTATTGGATTCGATATAGAAGTTAAGATATGTAATACATAAAAATAATATTTTATTTCAATATCGTCAAAAACAAATATAATACCAATACTAAATACACGAAATATATTTTATGTGCATCATCGAACTTTCTTTTATTGATATAGTTTTTCCGCTCGAGCTTTCAATGTTGATGGCCTCTCCATTTCAGGGTTTCCATAGTTACGCGTGCCCGAGGTAAATATCAGCTTGTATTAGACAAATATATTATTGTTTCTGTTCTCTTACAGATTATTAATAAATTCTTTGCAATCTCAAATTCATAATATGAAAACAGTATGAAACAAAAATCTGCAGCTACCAAAGGCACGGAACGACTTAATTGCATTTAAATTCTCGAACAAAAACACAGCTTCGTTAAGCCGGATCCAGAGTGCAAAGAAAACATCATTTACTTAAGTTAAATCAGCTAGGTTGTTTAAATTTGCAAAAACGTACCTGAGCTCTTGCCGGGCCTCCGTCAGGGTATACTAGATACCTTTTGTGTCGAACGCTTGCCCCAATCGTAGCGAGAAAATTGAGAAAAATTAACTGGAGCAACATTGCGTGATTTCAGCTTTTTCCTTACGTCTGTATGAGGATGGCGTGCGAGATAAAATGTAGAATGTTTGCACAGAGCCTTCGGCGCTGTGTCTAATGAACCGTTATGTTTTCGTTACGATTTCGGATGTACCGAACGGCCCAGTTGGTGTTCACTGGCGTAAATTCACTGCATGTAACTGTAACATACATATTTATTTGAAAGTTGTATCGAATAACTTTGGTTCGGGTGTGTATTTTGCTGCGAGTAGATTAAATGATTCTTAAGTGGTAAATACGAAGGTAGAAATGGGGTTTTTAAACTGACTTAAGAAAGAAAGAGGTTCTGAATTCAATTGTATATTTTTTATGTTTGTTATCTCAGAACTTCTTTAATTGTAAACCGATTTGGACAATTTTTTTTAATTAGTTTTTTAGATAGATTAGTTTCATAGATATTTCAACAAAATCAAGTTTCGAATTTAATCGCTAGTTTAGTTTTTAAATCAAAAAACTGCTTTTAAGTTATCTTTCTTAATAGATGATAATAGAATTGTAATCCCGCCTGCGCTAACGGTATACGTTGGCGGGGCACCAGTGAGGAATGATAAGTAAGAATGGAAAGGCAGGTTTGTTGGCCTATTATGATGAATACACCTGAAATTCAGCTTTTTTTTATACAACTTAGAATGTCAAACAAGCTTACGGCCCATCTGATGGAAAGTGGTAACCGTCGCCTATTCCGAAATCTATAGGTTTAGCAGTTCCTTGACTCGCAATCGCTCATTTCAGCTATTAATTTTGATATCTACTGCCGTAGACACACTTAGACGTAGATTACTATTAAAAACAGTTCCTAACAGCTAAGAACTGCTAAGAGCTGAGTTCCTGCAGCACATTTTATTTCATTTGTCCATCTAGTGAGTAATAATTTATATTTACTTACATATGGATATATTGTATGAATTACATTTAAGTCTAAAAATATATTATAGTACTAATTCTGACAAGAGTTAACTGTCCATTTGCTGGACGTAGGCCTCCCCCTTGGGGGTTTTATCAGTAGTTACCACGCTTGGCGGCCGGATTGCTAACTGCAGTTAAGCTCTAGTTATGTTCTAAGAGGGACACTATTGCCCATCCCTCGACCATTATGTTTCCTTAATCGTCTCTTATAACATCTATGGAAAAGAAAAGGGTGGTCCATTCTATGCCGGGACCACACATAACTATTTAATTAGTCTATGTTTATACAGTGTAATTTAAGAGACAAATATCATGGCATAATTTGCGAATATTCAATATAAATAATTTATATAGTGATGGGCAGTTCTAACATGTTTTTAAACTACAGTTGTAGACTTAGAAAGGTCTAAAAAAAATTGTAAAACTAGTTTAGACTCCATACCTGAAGTATCTAAACTGTTATCTACCTAACTTCGAATTAATTACCAGTAATATTATACGAACTGCAATCTGTCATAAATATAACTTATTTTCCCGTGTGAATTAGCAAAAAAAATTGTGAAAGAATATTTGTCAATCTAGGGCATGGTCTATTTGTACACCAAATGTCATTGAAATCTATCCGACCATTTAAGCGTGATTAAGTAAGAACCATTCAAACATCTTCACAAACTTTCACGCTGAATGGGTCTGAATAAAATTCGTTACATATAGATGTATCATACTGGATTAAAACATACGAGTAGGGTTATTTTTATCCTAATACCCGCGAGCAAAACTGTGGGGCACAACTAGTGAAACTTAATATTCAGCACAATATTTTGATAGTAATTGAAATAAAAAGACCTTTAACTGTGACACAGCGTCCATTAATTATACTGTCATTTGAAGTAATCCACAGAAAAAGTGATTAAACATTCAATATTTAACATTCAAACAAACCGGTGGTTTACTCGTGAATACAGAATGGATGCATTAAATATAAAATGCTCAAATTAAATGCAAAATTAATGAATACAGCAAAAAGATCCATACATATGGCAATAACAAGACCGCAAAATCCCATTTCGACCCTTCAATAAATTCCCCTTGATTCGGAATATAGAGAGGCACTCCTTTGATGCGGCGTGAGATCGTGTGTATGTACAGTCATACACATTAACGATGCTGAGCTGTTTTATTTTGTAAATACCTCAGCGCCTTTACCTTCTGGTAGTCAACATTTTTACTCAAATTATTTGCTTCATTCAATATTTTATATTTAACATTTGCTATCACTTAAATACAACTAATATAATAGTAATTTGGTTCTACTACTAATCATATAGCTAGCGCCCTCTGTCAATTGTTTTTAAGCCACTTGTTTCACACACGAAGGCACCTAGCTTACCTAATAACAAGTTACGTGTTTTAAGCAAAAAACAAGTGAAAATTATATTAAATGTTAGATATATGTATTGAGTTTGATTGAGTGGATCACTCATTTGAAGGTTACTCGACCAGCGACTGCATAAAAAGGTAAACAAAACTTGCCCAGCCTGATAAAATTGACTGACTAAAAAAAATAAGTTAAAAAAGCTTAAGTTTGAAATTGTAATAACTTCTGATGATCTCGCGTCGCATTCAATATGCAAGTACCAAAAAATAATACCGTTGAGTGAATATCTACAATATCAACGTTTACAAATTAATATTACAAAGTTCCAAAAACACAATAGTGAATTTAATCGTGATATAATTAACAAGGACCAAACACAAGAGCACAGATAATAATAAAACTATACAAGAGAAACTCTATCGATAACAAAATCAGTTCAAAATCGGTTACCAATTATAAAAATACAGGCGAATTGATAACCTACTCATTTTTTAATTAATTTAAAATTTAAGATAAAATATCAACAATATCATTATATCGCTGACTGTACAATGCGGTCGCTGTAAGTAAATACAGATACAGAGAAGGCAGCCAATCTATCGGTTTTCTAATTAAAACATGTAATTTAGATTTGTTTATAAATTGATTAGAAGAATTTGTTTATTTGTTTACGATAATCAGTACTTAGTATATTATTATTGATTTTACGCACCGATGATCCACGATTTATTTTGTAAGTACGTAGCATTGAAAATTGTTTACATTTAAAACGCGTAATCGTGTGTTTATATGTAAATTTTGATTTATAACATTTTGATCTAACGGACCAAAAACTGCTTATTGCGAAACTGAAAAATGATCAAGTTATCGCAAATTTAATATGAAATTACATTACAATTATACCCTATTAACTGCAAAAAGTTTTCATGTGTTTTAAATACATAATCGGGATTTAATGCGATGAAAAAACCTTGGCAGGTAAATACCTACATACCTACTATATACTACATACATATTTACCATAGGGAGACTTTATACAAAAGTCGTTTGCTTGGATACCTCTGTCCCATTCATATTTCAACCGTGAAGCAGTTGTTTGCATGGCTATGTTTAGATTGGGTGATGTGGTGGGTGAAGGGTAGGATATGGCAGTGAAATTACAGGGTACAGAAGAATAACACCCGAGTTCTCAGGAACGCATGGGGAGTATCATGGGTGAAACAGTATACTCTATTATGTCCAGTACTATAAGCAATGGTTACCATTCTACTTCTTTATTACCGTTCCGTTTTGACGTGGATTGGACCACGTCGTAGTCACGATAGAACTGAAGTGAGCTGCGTCTTCGTCTGGTAGCTTGCGTAGTCTCTTCTGGTACCCTCACTCTGTCACCATTATTATTTAGAGCCAACCTACACAAAGCTAAAATTAACTAATTGCCATGTGGTCCCGGCATAGTACAACCCTTCTATTCCCATTGGTGTCATTAGAAGCGATAAGGAGATGAGAGATGGACAGCAGTGTCCCTCTTAAAACATCACTGAAGCCTAACTGCGGTTGGCAATCCGCCTGCCAAACATGGCGACTACTAGAAAAATTTGGTAATTATGTTCAACAATAGACAATTAACGGCTGGTATGATAATGATGACGAATTGCAAAAATAATTATGAAAATCGAATCAAAATCAATAATCTTACTACGTAATCTTATGACAAAAACAAAAAAAAAAAACAGATGAATTGACGATCTCCTTTTAAAAATAATTTAAACAATACAAACTATAATAGGGTTAATGATTTTTTTGCTATTTTACGTAATTATAAGGCAAAATTTCATGACAGATTAATGACAACAAATAATCATATTGTAAAGACTGTATTCCTCACTGCATACCTGACGACAAGAGATTTTATTAAATTGGTATTTTATAATTAATGTATATTTTAAAAATAATAATAATAGTTTGTTTAATTAATAATGTAAAAATGTAAACTATGGGTATATACCTGAAAATAAAGAGATTTTATTATTGTTATTATTATAAATACCAAAGCTTTCTCTTTAACAAACAAAATTACAGTAAAATTATTCTTCCCCAATTTTAATTCAGGTGCCTACATAATACGCGAACTCTGACTTTCTAAATGTTACAACTATAACACTTGCTATTTTGAAACTTCAACATCCGACATAATAGCATGACCTTGTGCTAAACGATCCCCTCTTTCGGAATTTGGACAACTTTGTGTACAAAAAGTTTTATTCCCCAATGTAGTACGGCCGTCGACAAATGCCAACTTTGTCGATAGCTGAAAGAAAGTTATTCTCTGAGTCTACTCATCGACTCACTGCATATACGATGATTGAAGCGTTCGATCATATAGATTATGATAATTCGATTAAATTAATGTCAAACGCTTTCTGTGGTTAGCTGGTAGAGAATGCCATACGACATTAACACAATTGGAATTCAGCACGCTGGTTTGCAGCTGGTCCCAACGGGGAGGTCAACCTGGTTGGGTATATTGCTAGCTATAGGCCTCTTAGTCTCTATTACTGACAATCCCACGAATGGGCGGTCATCAAGGTCCAAGGGAACTCATTATATAGATATCGGATATTGCACATCTACTTTCTTTTATATATTTCAATTTAGTTTTTTTTTTTTTTTGTACAACTTAGAATGGCAAACAAGCGACGGCCCACCTGATAGTTAGTGGTAACCGTCGCCTATACACATGAGCAGTACAATGGACATAACAGAGTATACTATTTCGTCCATGATAACCCCCATGCGTTGCCATTCCTGAGGACTCAGGTGTTATTCCTCTGTACCCTGTTAATTTATGCCATATCCCACCCTTCAAACTGAAACACAGCCGTGCAAACATAACTGCTTTACGGTTGAAACACGAATGGGACAGAGGTACCCAAGAAAACGATTTTTTTACAAAGTCTCCCTCTGTAGTTTCGCTTTTAAATAAATAAAAAAAAAAGATAATTCTCAATTTACCTATTTTTTACATATCGATCGATATTTCAGATTTTTTTATCATTACCATACTGCATTAAAAATGTAATTAACAAATTAATTTTCATGTTAAAATAATGTAAAACACAAATTGATATTCATAAGCCACGGTTGCATAATTGGATTTCTGTCTGATTTTTTTTTTTCCTTTCCTTATTTCTACACAATGTAAATTAGAAATTTAAGAAGTGGATCATCGTTTATAATTTATTTTAATTAGCTACAAGGTGCCTTTTGTGTTGCAAAAGTCCGTAATAAATTGAAGGCATAGCGAATATTGTGGTACAGGAAAAGTTTTACCTATTCTTCTCTTAATTGGTGGGGAATAAAACGTTTTCTTAGAAATAAATCGATTAGTTAAAACAAAGAATCTTGTGGCGAAATCCTTTTTATAGTTTATTTAAAGAGTTTATTTTAATTAACATCATTCCCGTGTGGTCCCGGCATAGAATAGGCTAACCCTTCCTTTCCCGTGGTGTCATAAGAGGCGACTAAGGGAGGGCGAGAGACGGACAGTATCGTCCCTATTAAAATGTCTCTAAAGCCCAACTGCGGCTGCCAATCCACCTATCAGGCGTTACAACTTCTGGCAGAACCCTCCTAGGGGGAAGCTTGTCCAGCAGTGGACAGTTAAATGGTGATATGTTGATGGTGATGATGATGATGATTACGAAACATTGCATTTTTCGTTAAAAGGTTAATTATAATGTATTTTCTATATTTAAAGTTTTCGTTAAATAAAATATGTAAATGACAGTAAAACACATAATATGTTATGTGGTTTAAAAGAAGTAAGAGGAGAAAAGTCAAACGTGGTCACCAACTTTATTTTTTACTATTCACAAACAGTTTTAATCCGCGACTTTGCTCGCATGAATTTCGGATGAAACATAGGATTTCTATGTGTTAATATTGCCAATGGTCTATATAAAATTCAATTTCTTATAAAAAAAAACCAGACAAGCGCAAGTTGCACTTGCGCAACGAGGATCCCGTACAAAATCATCATTTAATATTTTATTGACACATAACTACAAATTTACGGTTTTGGAATTTTTCCCCCTTTACTTGTAATACATGACATTGCTTCTTGCCAAATTTCATGAGGAAAGCCTATGTCCAGCTATAGAAGCATAATGGCTGAAATGACAATGATGATGCGCAATATGAGATTGAGAAGAACATAGATTACTGTTTATAGCGACCAATGAATATATCCTAGTCACACCAACAAAGACACCAGTGAAATAAATAAATATTTTCAATACAATTAATCCAATATAATGTGGCAACACTAATTCTTTGTACTTACATTCGCAATGGTACAAATATCGCCAAAGTTGGAATTAATTAATGGACACTTGTTCGTACGAGTCCCGGGCGGGACAAACTTCCACCGTCTAGTTCGTATAAGCAATTAGTATTAGATCTGGGCGGAATGACTAACGGTCTAATATCGTGTAAGATTAGGTACATATGGTTAGATAGTATGTTGATAATTATGATTATGTTTTAAAAAAAACCAACTTAAATTGTGACGTAACCGGTTGTTTTATTTATTTATTTATAAACCAGTCACTATGAAATTTGTTATAAATGTATGTTTTTTTTATACAACTTAGAATGGCAAACAAGCTGACGGTCCACCTGATGGAAAGTGGTAACCGTCGCCTATAGACATGAGCAGTACCATGGACATAACAGAGTATACTGTTTCCTCCCATGCGTTACCATTCTTGAAGACTCAGGTGTTATTCCTCTGTACCCAGTAAATTCACGCCATAGCTCACCCTTCAAACCGAAACACAGCCATGCAAACACAACTGCTTTACAGTTGAAACACGAATGGGACAGAGGTACCCAAGCAATCGACTTTTGTACAAAGTCTCCCTCTGGTGAAATAGAGAACGATATGGACCACTTTTTATGTACCCAATCAGTGAAAAATCCCAGTCACGTGGACAAAATGGCAAGTAAAAACTAGTATAAACTAAATACCTTACATACATTAGAAATAGACATACAAAAGGAATCGAGAAATATATTCTTCTGAAATCCACGCCACTAACCTATGTTTGGGCTGCTAATTGCAGGAAAGCGCATCTTTTAGGTAGAATTAACCGGGCGGTTGACAACGTCGATTTATCTAATTGTTAAAATACATATAGTGAACGTAATGCGACACGGTCACTACTCGGGTTTGTCACACGGAACTTACAGTTCTGTGGTTTGGTCGTTTATAATATAGGATTATTGCAAAATAATGGTATTTAGTGTCATGTGGATTGCATACTATATTTTGATGTAAGTATCTTTTATCTTTATCTAATATTAGCGATCCGTCTCGCTTTCACACGAGTAGACGGATATAAAGATACATTAGTATTTTATGTAATGTTTTTATAAGTAAATATGTAAATAATAGCTTCGTAAAAATGTAACACAAAATATCACGGATTACATTTTGTAATTTTCAAATTTTCGTAAGTATTACAATTTTTTTTTAATAATATATTTCCTATATTACTCGCTGATAATATTAGTTTCTATAGCGTTTTTTTTTTTTTTTAATAGTTAAGTAGTTTTTTAAGTGTATCCGTTAAAAACCAACTAATATACGTAAAATCAAATCTTTTGCCTTCATACCAAATTACTGTAATTATTCTAAATAAATATAAATAAAATATGGCAAGCGAGTTGACCCGCAGTTAGGATCTTGTCATATGGTCCCGATATAGGCCACCCCGTCCTTTCCCCTAGGTGTCGTAAGAGGCGACTAAGGGAAGGCAAGGGATGAGCAGCGGCACCCCTTTTAAAACATCTCCAAACCCTAACGGCGGTTACCAATTCGCCTTCCAAACGTAGTAACTAGTAGCAAAACGGCCCAATAGGGAGGCTTATTTATTTATTTAACACTTTATTGCACCAACATAACATGATTTGTTAATTTTCAACTAGTAGCAAAACGGTCTTATTGCTAATCTCTTCCAGACAACCTTTGGGTAGAAGGAATTAAAGCATAAATAGGTAGGTGGCGCGTTAAAAAAAATAGATCTGTAAAAAATAATATCTGTTGTTTAACAATGGACGCTGCTATCCATATCTCGACATTTAAGTTTCTTTAGTCGCTTCCTACGACACCTATAGGAAGGAAGGGATGTTCCATCTCTAATTATATACACAATAAATGTATATTAATCTATCGAATTGTGTACAATTTCAGATTAATCACTTTTGTGTTAGCAATAACTAATCATGCGGAGGCGAACAGACGTCAGAAAAGATATCTTATCTTCACTACCGGCACTCAATATGGGGCAAGTAGTATTTTAAAGAAACTGATCTCCCTTTAAATCCCCCATCATCGTCATCATATCGGCCGTTGACTCTCTATTGCTGAACACAGGCCTCCCCCATTGACTGCTATAAAAAACGGTCCTGAACCATTTATATCCACTGAAACCACCAAATACATGCCACTAATCTACGAGTAAATATATCAAAAAAGATATTGAGTGACTGGCTGACTGACCTCGGATTGATGTATGATCAATGCACAGATGAAACCGTTGCATCTAGAATCTTGAAATTTTACAGTTACTTACTTTGTATAGCGTAGATAATAATGAGGAAAGGTATTTTGAAAAGTTAACCCTTAAAGTTTAGTTTACTTAACCCTTAAACTTCCAAAATCCATGCGTACGAAGTCATGGTCCAAAGCTATTATCATATATGTATGAGCTAGCTGATCCGATAGAAGACGGTCTGTCAAAAATTGTAACTGTATTCAAGGAATATTTATTTGGAAAAAAATAAAAATTAGTTTTATTTAGAGAATCTTTCATTCTTTTTTCATCAAAATCATCTTCGGACTTCAACAAACATTTAAAAAAAGGTATAGCTAATATATCCAAGCGTTTCCAAGTTTTACACTTAGCAACATATTTAACTTATTTATTAATAATTAATGTATATAGAGATATATATAGGGGAGGCTTATGTCCAGCAGTGGACGGGTAATAGCTGAAATGATGACGATCATGATATATATGTATATATTAATACGAAAATTTGTAAAGACGTTAGATGATTCTACAGCTAAACATATTCAAAATGCCATTTGGTACCCACAGAAGTAGGTTTTATCCTAACTTAACACATAGGATGCTTAACACACTGACACACGCGGGCAAAGTCGTGGTAAATAGCATACTATTATACTGTACATGTGTATACATTTATGCCAAGTTCTATATACACAGATACGCAAAGTCAATAAACACATATATTTATGTATGAACCAAATTGTTAGGATGTTTGTTACTCAATCATGTGTAAACGGCTGAACGAATTTAAATTAAATTTGGTACACAGATGGACTATAGATATAAGATAGAATGCCCGCAGCATTATTGGCTCGTACTTTGCTTTACGTTACATCAAAATAATATTTGTATTTTACATATTTTTTTCACTTCATCACCGTTGAAAAAAATCTCACCACCTCTGACCATTTTCATAAAAGGAAATGAATGATCCAAATAAAAAATAATATCTTTTTTAATTGTATTTTTATAGATATTTGCAACAATATCAATCCCCCTCCATCCTGAGACGACAGTTAGCGTTGCTTGGTTCTTCGAAGCAAATTATTATAATGTAGCCAATGCAACCTACTTTGAACCTCTACTAGGAGATGTCACAGTAAGTAACATGAATACAATAATATTTACACTTCCATTTTACACAAATCAAAATGTATATATATACATACATACGAATATTAATGGATATCCGGCACGAAGGACCATGTATAAAGATATTTGGATACATGCAAGAGACATGTATTTGCTCTTCAATACAAAATATAAGAGGGAACATTAGTATTGCCATACATATAAAATAAAAAACCAAAAAATTTAATTTTGAAATTATCATGTAGTAGTTAATACACAAAATATTTATGATACGTCATTTATTATTTTAAATTTAAAATTAATTGAATTTAGAATTAAATGAAATAAAAATTAACATGTATTGTTTCAGATATCAAGAGATAGGAAACAGAGAAGTGTAAATGGACACAAAGGTTTAACGAGAAGTTACATTTATATTATAATCGAATCTATGTTGGAAAAGTAAGTAAAACATACAGACTTACTGACTTGGATATATAAAAAGACTTCCAATAAAAAGAAGTACATACTTAATTTACGTACATTTTTTATTGTGAATGTTATGTGAGGACTTTACAAACTGCGAACCTATTTTAATAATTCTTTTTGTTATCAATATAATTCTAAACATATATTCAAATATCTATTTTTTAGCTAATGAATGTGATGACATTTTCAAAGAACGCTTCTTTCTGCCCAACCCTCGAACATTTACATATCTTAGTCGCCTTTTTCGATACCGACGGGAAAGAAAGAAGTAGCCTATTCTATAGTGGGACCATACGATAATATCTTTAAGTATAAATATATCTAAATATATGTATCTTCAAACATCGTTTTTTTCTAATGGAATGGAATGGTCACCGCCTACTCTATTGGTATACGCTGGCGGGGTATCAGACTTTTTTTTAATAAATGATAATGGAATGGTAACTCCGGCTGCGCTAACGGCATACGCTGGCGGGGTACCAGTAAGAGATGATCGGTGAGGATGAAAAGACAGGTCAGTTAGCCCATCGTAACGAATTCAACGATAAATTACGAGAAAAATAGTCACGATGGTTCCCAGGGGGAACCGCGTGGAGGTCGACCTGATAGGGTATATATTGATATCAATGGGAACTAACCGGGTATGGTAGATAAGGATGGAAATAAATCAGTTACCCCATCGTGACGAATTCAACAATTATTAACCACGGTAATTTCCAGGGGGAACCGCGTGAAGCTCAACCTCGTAGAGTATATTGCTAGCAATTGCTAGACCCCATTACGGACAATCCCTTTCCCCACTCAAACGCCGATTAAACGATGAGCAAACACGGACGTATATACTAGTTAAGATAACAAAAGGTACGCAAACATGTTATGCAAATACTGTAATGTGGGTTTTGCGATTTATGAAATTAAATTCACCGTGCTGAATGTTGGTTGATTCAGATTCCAAATGGAATTTGATTGCGGGACACGCCGCCGCTCCGTTCCAGTTTTCCAGTTCATTTAGTGCGATTCCATTGTAATTTTTTTTTTTTTGGTATTTTCAAATTAGAGAGAGCACGAAATTTTACTATTCCAATCAGCTACATTTTCTAGTGAAGTGAACATTGCGTGCTCAATATGTTTTTACTGTATATTACTTTTTATACGCTACTTTGTGCACTTAGCTGGGGTATTGTATTGATTGACCGAAATACAGAGCAGCCTATGTCCATCTTCATGCCAAACAAATAAATTCACATTTAAATTGGCTGGTTTTTATCTTTACGAAGAAATCTACCCGATGGATTTGTTTTATGTAATTTAAAATGTCAAACAAGTTTACAGCCCACCTGATGAAAAGTAGTCATTTTAGATGGACAATAATTCAATGTACACTCCACCTATTCATAATCTGGCTGAGTACCAGTAAAAGATGATAGTTTGGTTGAAAGTTAACCACAATAGTTTCCACGTGGTAATCAACTAGACAGGATATATTTCTTACAATAGGGCCGGTAGCCTCCAATACTAATAATCCCCCCTTCCTCTATGGAAAGTGATAACCGTACCTCCCCTCATACCTCTAATTCATTACCCGTTCCTGAGAACTAACACGTTGAGCCTCCATAGCGTGTAACTTCATTATCATATCCTACTATTCAAAAGGAAACAGTCATATAGGCATGGCTGATTAGCGGCAGAAACACAAGTAAAATAGAAAATGTCTTTTCTACAAATTCTTTCTCTAGTAATTTACGTATTAAACTTATTGGATATTAACTTAGTAAACGTGTTAGATTAAAAAAAAAGTATTTTTTTATGTTTGTTACCTCATAACTCTGTCAATTCTAAACTGAATTTGATTATTTTTATCCGAAAGTATTTACTTACAGATTAATCGCATATAATAATAATAATAATAATAAATCTCTTTATTTTCAGGTATATACCCATAGTTAACATTTTTATATTATTAATTAAATAAATTGTTAATATATAAATTTGATCCGATTTGATTTAGTTCATTTATTAATTTTGTGATAGGTAAAGGTCTAAAAGTTAAACTAATTTTTAGACCAAAATAAATCCGTTTTTTTTTGTGTGTCTCAATCTTTTATTATTATTATGCTGAACAAAATGGCAGGCAAAGTTAATAAATAATAATCCAATTCACTTATTCCAATACCCTATTATTAGGAAATAGGGATATATCTGATAATAAGGCTATTTTTCCACAGACACGGTTACCAGGGACGGCAGTGCTTACTCAGGGCCATTTGTGAGGCGGCTACCTCGCAATATCCTCACAATGGATTATTGGGCGATATACTTCACTTGATACTTACGTAAGTTTTTTATTACGCTTAATTTATTTGATGATAATAGATTGGATATAATATTGACAACCCTAATAGGCAACATATTGCCTCCTTCTTACCTCCTGATGGTCACAAGTTCGATCCTATTACAACACAAATGTTTGTATTCATTTATACCTATTTCTATTGATGTGAGTATTTTTTCCATCGTATTCCCTTTATGGGGGAAACCTATCTTCACTACTGAACATAAGCCTCCCCCCATAAGCAAGGTTTGACAAGTGGATTGGCAACCGCAGTTAAGCTTTGGTGATTTTTTTTTTAATGTTTAGTTACTCTGTATTGTTTCCTTCATAACATTACAATAGTAAACTTATTATAAATACAATTACAAGAAATACTATATATGTTTGAAAAATATTCATAAATACATGAAACATAGTTTTACAAGTACAGCTGCTTAGTGACAGAAACCCAAGTAAAACAGAGGATAGAGAATGTCTTTTGTACAATATCTCCTTCTGGTAATTTATATATGTACATAATACATACATAAGTACATAAAAACTTTTTAACTAATTTCAATTAAAAAAGCAATTACTATAAATGGTTCCGAATTGACAAATATATCGTCTAAGATACACACAAAACTTTTTAAAGTTGGTTAAAAATTCACCTCCCCTATCGTAGAACAAGGAAACTTCAGTCTTTTGCTAGCTCTCGTAATTATTTCAAAATGCATTAAAAGAAGTCACTTTAATACGTAATGCTATAAGAATGAGATTTTTAATAGTGGGAATGCTAGTCCCAATTTCTAGCAATGAAAATCATCGTGTTTAATTCCTAGTGCATTAGCCACGACGAGTCATCCAACTCGATTTCATCATCATTAAAGCCTTCTTTAATGATCCGCCATTCTATATCATTAATATAGGAGTAAAAATGATTGCTACGAGTAGTAATGGGGTCTAACAGCCCCGTTTCTAGCAACATACCCTGTCAGGTGGACCTCCACGCGGTTCTCCCTGGAAATTATCGTAGTTAATTCTGGTGGAATTCGTCACGGTGATATGATTTCCTTCTTTTTTTTAATGGGTAATAATGGAATGATAATCCCACCTGTGCTATTAGTATATGCTGGCAGAGCAGCAGTGAGGGATGATAGATGATGAAAAAAGCAGGTCAGTTAGCCCTTTGCGACAAATTCCACTAGAATTAACCACTATGGTTTCCAAGGGGAACTATGTGGAGGTCGACCTGATTGGAAGGGCTAAGGGTCAGTCAGACTCCATTACTTATAATCCCTTAGCCCCCACTGACTTATTTCTAGCATATACCATAGCAAAGGCAGGGTTACCATTCCATACTCACCCGTTAAAAAAAACATTAGTATTGACATATCATTCCTTCTTTATCCATTGAAAAATAATTAGTTTCTTTTTTCTAGACCCTCAACATCGATCTCGGAAGATACAATAGATGACGTTTATTATGAAGCAGAATACCATGGAATAAATGATGATTGTAATCATTACAGATACCAATGCCCTGATGATCCATTGGAACACATATCAGCACGAATTGATGATTTTGTATAAATTTGTACCTCAGAGGTAACTCATATCAAGTCACCAATAAAAATGTTTAGAAGGCAAATAAATACATAAAAAATTTCATGTTAGCAAGGGAGGACTTATCTCTGAAAGAGATCTCTTCCAGCCAACCCAGTGTAGTTAGAGAGAATATGATTTAATTTTATTTATTTATTTTTGGATTGAACTTTGTTTATATTTATCTCTAACTTTATAATATAGTATTTCGACTTATTAATTTGAATACGAATAAATAGAAAATTTTTGTAATAAGCGGATTTGATACAAGTTACCCCTGGGGTAAACAAATATGTTTTTGTTTATTATAAAAATATAAATAGATTAATATTTATATAAACTTTAAATAAACAAAAATCCTCTCATTTATTACATAAATCAAGGCAACCAATATCAGAAAGTGGCAGAAAAATGTATAAGGTCAAAAATTTATTGACTACTACATAGGGTAAACTCACCAGACCCAAACCAGCTAAGGGTAAATTTTATTACTTTTTATGGAATAAAAGATTATTTATCAATTCTGACGATCACTGTTTGAATTCAAACTACTGTATTGTTTCATATAATAACGTAAGAGGTAATATATATTTCAGGCATAGTATTAATATAATAAATAATAATATGCTTAGAAATGAATGTAAATAAATAAATGAAAACTCTATTGTTCCCTTCAAAGTATGATGCAGATTATAAAAATTAACAACATATTTACAAAATGATATGATACGATTTTTTTTATACAACTTAGAATGTCAAACAAGCTGACGGCCCACCTGATGGGAAGCGGTAACCGTCGCCTATAAACATGAGCAGTACCATGGACATAACAGAGTATACTGTTTCGCCTATGATACCTCACATGCGTTGCCATTCCTGAGGACTCGTGTTACTCCTCTGTACCCTGTAAATTCACCTTTACCACATGCATAGGACAGTTAAACACGAATAGGACAGATATACCCAAGCAAACGACTTTTGTACAAAGTCTCCCTCTGTTAAATACTTCTAAATGATGATAAAAGCTTCCTTGGCAAGCGTGGCAACTACTAGAAAAAAAATTCAAGAACAAGACCTATGTTCAGCAGTGGACAGTTAACGGCTGAATATAATGAAGATGAAGAGAAGAAGAAAGTGATATCTACTAGGTAATCAACAAAAGATAAAGGTATATACTCAATGTGATATATTAAATATACATTTAAATAGACAAAAAGTATATTTAAACATTCATATAAATCTAAAGAGATCACAATAAGTCTAAAATGTACTTAAATCCCAAATAAGTACTACAAATCTCATACTACAAATATTGCCTCCAGCAACAACGTAGAGCCCGGTAAACTTCGATACTCAAATCAATATTGACTTTAATGGTAGTGCATAAAGTGCAGATTTCAATATATTGTTATATCACATCGTATCGATACGACGGGTTATAGTACACAAAATCAGCAACGTCGACAATCCAATGGGAACGTTGAAAACGAGACCCACTGCTCATAATATCGCTCAGCGTAGTATGCCCACCCTGTATACAGTTGATAGCATCTTCATGTTTTTTTTTTAATGAGTGATAATGGTATGGTAACCCCGCCTGCGCTATCGGTATATACTGGCGGGGCACCATGATAGATGACTGATGAGGATGAAAGCAGGTCAGTTAGCCTATCCTGACGAATTCAACTAGAATTAGCCACGATAGTTTCCAGGGGAAACCACGTGGAGGTCGACCCGACAGGGTATATTGCTATTAATGGGGCTATTTGACCCCGTTATTACCAATCCCTTGATGTTAATATTATAACTAGATTAGCTGTATCCCGTGGCTTTGCCTGCGTACACCAATTTTATAAAATAAAGGATGTGTTGAGTTCGGATATAACCTATCTATGTTCTAAACATGCAAATCCGTTAAGTAATATTTACATGGAAGAGTAATAAACATTTACGTATTTTATTTATTTATTTATTCTTTTAAACTTATTAAAATATGTATACAGAGCAGACTTAATGCCTGTTGGCATTCTCTACCACACAACTATTATACTAAAGAGAGAGAGATATAGAGTAAATGATGATGCATTGGACTAATAAAATAAAGTAAATGAAATAAATATTAATATAGATAACAACAAATTAATACATTTTGAGATAATTGAACATATATATACGTGTCCTATATATATATATATATATACGGCCATTAGGCCGATCTTTCCTAACGCGACTACAGTTCAGTACGAATCAATGATCTGTTTACCGGCACTCAGCATTTCCTTGTTTATCACGATGCAGATACTTTGACAGAGGCCATTCTGTGCCATTTTAAATAATAGGTTAAATAACCTGCATGGAACAAAATAAAATAATTTTATTTTTAGTGACATAAATAATTGAAAAAAAAATTCAGTTATACTCTATATTTGACATTTGCATTATTTAAAATGTTGTTATAATTATTCCTCTCCATCCAAAGGTTGCCTGGAAGAGATCGCTTTTAGCGATAAGGTCGCCCATTGTTTTCTCATTGTGATTATTTCATGTAATTGTCTATGTTTATAATAAGTTCACTATTGTAGTCTTTTGGAGGAAACAATAAAGTGTATCAATCTATCTAAGATTTATTTAAATATGGATACAAAATTAAAGTAAATGAGTTTATTTGCATTAAACAGTCTTTAAATAATTAACAAGGCCACATAGTATTAAGTTTGGCACCTGTTTAATTTCCTTAAGTGATATAGGCATGAAAATATTTATATTTTATAAAAAAAAAAAAGCGAAACGTAAAATTATAATACAATTCTTACATCTTAGTAATATAATTTAAACTGTGTGGTCCCTGCATAGAATAGGCCACTACTTTCTTCCCTGTAGTAGTTAGTAGTTGTAAGAGGCGACTAAGAAAGGGCGAAGATTGGGCAGCAACTTCTCTCTTGAAACATCTCCAAAGCTTAACTGCAGTTGCCAATCCGCATGCCAAGCGTGGCACTTACTGCCATATAAGGATATATATGTGATTAAAAAGGCTCCATCACATATAGAACGTGTATACCAAATTTCATAGTGCTTAATCCGCTAAAGCGCTATAAGGTAACAAATAAACAAACTCAGTTTCACATTTGTAATATTAGTATGTTATAAATGTACTATATTTATATCTTATATTGTAAATGTGACATCATATATAATATTTTAGACATAAAATATTAGGATAGAATAAACTAGACAGCACATTATCTAATGGGGGTCCTTCTGTCCACAAACTAGCATTGGCGTATTTGTCCCCTCACCTCACCCCCTCTACTGAAAATAATATTACATCAATTCAACAATACAAAGCTTGTTGAATATATAATATATAAAATATAATATAAAATATAATATAATATATAAAAAAATATATAAAAAAAACATAAGAATAGACAAACTGTGAGCATTCCAACCAGTCCATCCATTATTTACTCCTTAGATGCTCGTAATAAAATGTCATATCCCACGACGACATTAAAAATAAAACGAGGCGGAGTTCGCGAGCCTTGAAATAAAGTAATAGACAAGTGTTGACGTCATCGCAAGTGCTGTTGACTTCGGGAGAATGTGCAACCGTACGCGAAGCGGAAAATAAATCCTCTCATTACGAACCCTTTCCGTTTATTCCGATTTTCTGGCATTTTAAAAGTCATTTAGCGAAGTAAATCAGACCTCAAATGTATATTCTCTGTTTGTTTTATATTATATCGAGGTACAGTCTACAAAGAAAACAACACTCACGTCTGACGTTGACGTCACACTGATGTCATTGACTCTAAACTGATGTCATAACTCGGTAATTTCCAGGTCCTTTTAAAGTCTACCTGGGATGTAAAGTTAGTCGTTTATCAAGAATTTGGCAAGAAATCATCATCTCATTACCGTCATCATCATTTCAGCTATTATTTGATCACTACTAATCACAGGCGTCCCCCACAGACTGTCAACTGCATCCACTGACTCCCTGCAATGCATTTAAGGTCGTCACTCCATCTAATGGAGAGTCATCCAACACTGCGTTTATCCATATGGCGGTGCCACTCAACAACCTTCCTTCCCCATCGGTTGTTAGTTCTTCGAACTGTGTGACCAGCCCATTGCCACATCAGCTTGCTTAACCTTCGGGTTATGTCGGTTACTTTAATTCTTTTGCAGATCTCCTCGTTTCGGATTCTCTCACGCAAAGAAACTACAAGCATAGGACTCTCCATAACCCGCTAACGATTTGAAGGCAAGAAATAGATTGAATAATCTTCTTGAAAGGCACATAATATCTGTAAATCACTCGCCCTAAAGAAACTTTGTATCGATTTAATTAAAGATTTGAACAGGCACAAGTTGTGGGCACAAAATTGATTAAATAATCATAATATAACCCATGAAGTTGTACATATAACTCGGAACAGCCAGGACCAAGTTAATTTAAAAAAACTGTAATTCAGTAGAAACTCAAAGTATTGTCCAGCCTATAACGTTTTGGAAGTAATAAATAGACTGAATAGTTGGCAGAAGATGATAACTGTTGTCTATTGGGGGGAAAGGGATTGTTAGTAATGGAGACTGAGAATCCCGTTGCTAGCAATATACATGACAAAAGTATCTCACTCGTGTTTCAATGATTGTGTTTGCATGGCTGTGTTTCGGTTTGAAGGGTGTATATAATTTACTGGGTACAGAGGAATAACACCTGGCATCTGGGGAGTATCATGTGTTATGTCCATGGTACTGCTCATGTCTATAGGCGACGGTCCACATTCCATCAAGCTTGTTTGCCATTCTAAGTTGTATAAAAAAAAAAAAAACCCAACCAGGTCCAGCGGTTCTCCCTAAACTATCATGGTTAATAGATGAATTCATCATGATGGGCTAACTGGCCTGTTTTCATTCTCATCAATCACCTTTCACTGGTGCTCCGCCAGCGTATCCCGTTAGCGCAGACGGGGTTACCATACCATTTTCACCCATAAAAAAAAACTGTTGTCTATTACATATACAAGAAGATATATATCTCAGAATATAGTGTAATACCCATGGCATCTCTTATGTGTTAACAATCCTGAAGAGTCAGATAATATTATATTTCTGTACCTTATAATTACACTGTTATATCCCAAAATACGTATATCACCATTGTCTTGGGAATAGGTGGTTCTATAATCATTTATTTATAAATTACTCACCACACTTACAATATCCCAAAACGTGTAGTGAGCCAATAAACCTAGTTTATTTTACAAACCTAAAAATTTTAAACAACATTTAAAAAATATATCCAATTTGTCATTAAATATATTAATATCTGGCTGCTAAGCAATCATAGAATTGAGCAGAGACATATTCAAATATTTTTGCAATATATAACATATACATATACAGTATATAGCCGTATAATTGATGATGATCATTCTTTGGTTCTCGCCCTGCTGCACCTAATTGACTATTTTTGTAATGTTGTTTTGCTTTATATTGCTTTTGTTTTGTTATTATATATTAAGCTAAAAGATGTCCCATCAAAATTTATAACTTTTTAATTATTATAGATGAGTCTATGTATGTGTATGTATGTATATATATATATATATATATATATATATATATATATATATATATATATATATATATATATATATATATATATATATATATATATATATATATATATATATATATATACATGTGTATGTATATATATATATATCACTATATATATATATATAAAAACCGATCAATTTTGTCATTACGCAAATGTGAAAACGATTCATGGCTTAACATAGATATAAATTTGATTATGTATTGACTGCAATTCAGCTGTACGTTTTCCAAAAAAATAAATAAATAAAAAAATAAATGATCCCGGTATAGAATGGTCTACTTCTTCTTTTCCCGTGGACGTTGTAAGAGGTGATTAAAAGTAAAAGGATACGCAGCAGTGTCCCTCTTAAAATATCATCATTCTTTTTGGTGTACTGTGAGAGTGTTCCTTTGTCGCCTCTTATATTGTCCTAAGATTAAAAATCTTAGGAAATCATTAGATATCGCCGCGTGGTCCCAGCAACTTAATAGTTGGGGATGGGCAGCAGTGTCCCTCTTAAATTATCACCAAAGCCTAACTGCAGGTTCCCAACCCGCCTGCCATACGTGGCAGCTGCTGGCAGAATATCCCAATTGAGGAAGGCCTATGTTCAACAGTGGACAATTAACATCTGATTGATGATAATGATGACGATGATGAAATACAGTATGGAATCGAAGTCGTTAATATCCTTTTAAAGGAGAATTCTACCAACGCAATGGCTTCCAACAGCTGGGGCACTGCTGCACGTTCCTCTACTGTTAAGTTCAATTAGTCGCCTCTTACGATACTCACAGGAAAGGAAGGGGTGGCTTATTCTATGCTGGGACCACACGGACTTAGGGAGATTCTTAGTTTTATTTACCGCTAATAATTCAGATTTCACTATATATAAAACTATGTATAAGTATGTGTGATCACCAAAGGCAAGCGAAATCACTCAGATCTTAAGTCACATGTAGAGACTCCCCAACGACACCCACTGAGCGGGTTTTGTAACGTAAATTGTACGATTACGTATGTCAAGACGGCGCAAAGCCAATTTACGTGTCGCTACCTCGATAAATCCTGTTGATGTGCAATTATGTGTATTTATATTTTGAATTTTATCGGCAACGGATTAGATTCCAATTTGACACACCTGTATATGCACGAATGCCGTTTACATTTTGCGTTGGCTATGAATGTAAATGTTTATATTATGAAATGTTTATTTTTACTAAACGGAATTACATTCGAGATGGGCGGAATACTTTGAATTTTTGCTGCACTCTAATCATATTTCTTTATATATATACATTTGGAAAACCAACATGTAAATGTTGCGAGTATTATTGGAACGTGTCGCCTGGTATGGAAGAGATTTTTTTTATTAAGAAGCACATACATTGGCGGTGATAATTTAGAATATATTATAAAGCAATAGCTTTATAATATATTAGCTATAAGCTATCGCTTCCTTTCCCATGGGCGTTTGAAGAGGCGACTAAGGGAACAGCAATATTTCTTTTAAAACAACAACAAAAGCCTAACTGCGGTTGCTTTTTTTTAATAAATGATAATGGCATAGTAACTCCGCCTGCGCTATCGGTATGCACTGGCATGGCACCAGTGTAGGATGACAGATGTGCATGAAAGCAAGTCAGTTAGCCCATTGTGACGAATGCAACAAGTATTAATCACGACGGTATCCAGGGTGGGCCGCGTAGAGGTCGAACTGACAGGGCTTGCTAGCAATGAAGCCATTAGTCCCCGTACTAACTCGCCTGGCAAACATGGCTACTACTGGTAAAATCACCTTATGTTGGAAGTCTATATTCAGCAGTGGACAGGCAAGTGCCATATAGTATGGTAGGCATTTATTGACAATTGCCACTGTAGTGAAGATAACACTCGACATATCCACATTTTGCCAAACATATTTAAATCAAAAATGGAACGAGACGTGCCTACCAGTCGTTCGAATTATTATAAATCTTTCCTTTTTTCTTAATTGATATATTTGAGAAATAATTCTTGTAAGAAGCAATTTACAGTGGTACCCTACACTTTGGTTATGTTTTGTTAAGAGAGAGACTGGCTGAAAACCAGCGCTGTGCAGCTGTTCACATTGCGCTGGGACACTGACAGGCATCAGCTGAGCCGGTTCCTTTTGCCTAGTATGGGTCCACTTTTTGTATATGTTATTTATATTTTATATTGTAATTGTATGTTTACCTGCAATAAATGTTTCTATTCTATTCTATTATTTTTATACAGTAAAAGCTATAGAGAAAAAACTTAAGACGTCATAAGTGTAACAGGTTTTCAGGTCATTCCGAGCGCCTGGTCAATTAACGCCATCTACCTCGATTTTCGAGACAAGAGTTGGTCACATAACGGTCACTAAGTACAGTTCAATCGACAGTTTATACTGCGAACATTATATACCGACGCGGCAATAAGTTGTTTTTCTTTTATACAACCTAGAATTGCAAATAAGCTGACGGTCCACCTGGTGGAAAGTGGCAACCGTTGCCTATAGACATGAGCAGTACCATGGACATAACAGAGTATACTGTTTCGCCAATGATACCCCCCATGCGTTGCCATTCCTGAGGATTCAGGTTTTATTCCTCTGTACCCTGTAAATTCACGCCATATACCACCCTTCAAACCGAAACACAGCTGCTTCACGGTTGAAACACGAATAGGACAGAGGTACCCAAGCAATCGACTTTTGTACAAAGTCCCCCTCTGTTGTTTTATTATCCTTACTAATATTATAAATGTGACAGTAAGTTTGTTTGTTGTCTGTTACTTTAACAGCTCAATTAACTGCCGTGTTGTTATAATATACCAAATATTATTTATTTATTTAACACTTTATTACACCAACATAACAGGATTTGTTCAACAATTTTCATTAAGAATAGTGTAGTACAAAAGGCGGCCTTGTTGCTAAGCAATCTCTTCCAGACTTCCTTTGAGTAGAAGGAATTAAAACATAAGTAGGTGGCACGTTAAAAAAAATAGATCTGTAAAAATAATAAATATCTGTGACAGCATAGTCATTTATACATACATAAATAAACACGTATGTCCAAATATATACATACAAATACATATATAAATATATATATACATACACATATACATACGCATAAATACATACAAATATACAACACTAACACATATATATAACACACATAAAACTGGTAATATGGAGGACTAAATGATTACAAGGATAGGTAGTGGGATTTAACTAAATTTGTAAAAATGGGCAAAGATTGTTCGCACTGTATAAAGGTAGAGAGTGAGTTCCATAAACGAACTACTTGCACAGAATAGGATTTGGAGTAGAAAGAGGAAGAATGAGTAGGTATTGTGAGTTGGAGTTATAGATATAATGTAATTATTCTTTGTATCAGTGATAAACTATATTAATGCTAAGAATATTATATTATTCTACTCCTGTTAATTTATTAAAAGATACTATGAACAACAAATATATTGGAATATGGCAGTGAATTTACAGCGTACAGAGGAATATCACCTGAGTCCTCAGGAATGGCAACGCATGGGGGGTATCATGGGAGAAACAGCATACTCTGTTATGTCCATGGTACTCATATCTATAGGCGACGGGTGCCACTTTCTATCAGGTGGGCCGTCAGCTTGTTTGCCATTCTAAGTTGCATAAAAAAATATTAGTTTTCGTTTCCTGATCTGATGAAAAAGAAGAAAAATTAAATTTTGAAAGTATTTATTCGACACAAAAAACTGAGTGTAGCTGACCAAATTATTAAAAAATTAAATGGAATGAAACTTATGGGATTAAATTGTATCAAATAATAAAAACTTCAAAATTGCCAAAATATTGGGGTCGATTCTGAAGTGTAATTTTTATAAACCTATCTTTTAATCTTTTATTTTAAATTGAGATACTTTCATGAAAATATTGTTTTATAAAATATCTATTAGAAATTGTTCATATTGGTCATTAGAATAAATATTTTACAGTGATATTAAATTGAAATTTTAATTTTAGAGCTATATTTACAGATATAGCGCCTGAACTGACCTCAATATCTGATAAATCACACGCAAAAAAAACTATCAAATTGATGTTGTTCCTGTGTTTGAAATTGGATCAAATAATAATAATAAAAAAGATTATAATTTATATCTAGTTATTATGATTATTTATTATGTCTATTTTATTATTTATATCAAGTAGTACATTTATTTACTTATTCTTTATTGCACAATAAAACTTTGTACAAGTGGCGAACTTAACGCCATATGGCATTCTCTACCAACTAATCATTAGGAAAAAACAATATACAATATATAAATATATATACAATTCGTTTAATTATTTTTATAATTCAAATTTTTTTCTTGTTACATAGTAACAAGGAAAGAGGTAATTCATTGCCGCACATTTATTTAGCGGGTGAATGTTAATTTCGTGCATACACAGTGGATCGCAGTTCACAGTTCGGTTACTGGTTGAGGTTCAGTTGGTGTTCTATAGTTATAGATAACGTGAAGTGTATTTTGATAGTGATAGTTCAATTGACAAAATGAAGTGGCTCAAAGTATTCATTAACATGTAAGTATTCATCAATAATAATGTCTGTCTATACTGTTTGTTTGTTTGTAATGTATAATACTCAAAAACTACTGAACCGATTCAAAAATCCTTTCGCTTATCAACGAGGAGTATAGGCATCATATAATTTTAAAATTAAAAAAATATCCTTTCTTGCGAAAACTACAATAATGTAACTCAAGACGTCAAAAAATTGTTTTTTTTTTTATTGTTTGGGGGGTAAACTAGCAGGAAGATCACCTGATGGAAAGGAGGATTGGAATACCGTCGTTCATGAACACCTGCGACGAGAGATTTACTTGTGCATTGCCGGTTATTTAAATGTAACAGTATATAAAACATAACATTTAAAATTATATAGTGAAACAAAATATTATGAGACATTATTTTTTACTAATGATGACCATCTTTGATTAAAGGAGAACAGATAGAAGTGAGTTGGTGGTGTAAGAGCGAATTAATAATTTTTACATGCATAATATATTATACATCTGAAATGAAGTCATCAACATACCAGACTTTAACTGCTCACTGCTGAACATAAGCCTCCCCCTTGGGAGTTGTTGCCATGCTTGGCAGGTAGATTGGCAACTGCAATTAAGGCTTGGAGATATTTTAAGAGGGACGCCGCTGCCCATTCCTCGCCCTCCCTTAGTCGCTTCTTACAACACCCATGGGAAAGGAAGAGGTAGCCTATTCTATGCCGGGATCGACACTGTGAACGTTATGTGTGTGTTTCTAATTTTTTTTTTATTATTTCAGAGCACTGTTGAGTACTTGCTCTTCGTTGAAGAACGAAAGGCAGAGAAGAGGCCTTATATTTCCACCCACAAGTCTTTACGGGGTAAACTTAATTACTATTCATATAGCTTCACCAGAGGGAGACTTTGTACAAAAGTCGATTGCTTGTGTACCTCTGTCCCATTCGTGTTTCAACCGTGAAGCAGTTGTGTTTGCATGGCTGTTTTTCGGTTTGAAGGGTGGGATATGGCGTGAATTTACAGGGTACAGAGGAATAACACCTGAGTCCTCAGGAATGGCAACGCATGGGAGGTATCAAGGGTGAAACAGTATACTCTGTTATGTCCATGGTACTGCTCATGTCTATAGGCGACGGTTACCACTTTCCATCAGGTGGGCCGTCAGCTTGTTTGCCATTCTAAATTGTATAAAAAAAAAGCTTAAGTAAATTATTACACACATGACTTAGACATTATTCAATTTATTTAGAAAACCCATCGGTATTTTTTATGTAATGATAATGGAATGGTAACCCCACTTGTACTATCGGTATATACTAATGAGGTACCAGTAAGAGATAATAGATGAGGATGAAAGCAGGTCTACCTATCATAAAGAATTCAAAAAGAATTAATCGCGACGGTTTTCAGAGGAAACCGCGTGGAGGTCGACCTAACAAGATATATTGCTACCAATAGAGATATTACTAATAATCTCATTCCCCCAACTCGCCGATACTAATACGTTAATATATTTGGATGAACCGAATTAGGTCTGTTTTAATTGAACAATTTGACGTTTTATTGTTTCTAACTACTCCAATGATGTACAAGCGTGTATGTTAAAATACAGTATAGTCTACGTAAAGTCACAGTATACATAATACCACTAATTCATACAGTATCTTAAGAAAAGGGACAGGAAGCGTCCCTTTCTTCTCAACCTTTCTACCACCTTCATGATATAAATATTTATATATTACTATATACATGTACTAAATTATTGTATAACCTACTTGTGTACCAAATTTCATTTAAATCTGTTCAGTACTTTTTGCGTGAAAGAGTAACAACCCTCCATCTATTCAGCCAGCCATCCACGCATCGTTACAAACTTTAGTGTTAATTATATTAAAAGGATTTATTACTACTGCCTTACCATTTTCAGACGTTTATCGCCATCGCGGTACCAGTCGATATACCTGATAAGAACGTGTTTGTCTCTTACAACTTCGAATCGAACTACAGCGTTCTCACCAACATCACGCAAATAGACGAAGTAATATACCCCAATCTGCCTGTAAGTTTTGTTGCTTTTTATACAGTTATTTAGCAAAACACTATTTATCTTATCTCTTCTTCTGATATCCCATTTTGAACAAACTCAAAAAGGAAACCAGAGGGAGACTTTGTACAAAAGTCGATTGCTTGTGTACCTCTGTCCCATTCGTGTTTCAACCGTGAAGCAGTTATGTTTGCATAGCTGTGTTTCGGTTTGAAGGGTGGGATATGGCGTGAATTTACTGGGTACAGAGGAATAACACCTGAGTCCTCAGGAATGGCAACGCATGGGGCGTATCATGGGCTAAACAGTATACTCTGTTATGTCCATGGTACTGCTCATATCTATAGGCGACGGTTACCACTTTTCACCAGGTGGGCCGTCAGCTTGCTTGCCATTCTAAGTTGTATAAAAAAAGAAGAAGATTCTTAATTAAGTTGTGTTTTTTTTATGTTTGTTACCTTATATTTACGTCAGTTGTTAACCAATTTGAAAAATTCTTTTTTTATCTAAAAGAATATACAACGGTGTCCTAAAATTTTAACTGAATGGGTCCTATAATTTAGTTATTAAATGAAAATAATTAGTTTCGTCACCATTGATTTCGAATTTTTAGGAGACACTGTTGTAAATAGCATGATGCAGTAATAAAACATATATGTATTTGAGATATAATAATAAGTTCAGTGAAAAAATACGAGACATGTCTTATAAAAATCTGACATAGAACAAACACTTAAAAATAATACATTGTTCTAAAAAACCTCAGGGTCAACAGTCAGTATTAAAACTCCAACAGACACAATCTTTAATTACTATTTTTTTTTACGTTATTATAATATATAATAACGTAAACTACGAGTAGGTAAAATATAATTACATATATATAAATATTTTTTGCGTCTTTCTTTTTATTATTTTGGTGTATTTACATTGGATTTTTATTTTGTGATCCTATTATATGAATATAGAGTAGTACTTGATATTCTACACTTGAAATAAGTTTTTTTTTTTTTTTTATGGGACACAATCTTTAATTATATTTGAACAAAAATTTATAAATATAACTATAATTATGGATAGACTGATTCGAAAAATATCTCTATCTACCTTAGTCAAAGGTGTTTATTGACTGTTTTTTTTTTTTGATGGGTGAAAATGGATTGGTAGCTCCGCCTGCGCTAGCGGGATATGCTGGCGGAGCACCAGTGAAGGGTGATAGATGAGAATGAAAACAGACCAGTTAGCCCATCATGATGAATTCATCAGGAATTAACCATGATAGTTTCCAGGGGGAACCGCGAGGAGTTCGACCTGGTTGGGTATATTGCTAGCAATAGTATTCTCAGTCTCCATTACTAACAATCCCTTTTCCGCCATTTATTGACTGTTACAATTGTAATAAACATAATATATCATGATTACATTTTGCCTAGCATATAAGAATCCAGCACTACATACAACATTTACCAGTGGGAGACTTTGTACAAAAGTCGTTTGCTTGGACACCTCTATCCCATTCGTGTTTCTACCCACAAGCAGTTGTGTTTGCATGGCTGTGTTTCAATTTTAAAGGGTGGAATATGGCAGTGAAATCACAGGGTACAGAGGAATAACCTCTGAGTTCTCAGGAATGGCAACGCAGAATCATGGACGAAACAATATAATCTGTTATATCCATGGTGCTACTCAAGTCTATAGGCGACGGTTACCACTTTCCATCAGGTGGGCAGTCAGCTTGTTTGCCTTTTCTAAGTAGCATAAAAAAACTGACACCAAAATTAATTTAGTTTGTTATCAGTGTTTTCCATCAGCAGAAAGTTGTTAGATATATAAAAATTTACTGATATATAAAGTAGTCAGTAAGTTGCCATATGGTCCCGGCATAGAATAGGCCATCACTTTCTTTCCCGTGGGTGTCGTAAAAGGCGACTAAGGGAAGCGCGAGATGTGAGCATCCGCCTGCCAAACATGACAACTACTGGCGGTCCCCCAAGGGGGATACTTATGTTCAACAGTGGACAGTTAAAGACTGATGTGGTGATGACGGTGTTATAAATTATTTTAACTTTTAATAGCTAGTTACTAGCTTATGACCCTAATTATTTCATACTCAACATTTACAGGTTATCAGCTCTCGACAAAGCCGCAGCATCACAAGGGAACTAGCTTATATGGTATTAGAAAATCGATTCAAGGAGTAAGTTTTTTATGGATATATTTTATTGCTCCGTATATAGTACTATAACGACAATATCCGTACGTCTGTCATAAGGACCAGATCGTATACAGAATAAGGAAGTACCTACTTATAATTCAAATATTGCTGTGTGAATTTGAATGTAACACCGTAACCCAAATCCATATTGGATTTTATATTTAGATAAAGCATGACAACAAAAAATATAAAATGTATAAAAAATTTAAAAAGACAAATAACTATTATAAGATTGTGTGTATGTGTGCGTGTGTGTGTGCGTGTGTGTGTGCGTGTGTGTGTGCGTGTGTGTGTGTGCGTGTGTGTGTGCGTGTGTGGGTGCGTATGTGTGTATGTGTGTGTATGTGTTTACTCGTATGTTGCTTCCTTTTTCTGGAATAAAATTTCAATTTTAAATGATTAAAGCCTACATTCGACTATTTTCCACAATCAAAGATTTGTTTTAACTGATTTAATATCTAAAACATTTCACGCAAGTAGGTACTTAATATTTTTAATCTATTCATAGTTCTAATATACTAGTACTTGCAGATTAAATTTAAACGTTAAAGAGACAAGGATAGTATGTATCATGATATTACCACTATTTTCCTTTCTAAGAGTCGTACAGACTCTCTGGAGAGTTAACCTCCATTCTTGCTTCCGACTCCATTAACAAAATGAATAGCACTAAGCTAACGTTGTGTCAGCGAACCATATGTTATTTTATAATAGCTTTTATATCCAAAACCAGTCGAGCGGAAATACAAGTTTGATGTGATAATACGCAATAATAGGAATGGTTCTCCCTATTTCTGTGTTCCTAGTACAATCTCGGCAGCTTCAAAATTTTATCTGGTTATATACGTTCGTTCCATTTTAGATTTGTTTTAATTTTATCATTTTTATCATTTCATTTAACCCTTTATTGCACCATAAACAAAAATATGCAATGACAATTCAAGTACCATAAATACAGATTGAAATATACACGTAAAGGTACAAAAGGCGGTCTCATCGCTAGGGCAATTGCTTACAGACAATCTTTGGTTAAAGGAGAAGAGATAAAAGTGGGTAGGTGGCGCGAGACAAAATTTTATTATTTTGTTTTCTAAAAATCATAAATTCATCATCATTGTCATCATTGCATCAATTTATTAACTATACACTGCTGAACATTCGGCTTCCCTCGTAGACTGCTATAAGAAATGGTCCCGAGCCACCTACATCCTGAGTTGATACTCAGAAACTAAACTTATGTTGAAGTAAAAAATAGAGAGAAAATAATATACTTTCTTTTCCCAAATAAAAAGGACAAAAATGTACCATTCCGTAAAGTCATCGCTTTAAATATTCTTTATTAACACCATAACTATAGAAGCACGGAGCCCCTGCTCAGAATAACAGAGCTGATGGTAACAATATCAGTATGGCGTAGGAGTAAAATATAATGTGTCACGTGTCAATGGCATTTCATCCCCAGGCTCTCGTAATATGATACTAAAGTAACAAACCACGAGGCACCAGTACAAGAAAAAAAGCTCGAAATCAAACTATATACCAAACTGTCTAGCCAGCGCGATTTTATTTATTTATTCTTCATTGAACACAAAAAATTACAACATATAATATATATATAAAATAAAGATGTCAACAGGCGAGCTTAACTCTGTAAGAGTTCTCTTCCAGCAAATCCTGAGTGGAAAGGAGCATTAATTACTAGCGGGCAGTGTGCGTACAATAAAAATGATGATGGTAATAATAAGCAAGTATCTTACTCTTTCTTTTTAATGGATCATAATGGAATAGTAACCCCGTCTGCGCTAACGGTATACGCTGGTTCTGCACCAGTGAGGAATGATACGTGAGAATAAAAAGGCAGGACAGTTAGCCTATCGTAATGAATACGCTTGGAATTCAGCACGATGGTTTCCAGCGGGGACCACGGGAAGATTGACCTGTTAGAGTATATTGTTAGCAATGAGACTGGTAAACCCCCAACAATCCTTTCCCCCACCAGTATCTTACAAGATCTTATAAGATCAAACCCTAATATGAAATTTTAATATACCAGTATTTCGGTATTATAACATAGCTTGATTGCTATTCCAAATGGTAAATAAAAAAGGAAGCTATAATAATAATATCTCTCTAAACCAATTTTCAAACAAACCATTTTTGTGTTCGATTTTCCTTCCCTCTATGTAATATTTCTTATCCAATGTATCGAAATACGAGTATAATATTCAATTTCTTAAACTTTGATCCGTATATCTAAATTAATTTTGTTGAAATTTAATTATTAGTACGCTAATCAATACCCAATTATACTCGCTAATTTCCAAAGCTATGTAATATACTTTACGTTATAATTATAAAATTTACATGGATTTAATTATTTTTTGTGAATAATTTACGTAATATTTAATAATATTTAAAGCTAACCTCGTTCTCTTTAAGATCAGGGTACTCATTATCCTTTACTTGAAAACTAAAATTTTTTAAAATAAAAATCATTCAGTTTGTAGAATTTTTCCTTTAGTTCAATTTTAGTTTAATCAGCTTATAACAATTTTAGTTAACTAAAATCCTATCAAAATAATTTTTGATAAATTAAATGAATTAATTTGTAAATGACTGAAATGTGATCATGAATTTTTCAGCAAAATAATAATTTCAAAGTTTTATAATTTGTTTATTATATTACTTCCTACTACATACTTGGATTGATGAGTTAACCAATTTAAAAAATTGATTATAATTAAAAAATACAATAAATAAACATTATACATGTACGAAGAGAAAACTAACTCTCTTATTATGGTCAATCTTATAGTTTCACTTAAGTGACAGAAATTCGACGTAGAAACATAGAATTAATTATACGTGAGACAAGAGCTATAAATAAAGATAGAGGTCTTTAGTACTGACTTCTATTCAACTACCCTGCATATAATACTTGGTATCAAAACGGATGAATAGATCGTTCATTTAATAAAAAAAAGAAGTTTTAAATTTCCCGCAGAAAAAAAGAAGTTATATCAGTTTGTACTCCTATTTTATCACCACACAGATTTTTTACTACTTTTTTACGCACTACTTCATATGCGTGGATTTCAGAAGTAATAAAACCAGTTCTACAGACCACTTGTAGATGACGTATCAAAGTGAAACGGTGAAACACCATATTTTAAGTAAGACCTTCAACAATCTAAACCGGTAAAAACCTCATCCAATTTGGTGCAGTAGTTTTTGCGCAATGACCCAAAAATAAAAGACAAAATTTCTAAAAATTATTGTTTTGGCATCCATTGATATTATTAAGTCCTCTCACGTTCAATTCTCTTAAAGATATCAATATATAGAGACATTATCAAGTTACAAATTTAACATATCCCTTTTAAACTCTTTTCTTCAGGTATGGTATGAACGGTAAAGAGTGCATGCTAAGGAATATCTGTGAAGCAGCCGAAACTCCGCTGCATCACAACGGCCTCTTAGGACACATAATGCATATTATATTTACGTAAGTATAAAATTATGTATCTTCAAGAAAGGAGCATATTCCTTCTTAAATGGCTGGCAGCATGCCTGCAATGTCTCCAGTGTTGCGAGTGCGCATGGGTAACGGTAGTCACTTATCAATAGGTGAACCGCATGCTTGATAATGAACATATCTCAAATTAAAAAAGTTAACCATGTATTTTTGCTGAATCAGCATTGGTGCTCGATGCCAAATCACTCACTTGTTAAAGCTCTAAGCCTTATACACCAACAAATGATATTCTGAAGTTGCCAAACTGAGTTTTCAAAAACGGAGTAGATACTTAGACTGTTTTTGGTAAATTGTAAAAATGTTCCTTTGTCGCCTTTGTCTTATAATATCCTAAGATTAAGATGTAGTGATCTTACCAATCGCCATGTGACCCTATCATAGAACCACACGTCGATTGGTAAGATTAGGCTACCCACGGAAACGGAAAGGGTAGCCCATTCTATGCCGGGACCATATGGCTATACAAATTTTATACTTACAACAAAATGAATGTAGTCCAACTGTCTGTACCTTACCATAACTTATTTAAGTAAGTATAGGTGAGATACTTTTTATACTACCAGAGGGAGACTTTGTACAAAAGTCGTTTGCTTGAGCACCTCTGTCCCATTCGTGTTTCTACCATGAAGCAGTTGTGTTTGCATAGCTGTGTTTCGGTTTGAAGTGTAGACTATGGCAGTAAATTTACAGGGTACAGAGGAATAACACCTGAGCCCTCAGAAATGGCAACGCATAGAAGGATATCATGGACGAAACAGTATACTCTGTTATGTCCATGGTACTGCTCATGTATATAGGCGACGGTAACCACTTTCAGTCAGGTGCGCCGTCAGCTTGTCTGCCATTCTAAGTTGTATAAAAAATAAAAAATAAATGAAAACTAATTAACGCGAGAAAAGCTACAGGATGCAGCTAATAAATATTACCAATAGTAATATATATTTCTAAGAATTCTTCGTTTGTTCGTCCGTTCTTAAAATTAATGTAATTCCAGGCCATCCTCGTCCCGCGAGGAAGGAATCGACGATGACTACTACGAAGCCGAAATGGAAGGGCAAAGGGGGAATTGCGACAGATATCTGGACGACTGTCCGTTCAGCTTGTTCGACGTCATCACAAGATTAGTTGAAATACGTTCATAACTTTACAATCTAATACTAAAGGTCTGCGCAGAAGATAAACATTTTTTCATCATACAAAGTTTCTTATTCTCTAAGTCAGCCTTGCCCAAAATGGGTGATAATGCCCCCTTATAGGCGCTGCAGGCTTAAAGGATAGTGGTAAGATACCCAGAAAAAAAATGGGGGCGTTGTGTAAAGGCCAATCCTCTACACAACGCCCCCATTTTTTGTGAGCAGTGATTTGTTGATCTTGAATTAATAGTGGTTTTTAAGCAGGTGAAAAAAATGGGGCGCTAAAAATAATTTATTTTCAAAGTGGGCAGTAGGCAAAACAAGTTTGGGAACCCCTGCTCTAAATACTGCACTTGTACAACATATCGTCATAGTCGTAGAATACTGACGGATCTGACAAATATTACATATATAGATCCGTCAGTATTCTACGACTATGACGATATGTGTGTCGTAGCATGCGATGTTAGGTATTTTATTATGGCTGAACAAAACGTGGCTCAGGACCGTTCCTTATGACAGTCTATAGGAAAGACCTATGTTCAACAGTGGACAGATAATGGCTGAGATGATAATGATGAGCAAAATATATGACGATAAGTGTCTGTTATTAGATTTTAAAGCCTGCTCCCTAAAAAGTGTCAAAGAAGAAAGAAATGGAAAAGAAATTTTGTATGCGAACAGATTTTCCTTTGTATACGCCAACTATAAAAATGGAATTTTGTAAATAAACATAACATATAATATAAACTCTTCTTTTTTTATTTTTTTCTCTCAAGATATCTCGTAAAACAATTTATTATCAATACACCTACCTATATGACTTTACTTTCACTTTGGTGAAGTTAATGACTATGACTTCTAATTAATAGTTGATTATTAATAATACATATAAAATGTTGCATGCCGAGCTGGCTGAATGTCATGGTTACACAAAATGTATAATGTTATCTAAACTTACCACATTCATCGCAATAAATTTCATTTCATTTCATTTCATTTCATTTCATTTCATTTCATTTCATTTCATTTCATTTCATTTCATTTCATTTCATTTCATTTCATTAAAAACCTGACATATATTTATATGTATTTTATCTTTTAAACATGTCTAAATCTCATTTTTATATTTAGTTCAATTATCATAATTCATTTCTAATGACCAGGATATCTATCGATATGTTTCTTATACTCTGTGATCTTTTTTTTATACAACTTACAATGGCAAACAAGCTGACGGTCCACCTGATAGAAAGTGATAACCGTCGCCTATAGACATGAGATAACAGAGTATACTGTTTTGCCCATGATACCCCCCATGCATTGCCATTCCTGAGGACTCGGGTGTTATTCCTCTGTACCCAGTAATTTCACGCGACACAACTGCTTCACGGTTGAAACACGAATGGGACAGAGGTACCCAAGCATTCGACTTTTGTACAAAGTCTCCCTCTGTCAATGTAATTAGGATTTTCTTCCATTCGCCTGAACAAGCAAGCGTATCTCTGCAATTAGGTATATTTCTAATATTGAGCAAATTATAAACATAATACATTTTGATTTGTAGTCTTCATTGATCTAATAACCATTCCTCGGTTATTTAAATTTTCAATTAGTATTAATTAAGAGTCAGATTTAAGTAATATAGAATTCGTAAACTTCGTATTAATGTGTTTTTTTTTAATTAAGTGCTGATATCTATCTAAAAACTAGCATTAACAAGAGTCTTTTCTCTCATGTGACTAATTATTATTTATTAATTCCAAATATAGTCTATACACCTTTTATTTAAATTCATTTCTTAAAAAAAATTGTGTTGTTGAGGGATAGAACAAACAACAATCTTCCATATTTTTTTTTTTTATTTATAAACCTATCAAGTACTTAATAAAAATAGCAGAATAAATAGGATTTTTTTTCTAACTTTTGTCATAAAATTTACGATAAAAGCTTATTGAGAACCAATCTAATTGGCCTCTAAAATTGTTAATTGCCTACATTTTTCTTTTACCAATTACGACTTCATTTTATATAGCCTCTAAATCATGAAGCTTTCAACTTAATTAGATAAATTTAATGGTGAAATTCTTATAAAACCAAAATTGCCATGAATAAAACGTGCTCACTCTAAATGCCAAGCGTTCTCATGTCAAACAACGAAAATGGCCGACCTTTTTAGTTATACTTGATATTATAGAGAGGTACTTCGTTAACTAGATTAGTGAAAAATTGTCCTCGTGTACTTTATGTTGGTTTCTAGTAATTTAGTAAAATATTGAGATAATTTTAAGCTTTCAGCTAAACCTGTTGGGCAGATAAATTTGGATCTAATTGGAGGTAAATTTGAATATAACATAACTAAGTGTAATTTAGCTGACTACCTAAAAGTATTTTACATTAAGTTTCTTATAATTACTTGTTTTTATCTTCCTATTTTTTAATTCGTTCCTAAAGTAGACTTCTGTATGTTTTTTTTTTCTGTGTATATAACGCAATATCTTTAACATTTTTTTTTTTACATTTGAAGAAGTTTATTTACATTTTGGTTTTTTATTAATTTTGTAATTGAAGTTAAACTTCTGCTGCTGCTTCACAAACTTCTGTTTGTTGAAGAAGCTGTATTTTATTTTCAAATAACCATGCTAAGCCGAAATGGATCATTAGTATAAATAAGTTATAATATTTATATTCTTAATACATTATTATCATCAGATTTTGAAAATAAGTAACTACTTTGATATTGGGGGGAAACGGATTGTTAGCGATGGAGTTTGACAGCCCCATTGCTAGCAACATGCTCTACTAGGTCGACCTCCACGTGGTTGCCCTTGGAACCATCGTGAACAATTCTTGTTGAATTTGTCACGATGGGCTAACTGACCTACTTCATCCTCACCTATCATTCTTCACTGGTGTCCCGCCGGTGTATATCGATAGCGCTACCTATAGCTAGGGTTACCATTCCATTATCACCCATTAAAAAAAAAACTACTTTGATATTATTATTCACAATAAAATTTTAATACACTTTGACGTTTCATAATATACAATAAAATACCTACTCTCAGATTTCAGATTTTCTCAATTACGAAGTTTATCCGACCAAAAACCTTATACGTAATTATCCTTTTGAAATGTGCCTGTGAATATATTTTTCTTAATTTAACGGTATATGAGCATAATAGGTACCATTATACTTTAATATATTTCATTAAAAAATATAAAGAATAAAGCATAATATTGGGGGTCATTCACCCTTCTTTAGATTAATTAATTATATACAATACGATTAATTTTGTTTAACCCAACGATAAAATTCTCCTAGTCTGTTAATATCACGCTCCCAGCGCGAGGGACCTGTTACAACCGACGGGTTTTACAAAATGAATCTTAATATAATTCATAAAAAGTAGATTTTTCTGTAAATATAAACATTATTTCCCAGGATAATATATTTAATTCTTTAATTAGATATTATCCTGGAAAATACAGAAATTTTTAAAATCCTGAAGATACCCTAAAACCCAACAAGTCACTTACTTGGTACTCAAAAACATCTATTCAATCTCAAGTATCCAAATAATAAAGATAGGTAACTAAAGTGTCTCATACATCTTGATGTGTATGTATGGAAATAGACATTAGTTGTGATAATGAAATGAAAGAAACATATGATAGACATAAAATTTATTGTGCACGAAATTCCTGTGTATATCCATAGGTAATGTTTATTGTAGGTACATGCACTATACTAAATCTTACTCACTAATTTATAAAACCTTTTAAAAACTTAAATTCACAGCCCTTTATATTAATACCTTAATAATTAACATTTGATTAATTAATTAATTGTTTTTAAAACATTCTCTATTTATCTGCATTTATATAATATTAATTTTAAATCACTAAAAGCTAAATATATAATGTATGTTTTATATACTTATAAAAGTAATTAGTTACTTAACTTTGAGGTTATCCTATAATGTAGCTTAAAATTTGTTATTTTATTTTTTAAACGTAATCTATTCATATAAATATAACCATTTGAATAAAGAAAACAAACTTTATTTCAGTACATAATAATAACAAACATATAGTTAAATGCATAATAAGATCAATGTTCCCTTATTGTTTCACGTTTCACTGTAAAGAATTTTCCTCTCCGCCAAATACTTGCCTCATTTAACTGGAGGAGGAAAAAAGCGGATTCGTTTTTTTTTCCTTGTAATATTTAAACATCGTCTTCTATTCCGAACATTTATTTTTATTGTTAATATAAATAAGCCGGTCTCGGGAATAATATTATTTAGCTCGAAGTACTTTTACAACGCTTGGAGTCTGGATGATTGTTTTGTGGATACAGGTAATGTGTGTCAAATAAATTGTGTATACATAACACTACCTAATACTTATTCAATGTTAATTGAATAGCGATTACATTATTTTTTTTATACCACTGATATGGCAAACAAGCATACGGCTCACCTGATGGTAAGCGGTTACCGTAGCCTATGAACGTCTGCAATACCAGAGGTATTACGCGCGCGTTGCCGACCCTGAAGAAACCTTTTTACCCCCCTTTTGAAGAGCCCCATGCTGTAGTCTCTTGGGAAAACCTCGGCAGGGAGTTCATTTCATAACCTGAGTGTACGTGGGAAAAACCATCTCTGAAACCGCGTTGTACGCGACCAAGCTTGGCTGTAAGGTATGAGGGTGAACTCCCTGTCGATGGCGAGCCGTACGATAGAAAGTGGTCGTAGGCATCATATTGAATAATTCCTCAGAGCACAATCCATTGTACAAGCGGTAGTTATTAGTTGATAATTATCAAGTAATTGATAGTAATTCTCCAGTATTCATAATTTTATTGATATCCTAACTTCCATCTTTAAAATCTACTAATCGCTGTATTGAAAGATATTATAATCTTGTCTGTTTGAATTGATTTTAATGAAAATATAAACAAAGTAATAAATGACTCGATCATAATTACTTTTTTTATGCAACTTATAATGGCAAACAAGCTGACGGCCCACCTGATGGAAAGCAGTAACTGTCGTCTATAAACATGAGCAGTACCATGCACATAACAGAGTATACTATTTCGCCCACGATACCCCCATGCGTTGCCATTCCTGAGAACTCAGGTGTTATTCCTCTGTACCCTGTAAATTCACTGCCATATCTCACCCTTCAAACCGAACAACAGCCATACAAACACAACTGCTTAACGATTGAAACACGAACAGGACAGAGGTACCAAAGCAAACGACTTTTGTACAAAGTCTCCCTCTGATTGTCTATTGATATCCAACAGTAATACAAATCAAATATCAATGAATTGATTGTATGTTTCAATTTGTTACCAATTTCATTTATAATCGTTTATGCTTTAAAACAGCGCTTTAACGCTTCAAACGTTGATGCAAATATGCTGAGCGTAGACCTATTTCACAGAACATTGCGACACACACACGCACACAAGTATACACTTGCACTTATTATTATTTTTTGCTGTTTATTTTAGGTTTTATTTTTTTATTATATTGTTATATTAGTTATATTATATTGTCATATTGTTATATAAGTTTTTTTTTATTTATACTACTGTGTGAGTCGCATGATTCTATGAATAAATTCTTTCTTTATAAAGTTTTACTGTGGTAATTCAAACAAAACTTGTTTTATTAAATTCAAAATACACTACATTGGCTTAATTCATAATCAATTTACGCAAAATTGAATCGAAATCTTAATGACAATAGAACTGAATATTGCAAGATATTATTTTCCATTAATTTATGTGTAACGACTGTGTATTTTGAGCTTTTCAGGAAATATTCCTTCCATTATATATAGATTTTAGATATGACACAAAGGCATAATAGACTCAGCATTTTCCAATTTAATTTCGGTACATACAATAAAACGAAATATTCGAAGATACTGTTTTCCATTAATATGTAATTATAAATTATACATATAATTATAAATTCCCATGGTATATATATATATATATAAATGGTATTCCTCGTTTTCTCCCACTACTTGAATACGCTTGGATTTTAAAAGTGGAAAGATATTAAAATTTAAATACTTCTAAATAATGTATTAAGATAAAATATACACCACATTTTAAGTTAGATCTTTAGGAACGTAACTGTGAAAACTACATCTAATTGGGTGTTTATGTATTAGTAGTTTTTTACGCTATACCTGAACAAACACACAGACAGACAAAAAGACAAAAATTCTAGAAATTATTATTCTGACATGTATCGGTCTTATTAAGACCCTCTCGTATAAATTTTTCTTAAATGTCTTTCATGTACAGAGATCGTCTTGTTACAATTTTACTATATTTGTAAGATGTGCTAACATCTATTAGGGGGAGGGCGGAGGGGGAAGAGATTATTAGTAATGCGGACTACCAGTCCCATTTCTCTCTGTGAACTCTCATGGTCTCTCCTGAAAATCATCGTGCTGAATTCCAGGCGTATTCATCACGATGGGCTAACTGACCTGCTTTGTCATCTCACCTATCATCTCTCACTGGTACCCCGCCAGCATATACCATTAGCGTAGGCGAGGATACCATTCCATTATCATCCATTAAAAAAACATCTATTAGAATTAAACTGATACACCACTTGTCATAAACTATGATATTATAAACTCTATTAAAAATTTCCATTTTTTACAAAATTAACTTACAATACCATAGGTCTCGACGTCTTTGGGATAAAAGAAGTTATTCTTCCTCATGGGAATTGAAGATATCTGCTGGTCCACTGGTACCCTCGTATCGTAGAGGGATGGAGATTGGAAAATGATACCGAAAGTGCCAACGAAGCAGGCAATGGTGAAGAGCCATAAAAAGAAACGGTCCAGAACCATAGACATGAACTTCCAATCTTCGACCACCTGTGGACAATAAAAAAAATACTTTTAATTTTTTAACAGATAAAAGCCAAAATAATGTAATTCATGAAAAATTCAAATATAGTCACAGAGTATTTAGTATTTCGTACCAGAAGTTATCTATTACATTGGTTTTCCTACAGTTCAAATCCACGCATACACAATTACGGGCAAAAAACTAGTTTAATATAAATATAGTTAAATTGCTATCTCCGAAATAGACATAGAAGCAGTTAATGCTAAAGGTCATTGCATATATCTCTTGCTTCATCCACTTCATAACTTGTCTATTGTGCATTCATTCTTGTCCAGAAGGCCTGGTAGTGAATTTGAGTATTTGAAACTCTCTTCCTTATTTGAAGCTTCCCTTGAGAAGTGACAAGCGAATCCGTCGATGGAATCGTTGTTGAAAGAGAGTCCATGAGTTGAAATGAGACATCCGACGCTACTGTCTCATCGATGGATTCGCTTCTCCCTTATCTACAGGGCGAGGTAATGTAGAATTACGAAAGAATTCAAATAAAACAAATAGGTGGATCATATACTTTCTGTGGAAAAAGTTAAACATCAAAAACATACAAAATCAGCGTTTATGTACTGTTAAGAGCAATTATATTTAAGTAATGCAACCTCTTTACTGTTTTTGTATGAAACATTGTTTTTGACAGTTTATGTAAAATTAAAAATAATATTAAAATTGTCAATATGGAAAAAATGCAATCTTCGATAAAAAAAAAAAGAAAAAAAAAATGAAAACTTTGATTAATATGCAGATTTTTATTTAAAATAGATAAAAATACATTTATAGCATATACATTTTGGTCCTACGAGCCGAACGGATGATTTAATTGCTATCGTTTTAAGTTCTGTGATGAGCTGTGGTATTCAATTGCAAAACGGTAAGAAATATTGCGACGGCTGAGGACGGAGACTCCGCTGCTATCATCGAGTGGGTTTCAAGTATCAATTGCAGCAGTGTGTCAGTCTCTGTAGTAGTTTCAAGGAAAACTGTGAGTACAATTTGACATTCGACTTAGAGAATATTCATCGTTTAAATATTGAAACTTAGAAAATTTATTGAAAATGGATGCAAACCTACGAGTTTTAGAAGATATTAAAATTCAAATAGAAAAAGCAAGATTAAATTTTAAAAAAGCGCCGAGGGATAGAATAAATGAAAACTATTTAGAAACAAGACTTCAGATTCTAGAAAAACAATACATAAATTTTACCTCAAAACATGAAAAGTTAATCGCCCTGTATGAACCTAATGTTTTAAATGCTACCGATTATGTCAAGGATGAAGTGTTTGAACTAGTGACTGAAACTTATTTAGATTATAGAGTAGAATTAAAAAATGCTTTATCTAATGTTAAATATTGTAATTTAAATAGTAATTGCGAAGTTTCACCTAACTCTTCTAAGGCAGATTCGTTGGCTAAATTACCCAGAATCCGAATACCTGTGTTCACAGGCCGGTATACTGAATGGACTTCATTTCGCGATTTATTTCTTTCGCTTGTCCACAACAATCCTGTTTTATCATACAAAAGTTGCATTATCTAAAAACACAACTGTCAGGTACAATTGATTAGGCATGTACCGATTACTCAATCTAATTATATAAAATGTTGGAACATGTTAACAGATAGATATAATAATAAAAGGTTTATGTCAAATTGTATTTTAAAGCGATTTTTCAGTCAACATAACATAGTAGCAGAATCTTCTAGTGCTCTTAAGGAACTCCTATAACGATTTACATGAATCGAATATTGGTATTGATACGGAGTGACTAAATTACAGGTGAGTCAACAACAATTCAAAAGTTTTTAGAAACGCGTTTTCGTGCTCTGGAATTCGTAGAATAAAACCAAAAGTTGTTCAGATTAAAAAGGTTTTGCATACTGTGTCAAATATTAATTGTTCAAAATCATAGGTTATACAATTGCAAAAAATTTTCTCAGGAAGATGTTGATAAACGTCGTAGGGCATTGCAATCGCTTTCCTTGTGCTTTAAAATTAATCATAATGCGACAATAAAACACATTATTAATAAACTATTGCAGATGTGTTCACATCACAAGTTGAAGAAGTGGAGGTTCATCTCAGTCAACAGAGACTCCATCAAATATAGCATCCCATTTTTTGAAAGGAAGTAAACGAGGACAAGTCCTTTTAGCCACAGCTATATCAATCGAAAAAATGGATCAACCGACAACAGCGAAGGGTCACTATATGCAGATGACGTACAACTCCTTCAATTAAAAAAGGTTTGTTTCGGGAGTAGGTGGTACTAGTAATGACAAAATTTCCAAATACGTTGTTGTTGTCAATCTCCAGTCACGGTATGACCCTTCATTTAAAATCCAAGTAACAGCTAGAGTGGTAGATACAGTAACATCATATTGCCTGAAAGAAAATGTATAGTTGACCAAAATATTTCAATTAGCTGATCCTTATTATTGACATATTAGAAATGGCAGAAACCTAAAAACCAATGCCATAATAGGTTGGATATTGTTGATAGGGTTGTTAATGTCATAGCTATATTTATACTGATGTTAATTTGTTAAAACGTTTCTGGGAGTTAGAAGATAAACCCTTAATATATTTTCTCCTGAAGAACAGGCATGTGATTATTATGCAGCAACAACACGTAGGGATAAATCTTGTCAATAATCCTTCTCTTAAATGTGATTCTATTTTTAAAAAGATTTCTTTAAAAAGATTCAAATTTGAAACGCCGGTGTTCAGGTGTTATTAATGAATATTTAACTTTTGGAACATTGAGAAATTGCTGAGGAATCGGATAAAAATAAAGTTATTGTACTATATTTACCTATTAAAAGAAAGAACTAAAGCAAGGGTTTTATATTATATTCGGGCAAGAAATAAATATACGTTTGTCCGGAGTTACATTTATTATTTTTTATACATATAAAAATAACCATGAAAGATCTCATTTATGTCAAATGATACCAATTTTAACAAGAAGAAGTCACACGGGGCCAAATCCGGCGAATAGGGGGGGTGTTCGGTCACCGTAATGGAATTTTTACTCAAAAACTCACGGACAACAAGAGAGGTGTGAGCAGGGGCATTGTCGTGGTGAAGAATCCAACGCCCCTCTCGCGCCAATTCTGGACGAACTCGTGCCACACGAGCTTTGAGGCGTCTGAGCACATCGACGTAGAATTTTCCATCAACTTTAGGGACGAATTATCCCCCGAACATCGAAAAAAACAATCAACATTGTCTTGACATTTGACTTTTCTTGATTTTTTTGTTCTGCTGTCTTAGTTATTAATTAAACTTCATAGCTGTTTTACAGAAAGTATAATGCAGTGAAATTATTGACAAGCCATAGATATGAAGAAGCATAACCTGCGCTCTCTTAAAAACTTTTATTTTCCGGAACGTGTTCAACGGAAATATTTATGTTTATCAAATGGCGTAAATATCCAATTTGTATGGCAGCTGACATCGTAAAGATGTACAGGCAAATAAAAGTAGCAGAGCAACACGTCGATTTTCAAAAAATTGTATGGCGAGAAGATATTCACTCTGAAATACTCGATTATCGTCTCTTGATAGTCACATTTGGTACTTCTTGTGCTCCGTATCTTGCAGGCAAATCGTTACAGCAAGTTTTCCCATTGGCTTCGTGGATGACATTATGATAAAAGAAACTGTTGATGTGTCGACAATTCACGAGCTTTTGTTGTCTTGACAAAAGAAATAATGAAAGCAATGATAAAGAAAAAGCAAACAATTTTGAAATAAAATCTGATGATGTAACAAAACTAAAAGGACTTACCTAGAACCGGAACAATGATGAATTTCATTTTATGGTGAAATCTGAAAATATCGCACCTATAACGAAATGAAAAAAAATGATTATGTAATGATTGAGTTACATGATTTTAGTGATACTTCGAATATTGCAGATTCCGCTGTGGTCATAAATTCCGCTGTGGTATATATTCGAGTGGTATATATTCCGCTGTGGTATAGATTGTGAACATAAAATTCATTGCAATTTAGTAACAGCTAAAACAAAGGGTAACTAAACAGATATTCTTACCTTGACTCGATTTTTTTAGCTAAATTGTTAAGCAAAGTATATAAAAGCAAATATGCATTCTGACTTGGTTTTATGTTAGTTGAGTTATCAAGTAAAACTTTATAATTGTAATTTAGAGATACATGTATTTTGTTTTCAAAAGAAAATCCTGTACACTGTACAGATCTCTTAGAAAAATCTCTTTGGATATAATACGTACGTACAGAACCTAGAGGCACGAAACTCGTTTGAAAGAAAGGATTGTAAAGTTTCATGTAACAGATATTAATGCAAATGGTTATATCAGGATAAAAAAATTGAATAGCATAATAGCGATCTATAGAAGATTTTTGAAACGAAAAATTTATTAGATATACTACATTTGATATACTTTTTCATAAATACAAATGGCTAATTGTACAGCAGGATCCCATTAGCAATGGAAGATAATCTTCCACCAGCTAAATGGTTGTTTGACATTACAGAGTATCCAGGAAAAGACGGTATAAGCAAAAATTCGATAATTAAGCGTCACATATTTGTTGTTTACCAGTGATGAACTGAAAAATGTTTTATTACTTTTATTGCTTAATTCTAATGTTGTATTTTTCAATAATTGTTATTTAAATACTCTAATGTTTTAATGCTTTATTGTGTTGTCTCTGAAATATGTTGTTTTTAATTTTATGAGTTAAATAGCTTTTTATTTATCTATTGTTAACTGGTCTTGCATTAAATATTTATGTAATGTAGTAATATGTTTTAATTTTTTCTTATACTTAGGTTATGGACTATTCGTCCATGCAATGTTAACAATTATATTTAAGTAATGCAACCTCTTTACTGTTTTTGTATGAAACATTGTTTTTGACAGTTTATGTAAAATTAAAAATAATATTAAAATTGTCAATATGGAAAAAATGCAAACTTTGATTAATATGCAGATTTTTATTTAAAATAAATAAAAATACATTTATAGCATATACATGTACAACATACGAGTGTAAAAGTGAATAAAACAAAAAATGTACGTAACGTAAGATTTTTAACCTTTAACACTTGATTCTCACTGTCCACCAACTAATGGCACGAAAATAAAAATGCAAAAAAAAGTTAATAAACAAATTTGTACCTTCCTAGCAGTCAACAAATTCAACCGAGCTTATTACAGGGCCAGGTAATGTAGGATTATGAAAGAATCCAAATAAAACAGATAGGTCAATCATATACTTTCTGTGGCAAATGTTAGACGTCAACAACATCCAAAATCAACGTTTATGAATAACATATGAAAGTGACTAAAACAAAAAATTTACGTAACATAAGATTTTAAACCTTTGTCACTTGATTCCACTGACCACCAACTAAGGGCATGAGAATAAAAATGCGAAATAAAAAAGTTAATAAACAAATGTGTACCTTCCTAGCAGTCAACAAATTCAACCGAGCTTATTCAATCGAAAAAATCCAATGCGACAACAGCGACACTATTGGATGACGCGTTCATTCTACCTTACGTAAAATGACACGGTGCGAATATTTGACTATCTATGCTTATTATTGACTATAGAAAAGAAATAAAAACTGATAAAGGTATGTTGATATTGTTAGTACATATTTATGGCGTTCCGTAGCCGTTTTAATATATCAGGTTGATAGCGCTTCTTGTCAATAACGATATTTTTATTTCTTAAAAGGACTGTGATGAGAAATTGGAAATTGATTTCATAAAAAAACAACATGTCCTATGTTACAAATTAAAATGTAAAAAAGACAATTTTATATTATATTCTATTAAATAAATTGTTAGTTACATTTATTATTTTTATACATATAAAAATAACCATGAAAGAATTTTAGCAAAAGATAAATTTTAGCAAAAAAGTTGCACCCAAAATTTAATAGGTTGTTTTACAATTATTTACCTCTATCCAACTTTGTTGCTGCTAGTTATTAATTAAACTTCATGGCTGGTTTACAGAAAGTATAATGCAGTGAAATTATTGAGTATAGATATGGAAGCATAACGCTCTCTTAAAAAATTAACGTGTAGGAAATATTATGTTTTTCAAAAAAGGTGTATAAAGGATTATTCAGGGTCGACAATGCGTAAGCGATAGCCTCAGTACTGCAGGCGTTTTCCACCTTCGTGGTTTAAAAAGAAACTATGAAGTCACAGTTTTGTTGTCACAAACTGTATGACAGATCGTAACTATATTAGAAAGAGAAGAGATTTGACTTTTTTCTATAATAGATAAACTGAAAAACTACTTGACTGCCTTTATAAATTTTTTCACCTATAAAAAGCTACATTCATTAGCAAGTAACTTAAACTGTATTTTGTTTTCAAACTGTACGAAGCCGGGACGGGTCGCTAGTTAATTATACAATCCCATACATTCTATAAGATGCTATACACATATTTCGTGATACTAAAATGAATACTCAATTGAATTCTGCATAACATTAATAATCAGAATTTGTATATGTGAGACAAAAATTCACGACGCAGCAAGAACCCTTGTTTCGTAGCTCGCCGTTAACAATACGGTTGACATTTCGGAAATAAGACTGCCAACTTCTCTACAGTTGTATTGGTCTTGTTACATTCATTTAGATAACGTCTTTTGCATGACTGTACAAAAGAGTGTACTGTTTTAACATTCATACATATACGTATATGTGGAACTTGTGGTATACAATATAAGTTATAACAGATACATACAAAAATGATTGATTTTCGACAATTGATTACAACACCAAAACATACAACTTTTATTGCTAAAATGCATTACTTATTTTTAATTAGTTTTTTTAGAATTTAGGTTAGATTATGGTAGGTACGCCTTATGGAGGGTTAACGTAGTTTTTGAACACTGTTTTCGAACGACTTCAAAAACAAGATTCTTATTTATCGTGGTATATTAATGAACATTTTCAGCTATATTCGAATCGGATATTAATGATTGTTACCCTTTTATTTAAAGAGTTCACTTAGTTGATACTTTATAAAAATAATAAAAAATTCTAACGAAAAATACACTAACTATCAATTAAGTATCTATATATATATATATATATATATATATATATATATATATATATATATATATATATATATATATATATATATATATATATATATATATATATATATATATATATATATATATATATATATTATATAGGCTACCTCTTATCTAGGCATCTGCCTATAAAGATCTTTTGGTAAACAATAAAGAGTATCTACTCTTTATTGTTTCCCAAAAAATTGCAATAGTAAACTAATTATATAAACAATTACAAGATCTGATCACAGTGAAAAAACAATGGCCGACCCTATCGTTATAAGCGATCTCTTCCAAAAAAAAGGAGTTTTCGAAGAATATTAATACTTCAACAGTAGGTACAGAGTCCTAAAATCATTTAAATCTCTGCACATAAATAGGTTGTCGGAATGAATAATACAAAAGATGTTAGCATTTTTTTACGCTTTTCAACGAAGAAATCATTATGTATGATCAAAAAAGATTTCACTTGGTATTGTTAAATTCCTTATAACGCCGCTACAAAGCCTAATCTTTTAAAGGAAATTGCTCCTTGATACGCGTCTTCTCATTATTTTAAACTCGACAGCCTAAGAAGCGGAAATAATGAAAAAAATGCTTGGGAAAACTTCTCATTGTCCTTAGAACGGGTTCAATTAAAGGGGCCCCCTTTGAAAACAAGTAAACAAGAGTGGCGGACATAAAATTGGCTCTTCGGCATAATTGGATGGATTTTCTTGCAAAACTTTTAAATCATTGTTGATGAATAAAATGAATGGAAAATTGAAGCGTTGTAAATTTTGTATAGTTTTTACTGTAAAATTTTTTGTTCAAATATACAATATAAGCGAAAATAAAGCGTATAGGTAAATTTATTTTCATGTTTGAATATTGTGGTCTCAAACAATTTTAAATAAGATTTGATTTCTACAAATTAAAACTAGAAGCTACGCTAATGAATTATGTACATAGTTTTTATTATATTTTACTTACATTACATAAATAAGCATTAAAGTAAATAGGTATAAATGTAACATATCATATCAGCTGTTTACTTTCCACTGCTTAACATAAGAGAAATTTTGCCAGTAGTTGCCACACTTGGCAGGCGGGTTGGCAACACGCATTTGATGACGATGGATGCTTCTGCCCATCCCCCAACCATTAAGTTCCCTTAGTAGCCTATTACGACCCCCACGATTAAAGAAGAGATGGCTCATTCTATGCCGGAACCATAGGGCAAAAATTATATATAATTTAAAAATATTTGATAAACCCAAATCCTAATATCTATATAACAAATAATTAGAAACCGGTATTTATAAGCGAATATTGATGAAAAATGTTTATATTACAGAATACACTGTGACCTCCATGTTAACCCTCATACGTTGCTAATCCTGAGGACTAGGTCATTATACCTCCATGCTATGTAACTTTATTGTCATAGCCCACTCTCCAAACTGAAACACAACCATGCAAGCGCAGCTATTTAGTAGCAGAAACATGAGGGAGACAGAAATACTCAAGCAGACGACTTTTATACAAAGTCTCCCTTCAGTTGAAGTTGGTTAAAGCGACAAACTTCTCCAACATTAGGTACTAGAAACTACGTAGTGTGCCTGATAGAAACTAGTTTATATGAATCTATCTCAAGGGAGGGAGACGCGCTCAAAGCAATTTTGGTGATGCTTGTCGTTCGTATGCCAAAACTTTAATGTTCAATTTGTTCAAAGAGTCATGGTCAAAGTAGAAGCTATTAGACTGTACAGCAAAGATCAACAATGTACAAACAGGGAATCATTCGTAGAGATGTTCTAGGAAAAATCTAGAACGTTATATTTTCTGGGTCGACATTACAAAAATTGGAAACATTCGTTTCTAGGAACAACACAATGTTACTATAGTAATGCTATTCTCAATCCATATTTCTACAATTTCACTCATGTATATTTCGTACTATTTTTTTGTATATGTTATTTGATGTTTATCCTAATTTTGAAGTGATTTTACGTTACGTAACATCGTGACAAATTTTATAATGGTTTTATAGTTTTATTTTTATATTATTTTTAATTTACTCTCGTATTATTTGTTTATAATAATGGAGTATAATTTATAATAATGCTGAATTTCTTAATAAATTATTCAGTAATATTAATCCACAGTTACATCGATTCGTTTCAACATATAAACCGAGACCAAACCAGAGAATAAATGGGGAAAAAACACTAAAAGAACAGAGCTGACATTCAATCGGATCGCATTCATCTCGGCGGCAGCTGGTACCCGCTTAAAAAGAACTCCGCGATTCCTTCTCAGAGATCCGCGAGATACGGAAACCTAGTTAGCGAAGACACGGAAGACTCGCTTCCGATAGGAACTTGAGCCAGAAATACTTGGAAATGGAATTGAATATTAGAATTTTGTTTTCAACTTCAAGCGAACAAACGATGGACTTTTTGTCCAACGACAAATTTTTTAAGTCGGCTAAGTATTTGAACAAAGTTTGCATATTGTAGTCTTATTTAAGGAATTTTGTTATGATCGAACTAAAATGAGTATTGAAATTTATCTCTAGTCATTTTTAGAAACCTAGAAATCTAGGAAAACATATAGTTTTCTGCGTACAGTACGGGGCTTGTCTACTCAGATTTTCATTGATATACGATAAAACAATCTCTCGTGATTTCAACCTTGCATTTATGCATAACCAAGATATAGAAAATGTGTCCGTACTTATTTTTCGATATTTTGTATAATAGTCCATATATGCAACAGAGACTCTCTGGAAAGTATGCATACGAAGCTCTTGAGAATACTTTATCCGAAGCCAGAAACACGTGTAGTCTACGTGTCTCAAACCGCGAGACACTATAAAACTAAAATGTATAAAATTGTGAAATGAGGTAAGTACAAAAAGTTCCATTGTGTGGACCCATTATTGTCGTGCCACAGTTCAATAACAACCCCATATGAGAAATTAAAGATATAATACGCTTCCTTATCTCGACCAAAAGCATTTTAAGTTTTATTTTACCATTTATAATATTTTTTTTTTTGTATTTTTTTTATGGGTGAAAATGGTATAGCAACCACGCCTACGCTAACGGGATACGCTGGCGGAGCACCAGTTAAGGGTGATAGATGAGAATGAAAACAGACCAGTTAGCCCATCATGATGAATTCATCAGGAATTAACCATGATAGTTTCCAGGGGGAACCGCGAGGAGGTTGACCTGGTTGGATATATTGCTAGCAATGGGATCCTCAGTCTCCATTACTAACAATCCCTTTCCCCCTTTTTTTAGTATTGAAGAGTTCCACGATTGATCATGATCTCGTCTGATAAAAAGTGATGATGTGTGATGAAAAAAGAGTTATAAAACTATTGGAACTAAAATTTATCAATCTCATCATCATCATCATCATCACATCAGCCGTTATATGTCCACTGCTGTTTATAGGTCTCCCCCATAGACATATAAGAAACGGTCCTACAACTATTGACTCCCTACAATGAATTTGAGGTTATCACTCCATCTAGTGGAGCGTTGTCCAATACAGCCTGCTTGTTAGGGCCGCCACTTAAAAATCAATCAATCGCATTAAGACATAACAGTACAAATAACAGCATAGCTAGATGTACATTTTATTGGCACAGTGATCAGTTTCAACCACAAAACATACAGTTTCGCTTTCCATTATCAAAAACACATTTCGAGTGCATTTCGGGTCGATGGTCGTGGAAAACCACAAACGGTGTCAACGCCGTGCGCTAGTTCAATTGAAAGTCGATATCCGCCTATTTCCAACCAGTGGTCTGACAACTCACCTCGCGACTAGATAAAACTGTTTTTGTCAATGTTCAACGTATAAATAACCTTACATCAAACTGTGCTTTTTGTACAAATATTTTTCGTACAAATAATCGGGGTATTTAGATCTAATGCGGAACAGTTGGTCTAATTATGAAAATCAGTGATTGACACAAAATGTTCTTTATCCTTTATACATACTTTATACTTGTAATTTATATACACAGTTTAATTTCCAATACATTTCGAAATTATTAAATTATATTTCCCAAAAATTAGGAAAAAAATATATTACTGTCGGTTAGTTATCAATAAATTTGATTAAAGTTAAACGTAATGTTACGTGAATTTTAAATATTTTAATTAATTCAACAAAAATTATATCTAATTCTATTTTCCGTTTCGTTATTTAATAAGAATTCTCTTATATTTAAATATTCTGAGACCACTCTAGAAATATTTACTTTTCTATATAAAAAAACAGGTAACACTTCCCTATTCACACATTCTCAATACAAAAGCTCCAGTTTTATTCTAAATTGTTAAAACTAAACTTTTTGTTAAATTTAAATAAACACCTACTATATTTATATTACATTTAGTACAGTGGTACCAAAACCTATTCCCTTCGTTAAACCATATCTTAGAAACCTAACAGACTCGGCTCTCAGCTCTGTAATACACTAAATTTTCTATCGCACATACATATCTGAGTGTAAATTTCGTTTTACTACATTATAAACATCGTCTCCAAAGCAACACGCGAACACTAACACTAAACAAAATCCGTTTAAACCGCTTTAAATTCAGCGTACACAACATTTTTGTCCGTGTTCCATAACACGCTTGCTTATCTAGAGATGCAAGCCCCATGTACCGACATAAACTCGGTATATATATGTACACAGAGGAAATCCCGTCGCAAATAGCCAGGCACCCGCGCACACTGCTTGTATACATTGATGCGAACTGTTCCAATGTACTTATGGTCCAACACAAAAGAGAGAAAGAAAAACTTTTATGATTAAAATTTAACATTTTTATTATTGTACCTACTTGTGAAGGGTTCGTTGGATAAAACAATAAAAATATAAGAGACTGAATAAAGATATATAATATTGTTCCCTAGTACAAAAATAGATGTTTTAAAAGGTAATGACGTTTCTCTAATAAAACAAAATACACATTGATATAACAAGAAAAATAAATAAGTTCTATTTTTAAATGTATCAAATAAAACCTCAACATACTCCCCCCCTTGCGATAATATCGCAAAACAGACAGACAGACAAAAAACTACATATCATATAAAATTACAATTCTTACAACAATACAAATCTAGACGGTTAGGTATTTTGACCAAACGACCAGTGCGTATGACACGAGGCAATGGCTCAAAAATTTTACTTATAGGATCGACACTGTGTGTATTGCTCTTAATTTCTGCAAATTCGCCTGATTCAACCTTTAACGCATACAACCACTGTATAGGCCTTATACACTCACCCTTAGCAGTTTTTACTTTAGCAACTTGAAGACATCCATCAATACCTGGATATATCTCTAAAATTACTCCTAATGACCAATACAAACATTTAATATTATCACATCCGACCAAAATAACATCTCCAATTTTATATGTGTGATTCTTATCTTTACATCCCCTTTGAATCAGAGTGATAAATATTCATTTCCAAAACGCTGTTTTAAATCGCCACTTAATTTTTTTTATATATCGCCACCGAGATGCTAAGATATTGCCATTCAACTGACTTAGGTTATTTTCATTTTCATTTTCATCGACTTTTAGGAACGTTGCGGGTGGCAAGGTTATTAAACTTTCTGAACTTTTCGCTATATATGTCAATTTCTTCGAATTGATTATATTTTCTATCTCACATAAGATTGTATTGAGTTCACAATAACTTTGTGATGCTTTCCCAAATATTCTGCATAAAATGTCTTTGACAGTCCTCACCATTCTCTCCCAAAACCCTCCCCACCACGGCGCAGGTGGCATGAAACGCCATTCGATTTTCTGAGTGAGGGTCTGAGAAGAAACCTCTTGCCAATTAATCTCATTTATAATATGTGTAGCACCTCTAAAGTTTGTCCCATTATCACTATAAATTAACTTAACTGCACCTCTTCTAACTAAAAACTTTCTTAAAGCTAGAAGGAAATCCTCATTAATTTGTATAGTATTCTTGAAAAAATTATCTATCTCCTCTTCGCGTTTGATGAACTTTTCTCTTGTGTTATTTTTTATATTTCTAAATTCCAAAAGTCTTCTACACTATATGAACAAGTCAGAACACTTACAGATTCTAAAGAGCAATACACACCAACCGCGGGCCCTTGTACAGTCCAACCAAGTTTAGTTTCTGTTGCAAAAAGATAGTCATCTACACGTACTGATCGTCCAGTTAACAGGGTACCTAGAAAATCAGAACCAATTAGTAAATCTATTTTAGAAACATCATCTATAGAATCTGTAACAACAACACCTTTATCATTTAATATAGACAAAATATTACTACCCTTTTAATACGGGGTATATCACTACATATCGTATTTTGTTCATATGCTCTAACATAACATTCATATGTGTCATCTAAACTTCTGACATTTAAATTATAAATTCTGTACATTTTTTTTTGTGTCGTAGCTCCACCAAACAAATTTTGACTCATTTCTTTCATACCACATGCTTTTAATTTCAGTCTAGAAGCAACATCTTTAGTAACAAATGTTTGTTGGGCACCACTATCCAGAAGAACTCTTACTGTGATATTCTCATCTCCATTGCAGATTTTTACTCTCAGAGTTTGTAATAAAACTGTTTTATTATTTGAAAGATCACTCTGATTTAGTACCGACTGAGATTCTTGTGACGTACTAGCAATGGTAGTGCCTGCAATCGACTTTTTTATATCATTGCACATTAATGGAAAATGTCTTTTGGTGCAGATAACACATTTAGGATACTTCCTACATCGCTTGGCAGAATGTCCAATGTTAAGACATATATAACAAGCATTCTTCGATTTTAAAAATTCTTTTCGCTCTTCTAAATTTTTACCAATTGCACTAGCACATTCTGAGCTAGTATGTGACAGTCTATCGCACCAAATACAAGTTTTTTCCTTACGATCGTATTGGTTACCTTCACCTAATCTTTTCTTAGTATCTTTATTATGCGTCGTGTTTAAACATGCAGCAGAAGATATATTAAAATCTTGTCTACAATAGTTATCTATACCTTTGAAGCGAGATAAACGTATTCTTTCTTCTGACTCGACTTCCGACTTGACAAAATTCAATAGTCTAGATAATGGACTAAATTTTTCATTAACTCTATCATTTGCCTGAGATCTGTTCCACGCCTTCAACGTCTCTTCTGGTAAAGCAGATTCTACTAACGGCAATAAAAATGCGGAATATTTTTCTTGGGTTACTCCCATAGATTCTAGTGCTAATATTTGTGTCGTCAGAGAATCATATAATCTACGAATTGATCCCTTCTGTACACCTTTAGCTTGCGCCAGAACAAGATTGAGTAATTCCCTCACATAGTATTCTATTATCATTTCGTCTTTCGCAAATCGATATTTAAGTTGCTCTATAGCAATACTATAATTCTCACCTGATGGTGGAAACTTTCTAAAAATTCTCTAGCTACCGACCCTACTTCCATGCATTGGAGCAGATAGTGAAATTTGTCATCATCATCAATCTGGTCATCCATTATCTTTTTGAACTGAGACCAGAATTTTAACCACGTTTTTATCTCACCATTATATCTGGGTAACTCCAACCTGGGTAGTTTAAAGTGTCGGTTACCATTGGTTCTCAAGGACAACTGCTCTGCCTCCATTTCTTTAACAGTAGATTTTGCAGAAGAAATAAAAGTTTTACTTGCCTTTTGTTTCAACATATAATAACGTGATTCGTAGACATCCGCTTCTACAATATCTTTGTCGAATGTCTCTTCATCACGACTGTCATCGTCGAGCCAAATACTTACAACTTTATTTTGTACCAGAGTGAGGTCTTCAAACAACTTATTCAGTTTTTCAAACTCGGCTGGAATAAATTCGTCGCAACTATCCAAAAGCTTTTCCAGTTTTTGAGCACATAATGTAAATTTGCGACGAGCTAATATCCTCTCCGCCTTTGCTCTATCCATATTTATCTGCACGGTCGCCAATATGTGAAGGGTTCGTTGGATAAAACAATAAAAATATAAGAGACTGAATAAAGATATATAATATTGTTCCCTAGTACAAAAATAGATGTTTTAAAAGGTAATGACGTTTCTCTAATAAAACAAAATACACATTGATATAACAAGAAAAATAAATAAGTTCTATTTTTAAATGTATCAAATAAAACCTCAACACTACTGTTCATTCGGAATGCAATTTCAGTTAAGAAGAACAAGCAAAAAAATTCAGCCGTTGCGCTTTACAAAAATTTTAACTTTATTAATTATAAATTTGCGTGTATACAAATTACTAAGCTAAAAAGTAAATATTGTTACTACAACATCAGGAATAGGATCTTTATCACAATAATTAATTACTTATTTATTAGCACAGGAACCCTATTTCTAGGCTCTAGTAATTTTGGTAGATGACAATTTATCACAATTTTAAAAACTATTATAAAGTGTTTACAAATAAACTTATTTAAACTTCAAGTGACAGTGTAAGATCACTATATTCCTTGGTTTATTTATTTATTTTAATACCCAACAAATAACTATAAATAAACTTTTATAGTTATGTACTTACAAATTTTGAATGTCATATACCGGAGTCATAGTACAAAAAAGTCGGTCCGAAATTTTATGCAAAACTAGAAACTTTATTGCAACTATACTTGCATTATTATTTACCCCACCTTTAAACTATTGATAATTTACCGTATTATACTAAAATATAAACATTTCTTTTATGTAAATCACCGTCGAATAACTCTGTACATCCTAAAGTTAACTTGTAAAAAATGCCTATGGCATTAATAGTCCCCTTATAGTTTGACGATCAAGCAATAGAGAAAAGCTAATAATATTAGATAATACAAATATAAAGATATAAAAATGTGCGTCAAAATAGAAATAGAAATAAGTGGGTACGCAGTATCGAAAACGCCGAGAATTGTTCTCGAAGAAGTATGAAAATCGCTAGCAACATATCTCGGATCATTTCGCATTCACAGCCCGTCTTTCTTGCGAGATAAGGGCAGCTACCATTAATATTGAGTTCGAACAGCAAACAAAGTGAACAGACCATTTTTAAACGTCACTTCGTCGATGTATTGATAACCAATTTTATAATAATAATTCGATGCTTGCTGCAAAGCGAAATCTAACATCGCGGATACACACCACCATTTTACCAGAGGGAGACTTTGTACGAAAGTCGATTGCGTGGGTACCTCTGTCCCATTCGTGTTTCAACCGTGAAGCAGTTGTGTTTGCATGGCTGTGTTTCGGTTTGAAGGGTGGGATATGGCGTGAATTTACTGGGTACAGAGGAATAACACCTGAGTCCTCAGGAATGGCAACGCATGGGGGGTATCATGGGCGAAACAGTATACTCTGTTATGTCCATGGTACTGCTCATGTCTATAGGCGACGGTTACCACTTTCCATCAGGTGGGCCGTCAGCTTGTTTGCCATTCTAAGTTGTATAAAAAAAAAAAAAACACAAATCGCGTTATGAATTCAAATATTTCGAATCTACTCGTAATATAGGTACCTACGAAATATTTCGTCACGTTCGAGTTAAGCGAATCGATGTTTTTTATGGATCAAAATATTTCCTTTATCTTGAACTCGTTTTCTATTTCTCGAGTCGCAATAAAATAATTATTCTTATGTTTTTAGTGTATTTTCGTACTTTCAGAAATATGGAGGGATAAGCAAGCTCCATGTATTGCAGTGAGTCAGTGGTTGCAGGTGGCTCAGGACCTTTCTTTATGGCAGTCTATGAGGGAGGTGGACAGATAATGATTGAGACGATGGTGACGATGATGAAACAAATTGAAGTGGCAATAGGCTGATCACATAGCTAAAAAACCGACAACCGATAGAGAAGAAAGGTTCTTGAGTGGAGACCTCGTACGGGCAAACGTAGTGTAGGACGACCTCCTATTAGGTGCGAGTGACGACCTCAAACGCATTGCAGGTAGTCAGTGGACGCACCTAACTCGGGCCGATTCTTATGATAGTCTATTCGGGGGCATATGTTCAGCAATGGACAATTCATGGCTGACATGATGATAATGATACGCTATCAATAAAATTAATTTCAATTAATTAAGTTCAGAGGAAATTTGCACGTGTTGTATATAGTAAACTTTACGGGTACACGGTACAGAGAAATAACGTCTGAGTCCTCAGAAATGGCAACGCATGGGGGGTATCGTGGGCGAAACAGTATACTCTGTTATGTCCATGATACTGCTCATGTCTATAGGCGACGGTTACCACTTTCCATCAGGTGGGCCGTCAGCTTGTCCGCCATTCTAAGTTGTATAAAAGAAAACTACCCTATATAAAACAAATAAATTAATTATCTCTGTATACTATATTTCAATTAATTAAGTACAGAGGAAATTTGCACGTGTTGTATATAGTAAACTTTACAGCTACTATCCTTATTTGTACCCATCACTGTTCGTATCCGGTATGGTAGGTCTAGAAACGCTCGAGGTAAGGCGAAAGTGTAATTTAATCATGCACTATTATCGGTTGCTCAACGGCGGAATAGACAATCCTGCAACTCTCAGCCATTGTTCTTTGTACGCACCTAACGCTGCAAGCGATTTCGTATTTGTCGATTACTATCGGCACCGCCGGTTCGCACCTGTACTGCTCAGTTTGCTCCCACTTATCAGGCTATTTCTTTGCTCAATTCTGTGATTGCTCAGCAGCCAGATATTGATATATTTTATGACAAAATAGATATATTTTTAAAATGTTGTAAAAAATTTGTAAGTTTGTAAAATAAACCTATGGCTCACTACACGTTTTGGGAAACTGTAAGTGTGGTGAGTAATTTTCAAATAAATAAATAAATAAAAATAATAGTAGTACGTGGTAATACAGCCGTGTGTTGGGGGGAAAGGGATTGTTAGTAATGGACTTTGACAGCCCCATTGCTAGCAATATGCCTTATTAGGTCGACCTCCACGTGGTTCCCCCTGGAAACCATCGTGAATAATTCTTGTTGAATTTGTCACAATGGGCTAACTGACCTAATTCATCCTCACCTATCATCCTTCACTGGTGCCCCGCCGTTGTATACCGATAGCGCGGGTGGTGTTACCATTCCATTATCATCCATTAAAAAAAAATACGGCCGTGTGGTCCCAGTATAGAATGAGCCACTCCTTTTTTTCCTGTGGATGTCGTAAGAGGCGAGGAAAATTAATGATCGAGGGGTGGATGATCTCTTAAAAATCACTAAAGTTTGACTGCAGTTGCCAATCCGTCTGCCAAGCGTGGTAACTACTGGCAAAATCCCACTAATGGGGGAGGTCTATGTTCAATAGTGGACAGTTAACGGCTGATATAATAATAATTACAGCAGATATTTCAAATAAATACAAATTAAACCGTTTAAACTAAAAAAATTACAAATTTTTTACAATTTAAAATTCACATCGTCTAATGTTCTAAGACAATTTCACTAATTGAAACTGGATCCACCATTTTTAATTGACATTGAAATACATTTAAAGACCCTGGGGTACGTGACAACTGTTTATTCAACCTTAACGTGAATAAAAAATACGTCATCGGAATGCTAATAGAAATATCTATTTACCGTTGAAAAAAAAAAAACGGAAGATTAATCCACACCGAGCCAAAATGGATCGCTTGCTTAATACGGCGTGATGGTTTTAAAATTTATTCGTCCCAAGGGTGCTATTTATATCGTCGTTTCAAAAATGAAGTGCGGTTATCTCTAAGACGTAGGAACGTGGCCTGAATAATAATTTGCCAATCGTTGGGCGGCGGCGCCACGCTTTCTTGGGAAAGCGGTTTTTGAGAGCGACATATTAGGCGCGGGAAATTAGGTCAGTTGTTGATGATAAAACACAATTAATATTTTATTAGCTTACTTGGTCTTGTAAAACGTTTATGGATCAACTAGTTTTCACCCGTGACTTTGTTCGCGTGACCAGTATATGTTTATTCACCGGGATGAAATGTGGTCTATGTCCTTCTCCATCATATATAATACATGTATATGTTAAACTATTAATGCGCTAAGAAGTAACAATAAAAATAGCTCACTTTTACATTAAGCAAATTGGGTAAAGTATTCAATTACATAGACAAAACATACTCTCTTAAAAAGATATTATTTTTTTTATTTTAACTTGTTTAGTTTGGAAAAGAGTTATTACCTTTTTCCAAATCAATTAAATCAAGTCCAACTTAACATCACAATTTAATATTTCCAAATTGCGCACTTTATTTGTAATTAATTTATTTATTTATTTACTTTACTAGCTTTTCACCACTACTTCGACCGCGTATGCGATGCGATATGTACAGTGACCGAGACAAAAAGCAACCTGTGTTCTTTTCCGTTCCATGTAGCTAGATATTCTTTATTGTTTCCTCCAATAGGTTACAGCAGTAAACTTATTATAAATACAAATAATTACATGAAATGATCAAACAAAAGGAAACAATCTCTAAAAGCGATATCTTTTTAGCAACCTATGGAGGGGAATAATTATAAACAGTTTGATCATATACCAAACTTCATAGTAATTAATTTATTAAACCATTAAGCGCTAAAAGTTAACAAACTCACATTTACGCTTTTAATATTAGTAAAGATTGCGCAAACTAATAATACATATAGATACACAATAACAACAAATGTCAACAAACCAGAGGGAGACTTTGTATACAAAGTCGATTGCTTAGGTATCTCTGTCACATTCGTGTTTCAACTGTAAAGCAATTGTGTTTGCATGGCTGTGTTTCAGTTTGAAGGGTGGGATATGGCGTGAATTTACTGGGTACGGAGGAAAAACACCTGAGTCCTCAGGAATGGCAACGCATGGGGCGTATCATGGGCGAAACAGTATACTCTATTATGTCCATGGTACTGCCCATGTCTATAGGCGACGGTTACCACTTTCCATCAGGTGGGCCGACAGCTTGTTTGCCATTCTAAGTTGTATAAAAAAAAATTAAAACGAGATTAACTCTTTAAGAATTTCCTCCAGCAAACACAAACTTAGGTAGTTACCTAAAATGATACTTCGCTCCACTACATAATAAATTGTACACTTAACTACTGTAAAATTTATAAACAGACAAGTCTGTTTGTAACATTTTAAAAAAATAAGCTTTTATACCCTTTGTACGTTATCAAACTGAGCACCACATACGGTTTTAGTTTTTATCAAGATACATCAAAGAACAAATCGACGAATTTAACATGGATAGTTTACGAGTTTGGTGACGGATGGCACCTTCCGTCCTCAACTTCTTCCAATTCATTGTTAGCATAATGTTGTATATGTATGTATAAAGCTATAAGATTAGTATATAGAATTAGGATATAAGTTTATAATTGTTTATAAAGCTGTATGTACAAGAGCGCAAAGCTGCGGACAAACAGCAATGCAGTTTCGCAGCACTAAGTATATATACTGTTTACTTGAAATAAATAAATAAATAAATATTCTCACCGAACTAATATAAATATGCCAAAACTTACCGTTCACAGTGTCATGAGCCAGTATCCAGACTTGGATATATCTACTTATAAACTTGTCGAGTTTCGCAGAATGGCAACAAATTATTTAGACAGTGTCCAATAATTAAATTTTATTATATTTGAATACATTGTGATTGCTATGGGGAGCGAATTGGGAAACTGTCAAACTCCTTTAGTTAAAAAATATAACAAATGAGGCTGGACTACGTGCTGAATACGTAAAAAATAGATAGCAAATTTGAAACGAATGGATAATATATAAAGCAAGTTAAATAAAGGTTTGTGAAAAGAACTAGTCAAAACTTTATACGTAACCGTTTATAATTGGAACCTAATCTTAATGCAGAACCGAACTCGAGACCGTTTGAGATTCATAGCGGCACATTCGCGGTTTTTAACTACCCCCAGAGACTCCGGAGTCTATTCCACGTTCGGCGAGTCTCGATATTTCCTTGGGGACGAGTAATCGATACCAATTTAAATGTGCTGATTTCATCGAACGAGTCGGTAATGAGGTTTAGTCCAATTCGTGTAACCGTTTACACTAATCGCTTTACCAATTGGCACACAGATGACGATAATGATGTGGACTTTAGAGGTTTATAGAAGGTATTTACATGATACAAAAAATATTTTTAGAAAATAGGGAAAATATTTATATTATTATATGTATGTATTTATTTATTTAACACTTTATTGCACCAACATAACAGGATTTGTTGAACAATTTTCGATAAGTATAGTCTAGTACAAAAGGCGGTCTTATTGCTAAGCAATCTCGTCCAGACAACCTTTGGGTAGAAGGAATTAAAGCATAAATAAGTAGGTGGCGCGTTAAAAATAAAATAGATCTATAAAAAATAATATCTGTGACAGCATAGTCATATACACATACATAAATAAATCACATCTCTATATTTAGAACTAACAGAATTTTTCATCGTGCCTCCTACCAAATTGTTTATAATTACTCCTCTCCATCCAAAGGTCGCCTGGAAGAGATCGCTCTTAGCGATAAGGTCGCCCATTGTTTTCTCATTGTGATTATTTCTTGTAATTATTTATAATAAGTTTACTATTGTAATCTTTTGAAGGAAACAATAAAAAGTATCTATCTATTTTTTTATTATAAACTTTTATCTTAAAAGTAAATTACAATAATTTACTTTTAAGCAAAATCTCTCTGTGGAATCTCTTATGAAGAAGCTGTGAAAGCAGTTCATCATCATCATCACCTTTGACCTCCATCGTCGTTTATTGGTATTATAGTATATAATCGTGTATGTGTATATATTTATATTTGTGTGTATGTTTTTAAGATATATATTTGTTCATGTAAACATAATTTGTTTTATGTACTCGTGAAAGTATATTTATTTAATCATAATATGCAGTAGTTCTCTATTGTATGTGTTATATAATTTGTAAGTTAATATGGATACATACGTATAACAATTTTTCACCGCATAATTACATTTCCGTTTAGTCAACGGTTGACTGGGAGAGAACGCTATGTAGTATTCAATCCACTTTTTGTACCAAACACTTTTTGTAATGTAGCCAAAAAAGTTAATGAATAACTAGTTTAATGGATGGTAATGGAATAGTAATCCCGTCTGCGCTAATGGTATACGCCGACGGGGCACCAGTGAGGGATGACAGGTAGATAATGAAAAAGCAGGTCAGTTAGCCCATCGTGATGAATACATCTGGAATTTAGCACGACGGTTTCCAGGGAAAACCGCGTAGAGGTCGACCTGGCAGAGTATATTAGCAATGGGATTGGTAACCCGCATTACTAACAATCCCTTCCCCCCAATAAATAACTAGTGAATCGGTCCGGATTCGCACGAGTAGATAGAATTTTCTAAAATAATATATAGCCCACTAACTTTTACCCGTGACTTCATCAGCGTGACCGGGATATGTTTACTGACCGGAATAAAAAGTAGGCCTCTCCGTCCAATATATTACGTGTATACCAAATTTCATAGTAGTTCGTTAAGCCGCCAAAGCGCTGTAAAGTACAGGTTCGTTTGTACAATAAACAAACTCACTTTTACATTTATAATATTAGTAAAGATGTTACTCGCTTATAATGTAGTTTTCTAAACATAAAATATTTTTTTTAAATCGATTATATAATTTTTCAATTTGGCTATTACAAACTAACAATTAAACCTTTTCCTCTTTATATATATATATATATATATATATATATATATATATATATATATATATATATATATATATATATATATATATATATATAACAACTTAGAATAGCATACAAGCTGACGGCCTGCCTAATGGAAAGTGGTACCCGTCGCCTATAGAGCCGTACCATGACATAATTATATATATACACGAGTATATAGTACGGCGACAATTAAAAGTTACATAAAATATATGTATATATATGTATATATATATATTTAATTAGGCTTATTTTCGACAGTGGACATTTACCGTCTAATAATGGTATTAAAATCTAAATGCGCCTAACGAAATGTGTCAATTATCGTTATTTTATTCATTTTAAAAAACAAAATAAGATTACTAATCAATATAAAATTTGTTACGATCGAAGCAATTTCTTTGACCTTTTGATAACAACAAAATCATTGTTCGCCCTTTTGAGGACAAAGCAATAAACCTAGTTGTGGCCATTTTGTGTTATTGTGGCACACAGATGAAAAAATCTATGTTACTTGTTTAGTTATGTATTTTCCTTATTTTCTCTCTTTTTGTGCATATCTTTTTGTGTTTGATGCTATTTGTATGCTACAAGTAGTACAAATAAATTATCTATCTTATGTGAAAAGACAATATACATATGTATATAAAATATTTGATCTTTTTAATTGTTCTCTGAATGAATTTACAAAGAAAAGATAGCTACGTATGGAATTAGCTACGTTTAGTATGTCATGTGTATGTATATGTATCTATATACATAATGTATGTGTGTGTGCGGGTGTGTGAGTGTGTGTATGTATATATATATATATATATATATATATATATATATATATAGTAATATAATTAACATAGTTACACTATTGTATTAGGTTATAATATCTATAAAAATAGTGATGTGTATATACGAGTATACATAAATAAATAAATAAAATTTCGGACATCGTGTTCTCTTTTATGTAATCTAATTTATGTCTCAAATATAGTGTATTATGAAACAGTATAGATGGCTCTCCCTCGTCCTAGTCCCGTAATAGGATCTGAACGATACCATGACGGATAGAGCAATTTGCAAGTTAATTTCAACTTTATTACATTAAATTTCAGAGACGTTATTGAGTAACTAAACTCATAATATTCTTATGTATAAATTTCCATATTAAAATTACAATAAAAAAAGAAGTGTCTAAATTTTAATAAATAATATAAACATATGTTGTATAAAAATTTTTTACTGTTTTTAATCTTACTCCCTTATTCATAAATAGCCAAAACTCTCATAAACTCATTTTAGCATTTGAATAGTTTCGAATGAATGAATGAGTATACTTTATTTGCATTATACAATATAGGAAACAAGCAAGGCAATTTACAAACACAACGATACAATTGTATAAGTACAGTAAGGCGGTCTTATTGCTGAGAGCAATCTTTTCAAGACAACCTTAAGTTTTGTCTCTTTCTTTAAGACAAAATTCTCAATTTAAAAGAAACAATTTAATAGTTAAAGTAGATTTGTAGAAGCTTTTAGTTTTTATTAATAAGAGGGTTAATAATTAAAATTTATAAAATTATTTACTTATTCAACTTTGTTGAACACAAAAAAATACAGTCTCATAATTAATGTTAAATAAAGATGTACTTAACTCTGTAAGAGTTCTCTTCCAACATACCAATTTACATATTTTATAACTGTTGTTTCTTGTGGAAATAATCTTAAATTATTTATATTATTACAACTAGAATTGTAGTTATATTCTTTGTTAGAAACTGTATAATTATACAATTTCTGCTAACAGAATCATCATTGGATTTTCAAATAGATAATTTCAAATAAATGTTTATTATTTTAACTATAATATGATAATACTTTGTAAATTATTTTATTACTCATAATGAATGAATTTGAATCGATGCATTTGGCGTTCTCTTGTTTCTGCCTACCCTAATGGGAGACAGGCGTGACAGATATGTAATGTGTAATGTATTACTCATAACTTAGGTATAAACACGTTGATTAGTAACTAACAAATTAAAGACTATTTATTGCAATATTCGATACAAATGTATTCACTATCAACCACTAATTACGTATTTAAAATAACTAAGTAATTTACCTACTTATAATAAATACATAATATAGGACCACTAATAAATAAAACATCAATAGAAGTTTAATACAATATTTTCAGACCGATATGGCCGACAAGTTCTTTTAAATTTACCAAACCATTCACTCGTTCATTCTTCTTCCCAACGGAGCCATTCGTTGAACCATCATGACACGAGTCGAAGCCCATTATGAGTATTAATCTACTTAATGTACTCCAAATTATGCAGTGTTCTACAGGCATACCAGGGAAATTGTCACCGCCTTAAATTCAAATTAAGTAAGATTTACTTGATGACTTTTAATTATTGAGAGCCCCAGCTTCATTTCTTATTCTCCCTTTACGCTTTCACACTGATGTTTCACTAGAAAATTTAATATTTCACCATTTTTTCTTCATATTGTAATTCGCTTAATATTTTTTTTTTCTGTTCTTGTGACAAGTTCGCTTAATAATCGTGTCGTTTTTGGCACGTGTACATTAGCCATAATAGAAGTTGTGAATTGTTTCTGATAAATACATAACTGGTAGGTGGATAACTGATTATTTTTTCAAAGTTTATATAATCAATAAATGGAAATTATAAAAAGTTTTATCAAGTTCTTAAGAAAAATATTTTATTTTATGTAAGTTTGCTATTTTACTAATACCGCTTGCAAGTTTTCCCGATGAAATCTCTGTTAGGATTAAGTTCGCCGTTTGTACAAGTCTTTTCCGGGATTAAAATTTCTCCACAGTACTATGTATATTGTACGTATACAAAACTACCAACATAAGACATGTAACAAATAGAGATTATTGCATAAAATGGATTATAGACTGCGTCTTATCTATTTTTGACGATTCTTTTTATGTGATTTCAACTCAGTAACATTAACGATAAGATATTTTTTTTTTGTATCACTGTACTTTATTCACTCTTCTAGATTCTTAACGTACTTCCTTTACTTTTCTGTATGCCTAGTACTACTCCTCACAAAACAAGAAAAGGACAATTTTTTACTTTTTTTATTTTTAATAGTTTTGTATTTTATGGCAATATTTTTTATTCAGTCCCGTGTGGACCCGACATAGAATTGACTACCCCTTCCTTTCCCGTAGATGTCGTAAGAGTCGACTAAGTAAGGGCGGCGAGGGATGATCAGAAGCGTCGCTCTTAAAACGAATTCCAAAGCCTAATTGCGGTTGCCAATCCACCAGCCAAGCGTGGCAACTACTGGCAACACCCTAAGGGGAGGCTTATGTTCAGCAGTGGACAGTTAAAGACTGATATGATAGCAATAATAATTTCTTTCATATTATATGTAACATATAAAATAATACACTATTACGAAACAAAATCAATATTGTCAAACAGGGTTTCTTCATTTCATCAACACACATGCTTCGTGGTTTTACTATAGAACCTGACAGTTTATAACATTTATGAGCTCGTCAAAGTGAGTTACGATCTTTGAGAGGAGAATTGTCCCTGCTTCGCAGACTGTTACCACAGACCACCTACGGTACAGAGAAGGACCTATAGCTTCGAAATGTTTATTTAAACATGAGTATATATTTATTAGTATTGTTATTATACATATTTAGTAAAATCCACAATATTCTAATGAACCTGAAAGTGCGTAAATATAGTTATTATTCAAACAACGATCCGACCCGGCTTCGCATGAGTAGATAGGTTTTTTTTTAAACAATGTACATGTCTACGTTAGTCGCTGATAATGTAGCTTGCGATAAATGTTTTTTTTTTTTTAATAATTGAAGTAGTTTTTGAATTTATTCATTATCAACAAATAAACAAACAAACCTTTCCTCTTTATTATATTAATATAGATTATAACGGTCATACAAATTTATATTAAATTTTGGATAGAAACTAGATAACATCCAGAATTAACACATAGAATATCTGATTCCTATGAACAAAGCTGCGGGTTCACACTAGTTGTTATAGAAGGAAAAACACATTGTCAGTAATGAGAATTAGAAGCCCATAGGCTATCTAGGCAATACATCCTGTCAGGTTGGCCTCCTCGTGTTTCCCCCTAGAAACTATCGTGATTGATTTATTGTCAGATTTTTTTTATGGGTGAAAATGGAATGGTAACGCCTGCGCTAACGGGATACGCTGGCGGAGCACCAGTGAAGGATGATAGATGAGAATGAAAACAGGCCAGTTAGTCCATCATGATGAACTCATCAGGAATTAACCATGATAATGTCCAGGGAGAACCGCGAGGAGGTCGACCTGGTTGGGTATATTGCTAGCAATGGGATTCTCAGTCTCTATTACTAACAATCCCTCTCCCCTCGCACGTAGGTACTTGGAACACAGTAGTTACCTTTTAAAAGTAATAAGATATATAGAGAGGTTTTTTTAATATGCAACATCAGTAAAATTAACAATGGCGTCGATTCTGAGGCGCCATTCCTCTAAACTTTTAGTCTAATATTTTAATTGTTATTGTGAATGTTGTTTACAAGCACTTTTAAATCGTATTTTTTTTATAAATGTACTACAGAATTCGGAGTTGCTATCTGCTGAGAAGAACCTGCAAAACTCATCAGTTACTTTTTTAAATCTCTCTTAACATTATGGGTATTTATCTAAATGTAATATGTCTAAAATTACGTGGTCTCTAAAAAGCTCATACAGAATCGACTAACACCATACACATTTCGTCATAGTCGTAGAATACTGACGGATCTTTAAATGTAATCTTTGTCAGATCCGTCAGTATTCTACGACTATGACGATTTGTCTTTTAAGTAATCGTATAGTGTGTAATAGGCTTTGTTCAAGAAGTGTTTTTAATAACAGTTTTAAATTTATTAAAAGGTAGATCCAAAACATCTTTCGGTATCTTATTATAGCATTTAATGTCCTTTCCCATAAAACACCTATTAACTTTTTATAAACGATATTTCGGGACATCAAGTTTGAATTCATATTTAATGTTATAGTGTCAAGATTATGAAAATTACTGCTTATAGATGGGAATTGAATACATTCTAGATCTAAGATGAATTACTACATTTGATACTACCAATCGGCCCCGGCTTTACACAGATACAGAGATGAATTTGACAAAATACAGCCCAAGCTAGTCGTCAATAATGTGTCTTTACATATATCGTCATAGTCGTAGAATACTGATGGATCTGACAAATATTAAGTATATATATATCCGTCAGTATTCTACGACTATGACGATATAAAAGATTCATTAAAATCGGTTAAGTATTTTTTTTTAGTTTATCTATTACAAATAAAAAATGCCTTTCCTCTTTACTATAATTAGTTTTGCTCAATATTCCAGAATGTACGGACGTATGATGACCAAACAGGCGACGTGCTGAAGAAGGGCCAAATTAAAAGTACCCGTAACCGGCGAGCGTGTATTAATAGATTAATGAATGTAGAGGAAAGAGATTTGTTTGAATCGAAGCATTTGTCGTTCCATTGTTTCTCCCTACTCTAATGGGAGACAGGCGTGACACATATATGTATGTATTCCAGATTGACAACTAGCTAAAAAGCTTGCACTCTGTACGTAGGTACTCTGTACAACTGTGTTGCAACTGCAGTGAGGCTGCTAAGTGAATTAGTCAACGGTTATCTACAACATTGTCGTTTTATTGCAAGTTTCGACTTATGGACACTAAAGTCTCGAGTGGTGTAAGATGCGTGATCACTATGAACACTTGCGCACGAAACTGTAAGCACAGACTTGCTGTACTCACTTGCACTAAATATATTACGATTTTTATAGAACTTCGAAAAAGCAGAGGATTTGAGAACCTTCGCTCGTATTTTGTATTTTACGCGTTACATCGTCAATTCTGAACCAATTTTGATAATTTATTTATACATACTACAAGATTTAATTCTCATATTCGTTTAATTGATCGTTTATGAGTTACATATATTTTTTTAATAGTAATTATTAAAACTGGCATAGTTTGTAATGCATAATACATATTGCTAAGATTAATCTTTTTATATAAATACACAATTATGGGCTCCAAATTCCTATACTTTCAATATGAAACAGTTATCTTATTACAGAAATCTTTATATTCTATTAATGAATTTATGGCATTACAAAAATAGTTTTTTTTTTTTTATCAAATGACTATCAAGTCATCATCATCTCAAACAGTATAGATAGACAGTTCTAATAGATAATTTTTATATTCGTTGTTTTTAATTAATTTTCAAGCTTCCGACAATTTACTAACATTTGTTTCCTTTTATATAATTTTGACATTACAAATTACATACATATTATTATGAATAATTATTGTCGATTATTGTTATTATGACATTTTTAATTTCTAATCCATTTTTTTTTTATTTTTCTTGCTACATAAATCTAATATTAATTGTAATCATTTTGCATGCCAGCCTCCGGCGCAACACGCTTGTACCTTAATGGCAATAGCAATATCATTACATTAATAAGTACATATATTACTACTACTACATAGATACTATATATTATTCTCATTTTCGTATATAATATAATATATATATATATATATATATATATATATATATATATATATATATATATATATATATATATATATATATATATATATATATATAATTTTAGTATGTATGTATATCAATAATTACTAGTACCGCATTCTAGTACGAGTATTCTGACACTTCCCTATGATTGACCGGGAGAGAATGCTTTAAACATTAAATCCGCCATATACACGTATATGTACACTAATAAAAAAAAAAAATGAAATTACCATGTTTGCCTACAAATAAATAAATATTTCATTATTCATTGGTGTGATTATGTTATAATTAAAATCGTTGGTTTTTTTTTGTTAACAAAATGTACTTATCTAGACACTCGGCAGTGTGTCCAGCCAAGTTTAAAGAAAGAGGAACTGGCAACACAATGGCTGTTATATTACACGGCAAATAAATAAATTCTAATTATAATGCATTGTCTTCTTTTTGTATTATATAAAATAATAATTTCTTTTGAGATAAATTTAATAATTAAGCAAAGAAATAAATACAGCGTAATATCTACTATATTTAATCATTAGAAAACTAGTAATATTGTTGGTTTCACGATAATTATATAGAAGTAGAAAAAAAAAACCAAATTAATTAATTTAATACGTGAGAATTTGGGGTGAATCTCATCAGAGCGGAGGGCGTAAATAAATATTTATTTATTTGCGCCGTTCCGTTGACACCACCTGCTGGAACGTAAGCGATAAAACATTAATTCATTCATCACGCCAGCGCCCAGCGCCCGCCCACTCCCTCGGGACCGTTCACGTTTCCCGAAGAAGTTAGTACCGACCTTTGTTTGTAATTTCATATCTTTAGGTATGTATATATCGTAAATCAGACGTACTGAAATATGTAAGATAAACAATACGGATTTTCGGAATTTAAAAAAGACTTGTTAAGTACCTCTACCATACTCGTTCTATAGTAGCCATTGATATTGCACAAAATGTCCCTCCTTATTATATTATTATTCATTAACTTACTTTTACCCGTGACTACGTCTGCGTTTTTTTTTTTTAATTTTTTTATACTACTTAGAATGGCAAACAAGCTGACGGCCCACCTGACGGAAAGTGGTAACCGTCGCCTATAGATATGAGCAGTACCATGGACATAATAGAGTATACTGTTTCGCCCATGATACCCCCCATGCGTTGCCATTCCTGAGGACTCAGGTGTTATTCCTCTGTACCCAGTACATTCACGCCATATCCCACCCTTCAAACCGAAACACAGCTATGCAAACACAACTGTTTCACGGTTGAGACACGAATGGGACAGAGGTACCCAACTGATGCGACTGGCATATGTACATTGACCAGAATGAAAAGTAGCATATGTTCTTCTCCATCCCATATAGAACGTGTACTGCCTACCAAATTATATTTTTATTTTTACCAGACAATTTTATAGCAATTTGTTAGAAGGAAACAAACAAATTTATTTTCATATTACAAAAGGATCCATCATCATCATCACATCAGCCTTTAACTGTCCACTGCTAAACAAAAGTCTCCGCATTGAGGAGTTTTGCCAACAGTTGCCATGTTTGGCAGGCGGATTGGCAACCACATTCAAGCTTTGGAGATGTTTTAAAAGGGACGCTGCTGCTCATCCCTCGCCCTCCTTTAGTCTACCAGCAAGCACATAAAAAGGATTAATTACCATTAAATGAATTAAATATAAACAAATGTCCGCCGCATATTAAATCGTCCCGACGTCTGAATGTCAAAATTAACATAGTCTTAACATTGTTATGATGACAGCGATTTAACGGATGCCTCCCAATCAACGTTGGACATAATATTTTAATGCTTCATCTATCCCTCTTGAATATTTAAATTGGAATTATCGTCTTCGAAGATATTCTAAGTGTTTTAGATGGCAAATTGCTCGATTAAGTTTTATATAGGCACTTTAAATAATTTAAATATTTTACTGGCCAAGACATTGGGACTTAGTGTGACGAAAACTATGAGTTAATGAGTTAATTTAGTTCGGAAATTTGTAAAAGACGTCAAATTAATATGGAAAATCTAAGGTAATATTCGTTTAACATAGACAGGTACTCTTTATTGTTTCCACCAAAAGATTACAATAGTAAACTTATTATAGATACAAACAATTACAAGAAATGTTCACGCTGAAAAACAATGGACGGCCTTATCGCTAAAAGCGATCTCTTCTAGGCAACCTTTGGATGGAGAGGAGTTTTTTTTTTTTAATGGATGATAATGGAATGATGACCCCGCCTGTGCTATCGGTATACACTAGCGGGGCACCAGTGAGGGATGATTGGTGAAGATGAATAGGCAGGTCAGTTAGCCCATCGTGACGAATTCATCGATAAATTAGTTACGATGGTTTCCAGGGGGAACCGCGTGGAGGTCGACCTGGTAGGATATATTGATAGCAATGAGGACTAACCTCCCCATTACCAACAATCCCTTCCCTCCCCCCCGGATGAAGAGGAGTAGTTATAAATAATTTGATCGAAGGTACGATGAAAATTCATTTTTTTTTTAATATATATAGTGTTGTAATACATGCAATAATATAAATATATAAATACATTTAAAAATTAATATAAGATCGAGACGGGAGTAAACTCTATAGATTGCATAACAATTATTGTCAAAATCGATTCTGAATTTAATATTAATTTCTGTGGAAAACAAACAGTTTATAAACATTATTAATATAAAACTAGAAACCATCTAATGTAATCTAATTTCCGTATTTACATTTCCAATTACAGCTCACTTACTTGTAGTTTTAAAAATGCAAACAGCATAAGAAAAATTAAAATTATTACCTCGAATTGTCAACCTTATCACGTAAAATAACCACAGAATTTTTATTTATATATTTTTTAACTAATAATAACTAACAAACTGACGATCAACCCAATGACGATAGTCATTCTCATGCAGAAATGGTAACCATTTCTGAAGACTATGAAATTGCATATTTTTTAATAAATTAATTATTTCTTAATCAACTAAGAAGAAAGGTTCTTGAGTGAGGACCCCTACGAGCAATCGCAGTGTAGGATGAACCCCACTAGATGGAGTGACGACCTCAAATGAGGTCTTACAGGGAGTCAATGGATGCAGGTGACTCAGGATCGTTCCTTATGACAATATGGAGGAGGCCTGTGTCCAGTAGTAGGCAGATATTGGCTGATACGCTAATGATGATTCTATTTGAATATATTCAAAAATTGTTTATAATTATTATTTGACATTTATTAATTTTAAATTTAAATTATAATGTGTATAAATATTAATATGCAAACTATTTACTATATTACGAATTGTAACTTAATTATCGGTAGTCGTATTGAAAAAAAAATTATAATTTGCATGCTTAATATTAGCTAAATATGGAACTGTTTATGTATGCTGGTAAACTATACCGGCATGCCAGATTATGATAGGAAATGAAAAAGTGGAGCAAGTGAGTGAGTTTCTATATTTAGTTTCATTGTTTACGAGGGATGGGAAGTGTGACAGAGATATTAAAAGGAGATTAAAAGCGGGAAACAGTGTTAATGGTGCATTGCTCTCGATTATGTCAAGTAAAAATGTATCGAGCAAAGCTCGCCTTGCCATAATTCAAGGAGTATTGACACCAACACTCATGTATGGAAGTGAATCGTGGGTATGGCAGAAGAAACATGAAAGTAAGATAAATGCTGTACAGATGAGAGCTTTGAGAAGTATGTGTGGTATTACATTGAAAGATAGAGTAAGAAACAGTGTGATTAGAGAGAAGTGTGGACTGAAAGACGATGTAGTGACAAAAATCGAAAAAGGAATGTTGTGTTGGTTTGGTCACTTGGAGAGGATGGATGAAAGAAGAATTACGAAAGAGATTTATCGAGCAAGAATAAATGGAGATGTCGGTAGGGGCCGCCCTAGATGGACGTATGTTGACCAAATAGGCGACGTGCTGAAGAAGAGCCAAATTAAAAGTATGTGTAACCGGCAAGCGTGTATGAAAAGATTGATAAATGTGGAAGAAGCGAAAGAGGTTTGTTTGAATCGAAGCATTTGGCGTTCCATTGTTTCTGCCTACCCTAATGGGAGACAGGCGTGACAGATATGTATGTATGTATGTTTGTGTATTGTATAAGAACTTTGTCATTATCTATTCAAAGCAAATAAAGCATTCTACTGTATTCTAATACAAATCAATTAAAATGTTCCTATGGCATTTGGTCTCAAACATTCTTGTGTCTTGTTTGAACAATGTAAGGTAATTAATTAGCTATTTAATTAATTCTAAACGGATTAATAATTAATTTATTTGTTGTATGTTTAATTCAGTGGATGTCGGTCGTGTACTCGTGTCACTTTGATTTAGATTAAATTGAATTGTATCTTCTAAGTCACTGTATCTGTTTTTCCTTGTTCTTATTCTGTTTTGTTTTTGTTTTCTCCATTATTTATGACAATTTATATTTTTTTTATTATTTTTACTTAACGGCCGAGAGATGGGCCGCAGCGTCTCTCTTAAAACCTCGCCAAAACCTTCAGTCCATGGTACCGCTCATGTCTATAGGCGACGGTTACCACTTTCCACCAGGTGGGCCGTCAGATTGTTTGCCATTCTAAGTTATATAAAAAAAGCTTAACTACAGTTGCCAATCCGCTTGCCAATCATGGCAACTAGTGGCAAACCCCGCCATAGGGAGAAACTTATGTTCAGCAGTGGACAGTTAATTGCTAATATGATAGAAACTAGTTTTTAACCGTGATTTCGTCTGCATCAGCGGCATATTATGTTTGACTAGAAAAAAAATAGCATCTCAAATATTACATGTGTACTTAATTTCATAACAATTGATTGAGCCGTTAAGGTATTAAGATGTGTCAAACAAACACACACTTACATTTTAGCGAACATTGTAGAAATAAAAATAAAATTGAAAAGGGAAATGGTATGAAAAGGTAACATATGTCATACCGTTATTTCCTTCTATTTCATCTATATATCTCGGTTCTGCAAACGATATCGCGCGCACAACTTGTACCTACGAATATAAACGACGGGACGGTCGCACCCGACGGTATTTGACCTCATTAATCAACGATGATTTACGAGTGCAACTGAGCTTCGAGCAGTTGGCTTTAAATATTTTATTTTATGCATCTTAGAATAGCAAACAAGCTGCGGTCCACCTGATGTAAAGTGCCAACCATCGTCTATAGACATGAACAGTACTGTGGACATCACAGAGTATAATGTGTCACCCATGATACCCTTCATGCGTTGCTATTCCTGAGGATTAAGTTGTTATACCTCTATACCCTGAGATTTCACTGCACTATCTCAACCTTCAAACCGAAACACAGCCACGCAAACAACTGCTTCACAGCAGAAACATGAATAGGACAAAAGAACCCGAGCAAATGACTTTTATACAAAGTCTTCCTCTAGGTCATACTAATCTTAATCTATGACACAGAATATCTATTCTACTTTTTATACCAGCCAGTCAGTATGATCCGGTCACTGACAAATTTGTAAGCACGACTAATAATTATAAATTTGGGGAGAAAGGGATTGTTAGTAATGGAGACTGAGAATCCCATTACTAGCAATATACCCAACCAGGTCGATCTCCTCTCGGTTCCCCCTGGAAACTATCATGGTTAATTCCTAAGTAATTCATCATGATGGGCTAACGGGCCTGTTTACATTCTCATCAATCACCCTTCACTGGTACTCCGCCAGCGTATCCCGTTAGCGCAGGCGGGATTACCATACCACTTTCACCCATAAAAAAAATTATCAATGTGGAACGATAAAAGGCAACAAGTCTGGAACAACAACTAGCGTAACGTACACGTTAATTGTAATCAATAAATTAACAATCGAACACAACAAGCGGCGACTGGCTGCCAATAACGAATTATTGTTATGTTTTGAATAAATATTTGTACAAGATATTTTATTGCACTCACGAAATGAACATACACAATTACGATAAAACGTGTGCTATATAAAATTACAGGATTATATTTATCTTTATTTAGTAAAACAAACAGACTATGTTATTAAAAATTTGTGGTAAGGAAAAATTGCATATATTTATTTCATTTATCCTTACTGGTGGCACAATGGAACTGGTCGTTAAAGGAACTAATATAAAAATGGTAAATTTAAAAAAGGAATACAATAATTATAAAAAAATAATTATCCATGTTCTTTATTTGAATATATTTTAGATTAAGTACTTTTTTCGTGCCATAAGTACGTGCTCAATGTATTTTTATATTTACCATTAGGGGCGTTTTGTTACTAGGTGCCACGCTTGGCAGGCAGATTGGCAACTGCAGTTAAGCTTTAGAGATGCTTTAAGAGGAACACTGCTATCCATCCCTTGACCATTAAGTTCTCTTATGACGCCCATGGGAAGGAAAATAGCCGATTCTGTGCTAAGATCACACGGCAGAGAGTTATATGTTAATATATTATTCTGTCAAAAAAAATTTATGAATGGATTTATAAATTAAAAATTCGAATTAATTTTGAACAGATACGTCATATTTGTAAATAGAACTACTTGTCCACTAATATTAAAATGAATTCGTAATAAATTCCGAAAGGAATTCAAAAGTTCCAAAAATAATTTTACAACTTTTTATTAATTAATATGTTTAGTACCTTTTACAAATTCAAACTCAGCTTTGACACAAAACAGTTTTTAGGTTCTAAAAATGTCCACGTTTCAGTTCTCAAACTTTGCGTACGGAAGCGTCGTGCACGCGATTTTACAATGAAAGAGATTATGAACTTTGTTGCTGAAAATGTCTGTGAGTTTTTGTAAAAATGTTATATTGGAAGTATTTTACAAAATGCTTTAGAAAGGTTACAAATATTAAATTTCGCAAGTGGTGTAGGTACTCGTAACACGAACTTAGTAAAATTTTAGTAAATGAAAAATAAACAATTTAAGGTTGTATTTTTACATAAAAACTGATATAAACATCCAGTTATTATGATATAAAAACAATCTGAAAGTAGTTCATTAAAAAAATATTTTTTTATATCGATTTATAACTAAACGGAGTTGTGAGGTAACAAACATAAATAAATACCTCCGAATTGAGTCCTCTTCTTTTTTTGAAGTCAGTAATAAAATAATCAAAATACAGACTTAATACAAAACACGTGTATAGAGCATATTTCTTTTTAAATGGCCGGCAGCACACCTGCAATGCCTTTAGTGTTGTGGGTGATCATGGGCGGCGGTAGTCACTTACCATCAAGTGAGCCGCGTGCTCGTTTGCCCCTTGTGTTATAAAAAAACGTATGCTTGGCCACTAGTGTTTCTGCAGCTAGGCACAGAAATGCTCGCATGACTTTAAAGAGTGCGATATAGCAGTAAAGTTACAAGTTACTGAGGAACAATACCTTAATCCTTAGAAATAGCAACACATGAAAGATACTACTTGCATCGCAATAGATTAGATTAGAATAGATTTGTTTATTTGCCAGAACATTGTTTTTACAGATATTGATCTGTTGTGAAGTACAAATGTTCGCCTTATAGACTAAAGCGTGCAAAATTATTATTGGATACAAGATACATTACATTTAATACATACATATAAGTGACTTAACATTACATCAACTATTTATTCAATTAATAATAATAAAATTATAATAGTATATTAAAAAACTAATCAATAACAATACATTTGATTCAGTTCAATGTCAGTGCTAATTAATAATAGTGTACAAATTATGTCATTCTGTAAATAATTCTCCCAAAAAAGGATATCGTTTATCGACATCAAGTAATAATATCTCGTCAACAATGCAACAAACAACAAAACAAGTAATAATAATTCGGCTACAATAAGCTCTGTGATACATTTCATGTCTGTAAGTGAAGGTCGCCATTTCTCATTATGGCCTTGAGCTTGTTTGCTATTCGATTAAAATATAAATAATCTTTATTCCGTTGCCATGTGGTTCCGGCATAGAATAGATCGCCCTTTCCCGTGGGTGTCGTAAGAGGCGACTAAGGGAGGGCGAGAGATGGGTAGCAACGTCCCTCTTAAAACATCTCCAAAGCCTAACTGCAGTTGCCAATTTGCCTGCTAAGCGTGGCAACTACTGGCAAAATCCCCCCAAGGGAGAGGCTTATGTTCAGCAGTGGACAGTTAAAGGCTGATATAATGATAATGATGAATCTTTATTCAATAGACTTTTAAGCTCTTTTAAATACTCAATTTTTAATGACTTAAGGGATTTTATTATCTTTTGAGAAGAGAACTCGCAAGAAACTGAACAGTTACTTTTTACAAATTATATATATATATATATACTTTATTGCACTAAAACATACAGTAATAACAATGTTAGCAAAGGCGAACTTATCTCTAAAAGACATTTCTTCCAGTCAACCTAACGCAGTGACATAGGAAGTAGTGAGTGGGCAGTAGTAGTGCAAGACAGAAATTAAAATATTTACATAAATTATAAATAAATATATACATACATATATACGTTATTATAACGTACGTAATTATTACGTACAAGAAAGAAAAACAATATTATGTAAAAGAAAATAAGAAAAATATTGATATTATTTGTATGCCTACTTATATACATACTTGTTAAAATAACTTTCCCAATAATGACTGCCGTTTTCGTAAAAAAAAATAGAGGCCTCGTTGGAAAAAATAAAATATAACGACCCCGTTTATTTGGGGAACTCAAGAATTTACAATACAGATATTTTATAAAGACAAAAGTTCGGATATTTATATGCACGCTACAAGGAAATTGGAGGAAGGTTGAAGTGACTTGAGAGTACCGTAAGACAGTTCTTACATTAAATTTTAATGAGAAACCAACACTTCGCCGATTCTAAGCGAGTTTTCTTCATGCTATAGTTTTTTTTTTTTTCATAAATCGACGATTGCCATATTTTTAATTGATCAAGTACTAGTATATAGACTGTGCCTAATAATAAATATTCAATTTACTCCATAAATATTTGTAACACTAGAGACAGAAGGGAAAGTGTTTGTTAGTAACAAAGTCCAACAGCCTCATTGCTAGCAATATACCCTCTAAGGTCGACCACGTGAGTACTCCCTGGAAACCATCGTGGTTACTTCCTCTAAAATTCGTCACGGTAGGTTTTTTTTATACAACTTAGAATGGTAAACGAGCTGACGGCCTACCTGATGGAAAGTGATAACTGTCGCCTATAAATATGAGCAGTACCATGGACATAACAGAGTATACTGTTTTGCCCATGATACCCCCATGTGTTGCCATTCCTGAGGATTCAGGTGTTATTCCTCTGTACCCTGTAAACACACGCCATATCTCTCCCTTCAAATCGAAACACAGCCATGCAAACACAACTGTTTTACGGTTAAAACACGAACGGGACAGAGGTACCCAAGCAAACGACTTTTGTACAAAGTCTCCCTCTGATAAAATGCCCTGCTTTCATCTTCACCTATTGGTGCCTATTGGTGTGGTAAAATAATTAAAGATATTTTCTTTTGAAACGCTGTTCTCTGCCTGCCTTGTAGGAAACGTGTCATAAAAATAAATCAATAAGTAACTATTTATATTCAGATAATACATGGATAAATAAACAAACTTGTATTTCAAAACTAGAATTTATTTACATCTCCTTTATCCCCCACAAAAAAGGAGCAACGTCAAATCCTTTATCCCTCATTATTTTTTCATCCGATTCACAAAGTAAACACTCTGTATTCATAACTGAAACATAACAGAAACAACTTGCCGCAGCCGTCTTAATTATCGTCGAATAATAAAGAACGAAAAAGCATTACTAACTTTTTCGGGGTCGGTTTAAATATTCATGCACCCTCCGAAATGTAACGGTCCTCCAGAACAGGAAAAATGGTGCGCCCGTGACGTGGCCTGATATTTTATACAATACAATACAACGTAAAAGCAATTCCGCCGTTATAATTATAACGGACGGATGACAAGCGAGTTTTGTATCGCAAACAGAAGGAATACTATTTATTAATGATTAATATACGGATTAATCTTATAGTAGCTTTAATCAATAAATAGGTTAATAGTAGGTGTGGATATTTTTTTTTATGTACAACTTAGAATGGCATACAAGCTGACGGCCCACCTGATGGAAAGTGGTAACCGTCGCCTATAGACATGAGCAGTACCATAGACATAACAGAGTATACTGTTTCACCTATGATACCCCCCATGCGTTGCCATTCCTAAGGACTCAGGTGTTATTCCTCTGTACCTTGTAAATTCACGCCATATCCCACCTTTCAAACCGAAACACAGCCATACAAACACAACTGCTTCGCGGTTGAAACACGAATGGGACAGAGGTACCCAAACAATCGACTTTTGTACAAAGTCTCCCTCTGGTTATATATCAATATCTATATATTGCAGTTACAATATTGATATATATACCCAATATTGGGTATATTAAACATTAACGTTTTATTCCGCCATCATCATCCGGATGAATCCAATACATAGATACCGGAGCAGTATCAATAATACCCATGTCTAGTCAATAGGTGCCTAAGTTACCGCGAACAGCAGAACGAAGAGTCATTCAGTCAAATATTAATTCAAAAATAAAAAATGTAAAATTTATGCCATAAAAAACACAAAATGTAAAAAATGCCAAGTCTCGCAATGTACTTCTTCCACTACTAAAAGTTGAGAGATCCCATGTAAAACTAAGCCAGTTATTTTAGTTCGTGTCATTACACGTATAAGCACATATTTAACAGCTTTATTATAAATTGATAATAGAAATAATTATTAATGGATACGCTTACATAAATCGCTATAATCATTATTACCGTTTCACTTTTTTTATAAGTAAAAATACCTACTGTTTGTTATTATAAAACACATAAGAGAATTTAACTAACCTCGTTATCTTTATCCGCGTCCTTTATGTGTTGAGCGATAAAGCGGACGCTTTGCAGCGCTGCAGCGACCTCGGGGGACAGATGACGAGGAAGCATATTCTCCGATTCAGTCACTAGAACAAATGGCTACAATAAATAAACGTTGGTTGGAGCGTTTTCGTCTATAAATAAATATAATGCATGTATAAACAGCACAACGCCGCTTATGTAAAGCTACATCATTTTCTGATTTATAAGAAAAAGAAAATTTAAATCGTTAGGGTTACTTTTAAGGGAGATTTTTTTTCATGCAACTTCGAATGACAAGCTAACGGCCCATCTGATGTAAAGTGGTAACAGTCGCCTATAGACATGAGCAGTACCATGGACATAACAGAGTATACTGTTTCACCCACGATACCCCCACAAATTGCCATTCCTAAGGACTCAGGTGTTATTTCTCTGTACCCTGTAAATTCACTGTCATATCGCACCCTTCAAACCGAAACACAGCCATGGAAACACAACTGCTTTACGGTAGAAACACGAATGAATGATGCCCTCCCTCTGGTAAATACCACAAAAGTAGCCTTTGCCACAAAGGTCGTTTTTTTTTTCTTATTGAAGTCAGTTGTAAATTGAATATTATTCTCAAAGAAATATAGCTCGAAAAGAGACAAATAAAATTGATAAGTACAGTTCTAGTAATTAATAGCTGAATGCGCCGTGTTATTTCATTAGTCCTTATATGACTTTGATTTCATGAGATGTATTTTTTTTATACAACTTAGAATGTCAAACAAGCTGACGGCCCACCTGATGGAAAGTGGTAACCGTCGCCTATAGCCATGAGTAGTACCATGGACATTACAGAGTATACTGTTTCGCCCATGATACCCCCATGCGTTAAAAAAGGAATATGACTCGAAATATGACAAAATTGATAAGTACAGTTCTAGTAATTAATAGCTGAATGCGCCGTGTTATTTTATTAATCCTTATATGAATTTGATGGCATTCCATCAGATATTATCTATTTGTTTACTATCACAAGTGTTGAAGGAATGTGATAAAAATGTTAGCCACAGGTGAAACATAATCATGTAGGATTTATTAATATTTAGGCAGTGCCACACAAACACACAAATCGCCTGTATTGGGGGGAAAGGGGTTGTTAGTAATGGAGACTGAGAATCCCATTACTAGCAATATACCCAACCAGGTCGACCACCTCGCGGTTCTTCCTGGAAACCATCATGGTTAATTCCTGATGAATTCATCATGATGGGCTAACTGGCCTGTTTTCATTCTCATCTATCACCCTTCACTGGTGCTCCGCCAGCGTATCCCGTTAGCGCAGGCGGGGTTACCATACCATTTTCACCCATAAAAAAAAATCGCCTGTATTATAGAGATATAGGCAAGGAAAAACTAGGAGCACAACCCAGAATACGTGATATGAGCCAATTCAGAAAAGTTGTTTTCTTAAATTGCCCCAACCGGAAGTCGAACCCTGGACCTTATTTGCACAAAGCGACGTGCACACTGCGACATGGAGGTTGTCAAATAATAAATGAATAAATAAGTAAATACACATTAAAATAGGTAATAGTTAGTTGGTATGTGTGTGTTTTTTTTATAACATAAGGGGCAGATGAGCATGCGGATCACCTGATGGTAAGTGACTACCGCCGCCCATGATCACCCACGACACCAACGGTATTGCAGGTGTGCTGCCGGCCCTTTTCTTGAAGGTTACGATATCGTATCGGTTCGGAAATACTGCTGCCAGAAATGCGTACCTGAAGGCCTTTGATGAGCACTAGCAGATAGAATGTCGTCTTCTGGTGATGGTGATTTGCGGTAATCACCATTGTCGCCTCCCTTCGCGTCGCCAAACGCATCAGTGAGACTGTCTCGACTAAAGAATAGAAAAAATAGACACAATATTAATAGCTTTACTAATATTATAAATGTGGGTGTGAGTTTATTTGTTTGTCACCTATTATCGTCTTAACGGCTCGTACAATTAACATGAAGTTTAATGTACACGTACTATTTGGGATAGAAAAGGACAGACTATATATCCTAGTCTTTAATTACTTGCATAGGCATGAGTGTGTAGTACTAACAGTTCTATACAATAAAATGAATAATTACTAATCAAGATATCCGAGTCAAGCGAACGAAATCACAGGTAAAAGTTATAATTATATCTCCTTTAACCGATTTCAAAAATGAGTAGTTCTAATTAACATAAAAAAGGTATTTTAAATAATTAATTTATTATAGTTCAAACGTGAGAGAAATGGCGCCCAGTTGTTAACGGATATCCGTAATATCGATATGATGCACCGGCAAATTAACTGCTGTGCCGGAATTATCTGAGTTTAACCGGATTTAACTGGATCCAACCAGAACGGTACAAGGGGATGGCTTTTGTTCGGGTAATGTGAGCTCAATTCGAATTGCATTCAGCTCTTTGATGCATAGGTTTAGATGCGGGCATAGGGATTCAATAAATATACGAGTATAATGTAAAATAGAACCAGTCTATTGATAGACTAATTCGGTTTTAGTAAAAAAGTTAAACGCTTTATAAATTAACTAGTTTATGCCCGCGGGTTCGCTTCCATATAGTATTTTTTCTGGTAAAAAGGATATATTAAATGACTGGAACAAAAAAAAAAATAATACACCTATTATCTTTATAATCTCAACTAGTACGTGTGAGGGGAGAAGCGATTGTTTATAATAGGAATTGGTAGGTTGCTAACATTGCTAGCAAAATACCCTCCCTATCAGGTCGACCTCCATGCGGTTCTCTCTAGAAACCATCGTGATTAATTTGTTTTTGAATTCGTCACGATGGGTCAACTGACCTTCTTCATCCTCACCTATTAATCGTCACTGGTGCCTTATCAGCAAATACCGATAGCGCAAACATGGTTACCATTATATTATCATAACAATTAATTGAGCCGTTAAGACGCCAATAAGTAACAAACAAACTCATTGTCATATTTTTTTATACTATTTAAAATGGCAAACAAGCTGCCGACCCACCTGATGGAAAGTAGTAACCGTCGCCTATAGACATGAGCAGTACCATGTACATAACAGAGTTTACTGTTTCGCCCATGATACCCCGCATGCGTTGCCATTCCTGAGGACTCAGGTGTTACTCCTATGTACCCTGTAAATTCACCTTTACCACATGCAAACACAACTGCTTTACGATTGAAACACGAATGGGACAAAGGTACTCAAGCAATCGACTTTTGTACAAAGTCTCTCTCTGGTATATTCATATTGTTAGTAAGAATACATGCAAATAATATATTTATATACGTTTAATAATATACTTTTATAAAGTATCAAATTCAAATAATCTTTATTCAAATACACTTGTTTACAAGCACTTTTAAATCGTCATTTCTTTATGAATGCAAGATTCGGAAAGTTATTATCTGTTGAGAAGAGTCCGCAAAGAAACTCAACAGTTACTCTTTTAAATGTCTGTTAACATTATTTGTATTTATTTAAATGTACTATGTCTAAAATTATATGGTCGTTAAAAGCCCGTGCATGGTCGACTAACACCATGCACTTTTGTCATTCAAGTAATCGTTTCAATAAGTGTTTTTATAACAGTTTTAAACTTATCAAAAGGCAGATCCAATTTATATCGAAACTAAAACAATCTTAATTTATTATTAAACATTAATCTATGTAACAATTGACTATCTTGAAAAGCACCCTTAAGAGCTGTGTAAATATTTGTTTACCTGAACTTTGTTTTATTTAGTGCTATATTTACATAACTAAAGATTGTGTCCCATAAAAAAGAACAGACTTTAATTGTGGCAAGACCAGTTGTTTAAAAATTAAACTATTCAATCGACTTCCTCTGTCCTCTGTCTCTCTGTCCCATTCGTGTTTCAACCGTGAAGCAGTTGTGTTTGCATGGCTGTGTTGCGGTTTGAAGGGTGGGATATGGCGTGAATTTACAGGGTACAGAGGAATAACACCTGAGTCCTCAGGGATGGCAACGCATGAGGGGTATCATGGGCGAAAGTGTTACAGCAAAACTCTGTTATGTCCATAGTACTGCTCATGTCTATAAGCGACGGTTATCACTTTCCATCAGGTGGGCCGGCAGCTTGTTTGCCATTCTAAATTGTATAAAAAAAAGACTGATAAAATTTCTATGTAACCATTCTGTAAGTATATCTTTTTAGGTAAAAAAAAATCCAAATGGGTTTAAAACTGACAGAGTTGTGAAGTAACAAACATGAACAAAATACGACCGAATTGAGAACGTTTGAGAATTTTTTTTTTAAGTCAATTGAAAATACAAGTTAATACAACTCAAACGTATTGCCTAACCTCATTTCCAATTCATTCGTATAGCCGTTGGATACGAAGGTGTCGTCGTAATCTGGCAGCGAATACTTGGTCCTCCTCATCATGAGGAGCTTCGGCATCAGCTGGAGGAACAGCTTCTTCATCCACGGTGACATTGTATGAGTCGAAGGTGACCTGAACAGGAAAGTGTGTATTACCTCCGAGGATTTTCTTCCCGCGTGTACCTATGAGAATTCAGGGAGCTATCTCGTAAGTATATTATTTCAAAAATACTATATTTTGTTTACTGAACCTCCCCTTTAGAAATTGGAAGGGGGGGGGGTCAGTTGTGGGCAGTTATCCGCTGATATGATGATAATAATAATGAAACGTGCTTATGAATAAGGGTCCTTAGTAAATCTGACTGTTATAAAAAGTAGCCTATATTCTTCACCTTCCCACATAATATACATATACCATCAATACGAAATTTCATAGTGACGTTATTTTACGTTTATTTAAGTTTGTTTATTAATAAAATTATCATAAAACCAGTTTTTTTTTTTCAAATCTTTTAACTTTTTAACTAAGAGATAGTCAGAAGAGTGTAAATTAAGTAGTATTTATTTAGTCAGTCTTCAATATAGGAGAGCTGCTTTGTATAGACAAAACGGACTTAATTTTAAAAGTATTCTAACCCAATCAACCTTAGGTAAGCGTCAGAATACTATAAATTATTAGGTACTTAGAGTTATCCGAATATTAAACAGTATAACTATTGTTAATTATTAATTCTAATGAATATTCTACACATTTTAATATTTAAATTATGTTCAACAAATAAAAACCAACTACAAAACCAGTTTTGATTTAAAGCCCTAAGCACCAAATTACTGAACCAATTTTAATAAAATTTCTACTGCACCAATCTGTAAACATATCCTTTCAGATAAAAAAAAGTCTCACTTGGGTTTACAACTAACAGAGTTATGAGACAAGAAACAAAAAAAAACAAATACAATCGAATTCAAAAGCTCCTTCTTTTTATCTAGGTTGAAAATGCGCGACAATTTGAAAACAGTTTTATTATGTGTAACCGTTAGTAGCACGCTGTAGATATTATTAATCTAAGTTCGTAACCCTTTTATTACATTTTCATTGACTAAATAACTGTTAAATTGACAGACGTGTTATTTATTACAAACTCTTTGAGTCCGCCGCTAACAGTACACATAACGATGTTATAATTAAGCAATTTATAGACAACATAACTTCACAACTCCTTCGAAAACGGCCTCGTTAACACAACACAAACGGCATACGTACTCAGAATCGTTCAATTGTTCATTTCATTAAAAGCTGCTACTCGTTGCGCAGTAAATATTCAGCCGCCTCCTTCAACGAGTTAATTAACGTTAATTTTAACGTTTATAATAACGTTAATTAGCTAATAACTCTTACGGACGCGTTACGCACGTTACAAACGATTCCACTATTAATACCGTTTATCTTTACAATCTGGGCTGCAATAACTTACGTATTCACAACACTCTATTACTCTAATGACAAAATAGTAATGGAACGGTATGATTTATACTACTTGGAATATACTATCGAGAATATCAGTTTTAGTGAAGTACCTACAGCAATATAAGTAGTTTGGGGGGAAAGGGATTGTTAGTAATGGAGACCAAAAATCCCATTGCTAGCAATATACCTAACCAGGTCAACAGCCACGCGGTTCCCCCTGGAAACTATCACGATTAATTCCTGATGAATTCATCATGATGGGCTAACTGGCCTGTTTTCATTCTCATCGATCACCCTTCACTGGTGCTCCGCCTGCGTATCCTGTTAGCGGAGGCGGAGTTGCCAATCCATTTTCATCCAACAAAAAAAAATTAAAATAGTTTATTATTTAGTTTACTTTTTTAAGATACGGGAATCAGATAAAGAATTGATTCTCGTATCTTTGCAAAAAAATAATTTCAATGGGCATTTTTTTATGCAGCTTAGAATGGCAAACAAGCTGATGGCCAACCTGATTGAAAGTGGTAACCATCGCCTATAGACACGAGCAGTACCATGGACATAACAGAGTATACTGTTTCGCCCATGATACCCCCCATGCGTTGCCATTCCTGAGGACTCAGATGTTATTCCTCTGTATCCTGTAAATTCACACCATATCATTCGTGTCCATGGTACTACTCATGTCTATAGGCGACGGTTACCACTTTTCATCAGGTGGGCCGTCAGCTTGTTTGCCATTCTAAGTTGTATAAAAAAAAATATTTACTAGCTGACTCGGTAAACGTTGTTTTACCATAAACATTATTTCTAGAACTATACATGAAAATATATCGTACTACAATTATTATAATCGATTGTCATCTTGCAACCCTATTGCGGAATATAAAAATCGCGATTAAACAACAGCAGGGTTCGTAAAAGCGTGAAAATTTGAATCTATATGTATTTTGCTATGTTAAATCAAAATAAAATAAAAATAAAAAAATTGTCAAAAGAATAAAAAAAACTCAGAGGTGGGTCACCCTTACCATTGAGGGTTATGAAAAATAGATGTTGGCCGATTCTCAGACCTAACCGATATGCACACAACATTTCATAAAAATCGGTAAAGCCGTTTCGGAGGAGTTTGGAATGAACAAACACCGCGACACGAGAATTTTATATATTATATATTATTTAGTTATATATGTGGGCTATATCAAAATGCGAGATGAAATTTTTTCCCGTCACTAATATCCAGTATAACTCAATATATATATATTGGAACAATACCGATAATACGCTATATATTACCCTATTTTCGTTCGAGTTAAAGCCAGAACTAATAAACTATAATGTCGACAGTATACGGCTCCGTATAATTTTATACGCATTGTTTGGATGGGCAGCGTGCATTCAATAATGGCATCCCCTTAGTACTCCACAGGCCGTATTTCACACACTATTGTCCAGTTATCGATGTGACATCGTTACAATGAACCAAAGATTTATGAGTTTGTTTGGCTATTTTACAGGTCAGCTATTGCATTATAAGGGTATTTTTTTGCTATTATTAAGTTCAGTGACTGTGCCTAAATACTTACTGGGTACGAAAGATTCTGATTATGTGATAAGAATTAATTCTAAAAATAAACTATTATTTTTATCTGGAAATTAAGTATGTAAAACCTTTATTAACAAATACAGGGTTGCACTGTTACATATTTTTGGCCCTGGCTTACAAATTAGGGTAACCTATTTCTTGTAAAGCAGTTCCTTTCAACATACTCGTACAAGAACTAGCATCTACTACGTATTTATATATGTTGCAGTCATAATTTTTAACCAGTCAAAAGTATTATTGACTAGCAAAATCAGTCAAAAGTGGTTCTGAGTGAAAATTATTAGTTATTAGTACTTTTGACTGCGGTTAAATTTGCGGTTAGGTTAGGTTAGGTACATTTTAACTGTTATTTTAGTCAAAACTATTATTGACTAAAGCAAATCAAACAAAATGACAAAAGTACTTTTGTCTGATTTTGCTAGTCAATAATACTTTTGACTGGTTTAGAGTTTTGACTGCAAATATATATATATATATATATATATATATATATATATATATATATATATATATATATATATATATATATATATATATATATATATATATATATATATATATATATAGAAATAACAATATTGGATATATATATATTATTTTGATATATTTTTTTATAAAATTTCTATACGACCAATCTGTAGGTATATTTTTTCAGATAAAAAAAAGAATTTTTCAAATCGGTGTAGAACTGACGGAGCCATGACTCCGTCATTTACCTCATAAGGTAACAGACATAAAAAATACAACTGAATTGAGATCTTTCTTTTTTTAAAATTGAAAATATTAAATTTCTAATACATATATTTTATTTCTTTCACTTTGAAATTTATGAATTTAGTACTATAAAATTCAACTGTAAGTGTAAATATCACTGAACAGTTTATACATAATTTTACTTATTGATTTATTGATAGTACATAATTTACATTGGGCACATTAAGAAAATTTAATATATAATGACAGACTTATCCCATAGAGGGATCTCTTACAGTCAACCATTGCATGCTTGTTTTATTAACTAATTTATTTATTTTACAATATTTTTATGTGTTTATATTTTATTGTACATAAAAAAAATTAAAAGCTATTATTATTAAAACTATAGATTTTAATTCATAAATTTAAAAGATTTCATATTTCTATACTGAGATATTTGAGGGCTTACGAGTATAACCCATTACGGATGGAACGGTTATAATAGATCAGATATTAAGAAAGCATTGGTGCATTAAAAATGAGACTAAAGATCTTACTTAATATAGACATACTAGTTATTTGATGAATATATCACTCATTTATGTTTATTTTATATAAGCCAATCAAACTTAAATATCGCTTTATCGATTGTTTTTAACTTAATTTTAATAATACCTACTCTAGTTAAGGCTGCTGCTGATGCAAAAATGTAACGTGCTTCATCCATTAATTTATTTAAACTTTACTTTTCTGATTTGTGAAACTTTAAAATGCCTCTATTAAGAAGCTCATTTAAACTAATGCAACTCTTTGGTATAAACCTCATGACGAAAACATGAGTAAAGCATACTTAAGAATTTCAAAGTAACCCAAACATATTTAAAATACACAATCGAGTCTTCGTCGTGGCCAGGAGAGGACGTGGTGCATTCCACGTCGAAGCGTCGGTAATAAAAAAGCAGGTATAAAGGTACTAATTACCTGTAAAGATTTTTACATCACGTTAATTCCCGATTGTGTATTTAAAATATGTGTAAACAGCGCGAAAGTTTAAAATTAACTAAAGCAAACATGTAGAGTACTTACCTAAAATGTACATTGAGAACACACACCGTCATCCATACACTGAGCGATACCAAAATCATTGTGAACAACAAATACTTCCCTAACAACGGTATCGCCAGTGATGTTGGTGGTATAATCTCGGCCAGTAACAGGAAAAACACCGTCAGTGATACCAGGATAGAGATGCTTAATGATATCTACGAGAAAAGACATGTATTACCTGAAATGGACGTTAAGTATGCATACAGTGACCCAAACGCTGAGCGAGACTAGTATCATGGTGAAGAGTAGATATTTGCCAAGTAAAGGGACGGCCAGCGAAGTCGGCGGGATGATCTCGGCCAGCAGCAGGAAGAACACGGTCAGTGACACGAGGATGGAAATGCAGAGCGAGATCTAAGGGAGAGAAGTCCTTTTTGAATTAAACAATTTAAAAAAAAGCCTGAATTGTCTTTCCACTCGTGTGATTGTGGCGTGTAATTGTTGGTAATGTCTTTAATGTATTATCGTCAAAGCTTCGTGTGAGATTGTGAAGTGCTCAGCATGCATCATGGGTAATCGAGTTCGATCGTGTAGCACAGTGTTTTTCAACGTGTGGATCCCGACCCCCTGGGAGGAGCGAAAACTACCTCAGTAAAAAAATATATTCGATGTAAAAATATGTACTTAATTCTGTATTTATCCGAAACATAATTGTGCAAATGCATAAAATAGCTGTATGGATTGAAGTATTTAATCCCTACAACATTTTTGTAACATTATAAAATACTTGAAAAAAAGCGAAGGGTCGGGGGTCGCTAAATATTTTTTCATTATAGAGGGGGTGGGGGTTGTGTCATGAAAAGGTTGAAAAACACTGGTGTAGCGTATAGTGAAGTATTATACACACATTTATTTAAAAGTAATAATCAAATTGCATTAAATATGAATATTATTTATTTTATAGAATTTAATGATATTTTATCACAAAAAAAACATCTCTTGACATGAGAAAACTAAACATTGTTAACTACAGGCCTTCTAAAATCTACTACATGGTAATAAGCGAAAACATAAAAATATGCAGAATACAAGCATTGGAATCAAATATTATTTTTAAGTCTAACAGAAATCTACAAATTTATTAATATTAACACATAAATTTTATGCAATAAAAAAAATTAATTACTTCAACTACATTTTTACAAATTTGTAAATTTCTGTTAAACTAAGCTTCCCCTTAGGGAATTTTGCCAGTAGTTGCCACGCTTGGCAGGCGGGTTGGCAACCGCAATCAGGTTTTAGAGATGTTTTACGCTGCTGCCTATCCCTCGTCCTCCCTAAGTCGGCTCTTACGACACCCACGGGAAAGTAAGGGGTGGCCTATTCTATGCCAGGACCACACGGCCTAAATTAAACTAAGCATCTATTACAGTGAAAATTAATTATGCAGAAAATTATAGTCATCTTTTAGACATCTAAGCTCTTAAATTATTTGAAAAAAAAATAGAATTTAATCTATTAATGAGTTTAAGTATCATGTCATTGATTTTAGTAGAATTTAGTAGTTTAATGTCTAATCAAATGCTAATCAGCATGCAAGTTCATTACACATCATACCTACCTGCAATTTAGAGCAAGGCATTTAAAAATTCACAAGGAAAAATGAAGTAAGATAGCAATAGTCCTCAGTTTTATCAGACACGTGTACCTACGAAAACTATGGAAAGAATTTTATATAATGTAAAAAATCTGTTTTTCCTAGTGAATCATATCAAAACAATTCTGCCACGTGGTAATTTTGGAAAAAAAATTCTTGTTCGAATAAGAGAAATTTCGAACGACTTTATTACAATGTCCTGCTAATGGAGAATCATTTATATTTAGTAGTCAATTGTTTACGTACATAATTCACGATTTTTAATCATAAATATTTATCCAAACATAAGTCCAAAATTCTATTACATTTTTACGTAAAAACAAATGTTCTAATCCAGAATCCGGTAATAATGAAAACAATAAAGAAAAGTAGATTGATTTCTAAAAAAGTTCCCTTGGCAAATTTATTTTGGTACTTTTCCCCGTGGAAAGACAATAATGATACAAACAAACTCATTTCAATGACACTAACACACTCACACATCTAGCTAATGAATCAAAAAAGACTATTGGTAATGGGTGTAACGAAGGCATGGATTATGGATGGTTCGGTGGACTGAAGGATGGATACACGCATGCCCTAATGCTCTCTATCTTTTTAAAGATAGACATCGAAAGATATCTGATCTTATAATTTTTATTTCCTTGCATTGGACTGAATGTAAATATACTCGTATTTTAAATGATACATACCAATTTGGAGAATTAATATCGTCATTATTTCTATTATGAATGATATTCTTCCTTATATGCCTTACTTTTTCAATTGGCTTAATAAAACCAGATTGCCTTCGATGTATAGGCATAATTATACACATCACACTGAGCAGAATAATTGAGACAAGGATTTGGCTTCTGCAATTTAGACTCTATATATTTTAGTGACAGAATTCAATATTGATGTTCATGAGAATATTTTTTTCTCGCCATAATTTAAAAGCTGTAAAAGACTTTGTTCAATATTGCGCAGTGACGTCAAAATAATAACTAAGTAATTGTTGTTAACAGTTATGTCTAATTTGCAGACTGATTTAAAATGCATTTTCCGTATATTTTCTATATAAATACAAACGTAAATTAAAATTAGATTTTAAAATGGAACATACCTTTTCCCCAGAATCCGATGGCAGATAAAATACTAAAACGGTTAAAAATGTGAGACCAACGCAAGGGATTATCAAATTAACAGTATAAAATAGGGTTTTTCGACGCATGGTTAGCTTGAACGTAATATCTGAAACAAATATTTTGTAATTAATTACTATTAACTAAATAGTATTAATTTAGGTATAGTAAAGCATTTAATTATTTACTCTTTATTGCACCACTTAAAAAACAATACAAAATAATTGTACACTTATGAATTACAAAAGATGGTCTTATCACCAAAGCAATCTCTTGCAGACAACCTTTGGGTAGAGGAGAAAAGAAAAAAGGCGGTACCTATTTGGCACAGTAACTATATCTACTAAAAAAACCCTCGTGTAAAAAACATATGCAAATAATCATATGAATATAATACATATGTATATTTAATGGATAAAATTAAAATAACCCTTTATTTTAAAAATAATTCCTAAGCGAAAATGTGAGTACGGATTTTTTTTATACAATTTAGAATGGCAAAAAAGCTTACGGCCCACCTGATGGAAAGTGGTAACCGTCGCCTATAGACATGAGCAGTACCATGGGCGTAACAGAGTATACTGTTTCGCCCATGATAACCCCCATGCGTTGCCATTCCTGAGGACACAGGTGTTATTCCTCTGTACCCTGTAAATTAACGCCATATCCCATCATTCAAACCGAAACACAGCCATGCAAACATGGCTTGCAATGCAAATGCAAATGCAAACATGCTTCACGGTTGAAACACGAATGGGCCAGAGGTACGCTTTTAGCAGATAATATCTAATATATAGTTTACCTGCCTGGTCGTTATATAGATTTGTGATATTTGACCAATATACATATATTGCAACTATATATAGCTTATATTATCCAAACCTATTAAATAAATCTTGCACGTTACACCCCTAGTGTTGCAGCCGTCCATAGGCTACCATCATCATTTCAACGATCATCTGTTCATAGGCTATAGCGATCGTTTATCAATAGACGGACTGTATGCTTGTTTGCCACCTTTGTGAAATACACTTATTTATTTATTTATTTATACTTTATTGTACACACAAAAAATAAACAGATGTAAGTAAATGTACAAAGGCGAGCTTAACTCTAAAAGAGTTCTCTTCCAGCAAACCCAAAGTGGAAAGGAGCATAAATTTCAGCGGGTAGAGCGGTGTACAATATTGTGACAATTTTCAAACAAAAAGAACTCGTAACAGTTACCTGAAAAAGGCTCCTGACAACACGGGTAGTATTCCTCGTTCCTGGTAGCGGGCACTTCCAAGATATCCCACTCAACTGACAGGTAGAACTCGCTCAAGTCAATCCCGACGGGGACCAAACTGCTGCCTGGAGACTGGTCCATATGTTTAAGGTCCACCTATTAAAATAAAATAAAAATCTTATATTTGTTATATAAATAATTACTTAGTAATAATGTGTGTCTAGAGTGATGTTAATAAATTTTATATAAATAATTTTTAACTGACTTCCAAAAAGAAAGAGGTTCTCAATTCGGTTATATTTTTTATCTGAAAGGATATACTTTCAGGTTGATCTTATAGAGATTTCATCAAAATCCGTTTAGTGGTTCGTTTTTTAAATCAAAACAACTGGTGGTGCAACGATTGAAGACAGATTTTTTCAACATACGTCAAAACAAAGAGATTTGCTATTCATTTGTATGTTTTTTTAATGTTTGTAACGTCATAACTCCGTCAGTTGTAAACCGATTTGGAAAATTCTTTTTTTATCTGAATGGATATATTTACAGATTGGTCTCATAGGAACTTTATTAAAATCAGTAGCAGTTATCTAGTTCTGAAATCAAAATAATTGGTTTTATCACAATTGAAATAGTTTTTTTTTTTTTTGTGTGAAACATAAAATAATTATTATGGAACAGAATCTCCTTATATTTTAATTTTTTTATTATTTTATCATACTTGGTTATGTTTTGGAAAACATGAGTAGTACCATGGACATAACAGAGTATACTGTTTCGTCCATGATACCCCCCATGCGTTGTCATTCCTGAGGACTCAGGTGTTATATGTCATATAACACCATATAACATGCTTATGTCTATAGGCAACGATTACCACTTTCCATCAGGTAGACCATCAGCTTGTAGGCCATTCTAAGTTGCATAAAAAAAATCATTTATTTCGTGATACCTAAATAAATTTCTGTGACCAAACCTTTCCCAAAACCATAACCAATTATGATGTTTTTTTTTTAACAGAGTTTATGACCATATTGATCTCTTATTATTTATTGCATAATTGAAATAGCTGTGTTTTGCAGGAGTCCTTGCTGGTATATATTATACCTGAGCGCCGTTGTAAGTCCAAGAACCGAACTTCATGAAACATGTTTGTTCATCAAACGGAAAATATTCCACATTGATCTCACATGATGACTTGTAAATAGCTGGCGGTTTCCAATTCACTTCTCCTGTGTACTTCAAAGTAGCCTTTGTCATAAGTGTCACCTGAAAAATAGATAGATACTCTTTATTGTTTCCTCCATAAGATTACAATAGTAAACTTATTATAAATACAAACAATTACAAGAAAATATTACATTGAGGAAATAATGGGCGACTTTATCACGAACAGCGATCTCTTCCAGACAACCTTTCTTCTCCATGAAGAATAAAGAGTAAAATATTATTATTTTATGAAATATATGTCTGTATGATGCCGTGTGGTCCCGGCATAGACCTGACGACTCTTTCCTTTCCCGTGGATATCATAAGAGACGACTAAGGCAACTTAATGGTCGAGGGATAAGCAGCAGCATCCCTCTTGAAATATTACCGAAGACTCGATTGCCAAACCCGGGTGGGTTGGCAATCGAAGTTAGTTTTTAGCAGAAGTGCAGAAACTACTGGTAAAATCCCTCTTATAAGGGGAAGCCTATATTTAGCAGTGGCATTAAGGGCCAAAATGATGATGATAATGATGTGTATTTTAGGGTCGTGGCCTCATCGTGTATTACCCGGTTTTCAAGACCTCAAAAATAGTAGGTTCAAATTTCGCAGATATATTTTTTACTAAATAATCTGTCGAACATTCATTTGCTTCCTAGCGCCACCCACTTACTTAAATAAAAACTATTCTATCTGTGAGGATGAAGCAAACTAAATGTGTATTACATATACTCTTGTTCACAATATTTAAAACTATCTTATGTATGTAACTTACAAGTGCAATAAAGAATATAATACATTTACAAAATTTCATTAAAATCGGTCGACTAGTTTCTAATATTGGCGTGAACAAATATTGTGACACGGAATTTTTACATATTCAAAATTGTACCTTGGACTTCGTTCACATGATCCATATAGAAAATGACTTATTACCTACTATGACAAAAATTCCACGCCACATTTTATAAATGATTGAACCGTTAAAATTCTAAGAGATAAACGAACTAACTTTTACGTTAATTCTCGTAATGTTAGTAAATATTCCTTAGGACTAAGTTATGCCTCTTTACCCCTGCAACTATACTGCTATATTATTATTCTATTTTATAGAATTTTCGACAATAATATATAGCCTTTGTTACTCACTGAGAATATAGCTATATGAAATAAAAAGATGAAAGAATTTTTAATTGGTTAAGTAGTTTTGGAGTTTATCCACTACAAACAAACAAATCTTTCCTCTTTATAATTAACTTTTTATGATGTTAATTTTGATTACCTCATAATTTCCATCCCAGTTATTATACAGTACAATGTCAGGTAGCCAGATGTGTTCAGATGGCACGTATAGCATCTCGAGACCGCCATAGTCCTCAGGATTCCATGTTAGCTTATAGTCATACCATTTCTGAAAACAGTGTATTGATTATATTAAATACTGATGCAAAGTATGTACGATAAAAATTGAACAATACTATTTACTATATACATTTTAACTGACTTTAAAAAGAGGGAAAGTCGCAATTCAATTATTTTTCTATGTTTATTACCTCACAAATCCGTCAATTGTAAAGCGATACGGAAAAATCTTTTTTTATCTGAAAGGATATACTTACAGATTAGTTCTGTGGGAATTTTATTTACCTTACTTTTATACTTTGGCACGTAAATTAATAACTCATATAATATATGTATATTGACAATCTTCTATACGTTTGTCTTGTCTCTCACAATCTGATTATGATATAGCGCATATCATATCCTATATCACATATTCAGTATTATAGCGTATACAATATTCTATAGCGATAGGGTTAAACTATTAAGAAGTGATATAAAAACAAACTCATTTTACCATAATATTATTTATATTATAAATAATATTATGGTAAAATGAGTTAGTTATGATGTAAATATTTTGCTAACTAGTGAAACACCTAACTTGAGGGGAAAAGGATTGTTAGCAGTGCGATCTCATTACCCCATTGCTAGCAATAAACCTGTAGATATATAATAAATCAGGTTGACGTCCATGCGGTTCTCCTTAAAAACCGTCGTAGAATTCTTGTGAAATTCGTCACAATAGGCTACTTAACCTGTTTTCATTCTCACCTATCATTTCTCGCTGGTACCTCGCTATAGCACAGGCATATATATCATTCTATTCTCACTAATTTCTCACTATTAAAAAAAAAATGCACGAGACTTACCTGTTCAACCCAAAGATTCGTGGTCATAACCTGATTCTTTAAATTGACTTCCATCAGCTGTGACAACTTGAGGCCCAGCCGCACCGTCAGTATGTCCGTCACGTTTGTCACCGGCCGTATCAATCTATTGTAATTGCTGAGCAAATCATCGTAGAGCCGCTTCACGTCCGGATTTGCTTCTAATAATTTTACACCTACAAATAAATATGTAGTTTTATAAAATAACTTCAAATAGGATTAAGTTCTCAATTCATAACACTTTGTATACAATAGAATAGTTTATTGTAAGCTGTATATTTTAATAATTCGATGTTTATAGCGAATTAAAGGAAATTAACATAATCTACCCATACATCATACATCGGGCATACAATACAATTAATTTAATTATTTATTGTACACACTAGTTTTAAGATTAAGACAGAGGTTATCAAACGCACAAAGGCGAGCTTAACTCTGATAGAGTTTTCTTCCAGCAAACCCAAAGTGGAAAGGAGCATCAATGTCAGCGGATAGAGCAGTGTAGAATATTGTGACAATTTTTAAACGGAGAAAATTAAATTAATTACATTATATTTAATCGTACAAATACACATATACCTACATCTATGCATATACTTACACACACATACACATATATATATACAATATACGTACATATATAGATAAATAAATATATGTTCATAGAGATACCAGAGGGAGACTTTGTACAAAAGTCGATTGCTTGGGTACCTCTGTCCTATTCGTGTTTCAACCGTGAAGCAGTTGTGTTTGCATGGCTGTGTTTCGGTTTGAAGGGTGGGATATGGCGTGAATTTACTGGGTACAGAGGAATAACACCTGAGTCCTCAGGAATGGCAACGCATGGGGAGTATCATGGGCGAAACAGTATACTCTGTTATGTCTATGGTACCGCTCATGTCTATAGGCGACGGTTGCCACTTTCCATCAGGTCCATCAGGTGGGCCGTCAGCTTGTTTGCCATTCTAAGTTGTATAAAAAAAAAGATAGAAGATGCTCTTTAATTCTGCTCTTAAAAATCTTAAATTTACATATTATTAATGATTTTATAGTTATACAATGAAGTCGTCATTAGAATTTAGAACAGAATAAAATACAACAAACAATGATAATAAATTCACTCGTGGTCACAATAGAATGTAAATAATGTAGGTATGTAATAGAAACGTTGTCTTCTCCAAGCGAAGACCTTGTCAATTGTGGTTTGATTACTTATAACTTACATCATCATCATTTCAGTAAATACCCGTCCACTGCGGGACATAAGCCTCCCTCATAGACTGCCATAAAGTAAGGTCCTGAGCCACCTGCATCCACTGACTCCCTGCAATGCAATTCAGGTCGTCACTCCATCTAGTGGGAGGTCGTCCTACACTGCGTTATAACTTATAACTTTATTGACCAATAATATGTTGTTCTCTACCAACCGTTTGTTATGATCCTTTTTTAATTAAAAGAGTTAAGGTACTCCCACGTTGTTTCTATACTAATTTTGTTTCGGTTAAAGCAGTTTTTTTTTTTTTGTAGAACAAAATTTTTATTGTTTATTCGAATGAGAAATATATAATTTAAAATTTCTATATCACTTAAAAGAAATTGTCAAGACGAGCTAAGAATAAGCTAATTATCTTACATAAGTTGAATTAATACTTAATAATATACACATAAGGCATAATTTTAATTATGACACTTCTTGAGAATGCCAAAGAACGGATTCTGTGAAACGAAAGGTTCTATTAATCAAATACTAAGTAAAGAACATATGTGCATAATTTTTTTTATTTTATACAATTTATTATATAGAAAATACTCACCCAAACAATTCCTGACGTATATTAAAAACAACCACACAATTCCTAATTTCATTTTGGCACTTTTTAGTAACTAATTCTTAATAATTTCACTGTGTCATGTTTACAATGATAAGATTCTGTACAGTGAGATAAAGAGTTTGCGCAGGCGTAATCAATAAAGTACCTAACCAAAAATATAAAGTCAAAAATACGCCCACTGCATATCGTAGACTCGATGGTAGCGAATAAATTCGCAGCGGTGCTACGCGGAACTACGAATATTTAGTTCAAATATATTATCATAGATGGCGTCGTTGCTAGTAAAACATTTATTTTAATAAAAATAGAAATAAACAAAAATATTCTATAAAAAATGTTTAATTATATTAAATAACAAATTAAAATGTATACAAATGGAATCTTGTCGTACATATTGCTATACATAACTGAATGTTACCTGTATTTTTTTTACAACGAATAATTAAACTTATGTGTAAATTTATTTTTACTATAATCAAAAAGTTTACATAAAATTAAAAATGGAATTTGAGCATGAACAAATTCTATCAGAGAGATATAATATGAAATAATAATTTGTTTAAAAATATTTTTTTAGAATAAATATTAATTTAATACATATCTTTGTGTTTCCATAATATAAATAATGTTTAAAGATTTTTTACAATTAATATAAAAAAATAAATTACATAATAATTGAGTATTGAAATAAACAGTTGAGCATCAGGCTATCTTACTGCCAATTTTCATCACATTTAATTGAGCATCTCTTTTTTATAATTCACGCGGCTAACTGCCATATTTTTTATCATTACTAGAAATAAATCAAAATAACTATGTTTTTAAACTCAAAAATAAATCTGTTATGTTATTAAGTTTTAACAAATTAATGCTAGACCAAAGAAATTGGCAGAAATGTCTAGTCTGGAACGATATATTAGTTGTCATATATTTATTTATATACGACCTTAGTTTAAAACAATATGATCGATTTTTATCTCTTGTTCTGCCTCTTTTGTTGTTGCAAACGTCTTCTATAGTGGAATGACTCGTGAGATTCTACGTCCCGATCTGAAAGAAATAGTAAAATGATTATATTATATTTTTTTATTTATTTATTTGATACTCATGTTTACATAAATATACAATTACTTGCAAAAGACTTTCATTTATTATATAATAAATTATGTTATACACAATTTTTTAATATATAAAACATCAAAATCAAATCTAAATACATATACTTAATATATTTTGGCAAATAAAATGTAGGTTTTATTTTTTATTATTTTTTCTTTATGCAACTTAGAATGGCAAACAAGCTAAGACCCACCTGCGGGAAAGTGGTATCTGTTGCCTATAGACTTGAACAGTACCATGAACATAACAGAGTATACCGTTTCGCCCATGATCCCACCCATGTGTTGCCATTCCTGACCACTAAAGTGTTATACCTCTGTATCCTGTAAATTCACAGCCATATCCCACCCTTCAAACCGAAACACGGCCATGCAAACACAATTGCTTGAATGGTAGAAACACGATTGGGACAGAGTTACTTAAGCAATTGACTTTTGTACAAAGTCTCTCTCTGGTAAATTAACAAAACTTAACAACGGTTATATTAACTTAACCATTTTTAAAGCAATTTAAAAGTTAATCCACTACTCGATATGTTAACTTCGTTAATTTGTTAGTTTAATTCTATACCTATATATTCTATACCTTTTAAAGGAAATTTTGGTAACGGCCACAAACTAAACGGAAAGAAGTATGTATTTGGCAATCTTCTCACGACTATTGTAGTTTTCTCTTGCACCATTTTGGATTCTGAAAACAAAAGTCTTAGCTCACTTGTAAATTATTTAATAAACCGTTCAGGACATTATTTTTTTATTATCTATCAAAATACAAGGCAGATTTAAAAAAAAATATCATTAAAAATACATAATAGTACTTTTAGCCGCGACTGACCGGGTCTGACTGACTTATGTCCTTCTCCGTTCCAAACATAGTGTGTGGTTAAGCCGCAAAAGCAATAAGACGTGACAAAAAACTCACATTCACGTTTATAATTTTTAATAAAGATTCTAAATTCTTTAATCATCAAGTATGTTGTAGAAATCTCTTATTAATATTAGATAGATAGATAGATAAACTTTATTGCCAGTAATAATATTAAAAAAAAATTAACAATAAAAAAAAATTCATTTTGCTGATAATAGGAGCCGCCTCAGCTGTTGCTATACATATATGTACATGAGCGAGATGTAGGTACCTAAATAGCGCTGATTTTCAAGCGGCCTCTTAATTATCGGCGGCTTAGTTTTTAATATAAGACTAGGTATTGCAGCATCTGTCTCTATATTCTCTTATGGCTTTAATGGGTGAAAATTATAAATCTGCCAGCGCCATCTGTATACACGAGATGATAACAATAAGTAATAATAAACTAAGACGAAGGCGGGTCAGTTAACCCATCGTAACATATTCCACAAAAATTAACCGCGATTATTTCTAGGGGGAACCGCGTGGAGGTCGATCTGATAGGATATATTGCTAGCAATGAAACTATTAGACCCCATACTTGTATGCGTATGGTATGTTTATAAACAATTTGAATTCAAGATGTAACGTCGTGATGTTGATCGTTATAAACAAGGAAGAGTTAGGGCGGTAATCGAACCCGCTTCCTGATCTGAAACTAGGAAGACATCGAAGGTATCAATGTCAAAGTCATTATAATGTATGGAATATTTCTAGCGGTTTCAGCCAAGTGAATAATGAACAATCATTATGTCCGTTGAATGAATGTAGGCGGAACAACGCTTCCATTTTTATAATTTTGAAATAGTCACAATTTACATTTTTTTTCTTCGTATTCCTAATTGGATGGAAAGGGGGGAAAGGGATTATTAGTAATAAGATCTGACAAGGGATTTACTAATAATATACCCTAACAGGTCGACCTCCACGCGATTCTCCCTGGAAACCACCGTGGTTAATTTTTGATGAATTCATCACGATGGGCCAACTGACCTGTTTCATCCTCATCCATTATCCCTCACTGGTTCCCCGTCAGCGTATACCGATAGCGCAAGCGAGATAACCTTTCCATTTACATCCATTAAAAAAAATAAGGTAGAAATAAACATATTTTGTACCCCGTGTTATGGAGCGAGCGTTAATAGCTGCGACACAGTCTCTTTGTGACTAATGCAGTTATTATCGATCCTAAAAAAAACTGTAAATTAAGCTAAGGATCCCAAATAAACATTTTTATTATTTATTTATTTTATATTCAAGGAACCTTTTTTTTTTAGATACTGAAATATAGATATCGGAAACGACGGACGATTCTATTCAAATATAATATATAGTTACGAAAGTTTAAATATATTAAAATCCAATATCAATATATCATTCAATATTGCACGTAACTGTTACCATGCTTATTACATACATTTTTTAATGAATGATAATGGAATGATAACCCCACCTGCGCTAATGGTATACGCTTTCGAAGTATCAGAGAGGAATGTTACGGTGATAATGAAAATCATTCAATTAGTCCGTTATGATCAATACACCTGGAATTCAGCACCATAGATAAGCATATGCAGGGGGATATATATATATATATATATATATATATATATATATATATATATATATATATATATATATATATATATATATATATATATGCCAGTCAAATAGCATCCAATGTAACAACGAGCGAGCCTACCGCCGTCGCTTCTATTAATTTGATTTCTTCTGGGAGTTTTCCATCATTGGAAAATTAGTCGGAAATTCAAATTGGTATCTGCTAGATTCGAACTTACGACCTTTGTGGTCTATAAGTAGTACATTACTAGGCAACGATTTTCTAAATTAATAATTAAGATTAGTTTTAGATTACAACACGGAAATTAAGGAAAAATATTTCATTGCGATTATCTTGGAACAAACAAATATAGAATTATTATATATACATATAATCTACATCCCTTTGTTTATTTAAATATATAATATATAATATATATATATATATATATATATATATATATATATATATATATATATATATATATATATATTTTTTATATATTGATAAAGGTACTTGCAATTATTTTCTTTTTTTTTACGAATTTGATAAATAGAATAGAATAGAATTATTAGAATAAATTTATTATATTAACTTTCTTAATTATACAATATTATCAAACCTACTTGTACAACAATTAGTTTATTACCCTAAAGTTTTCCTGAAAAGATTGCTCTCAGCAATAAGACCGCCTTACTGTACTTATACAATTGTATCGTTGTGTTTGTAAATTGTCTTGTTTATTTCCTATATTGTATAATGCAAATAAAGTATACTCATTCATTCATCAATTAATTTTTAAAAAACGAGGTGGGATATGGTGAAATTACATAAAATAAAGTCGTAAATAGGCATGTTTAATATCGAAATTGCTCCAAATTCAAATTATCTTTATTAAATTAGACTTGTTTATAAACATTTTTAAATCTTTTTTTAATCTTTAATTATGTCTCATATGCTATAGATTACCATTTTCCATAAAGATTATTAGCTTGTTTGCTATTCCTTGTTACATAAAAAAAAAAAACATAAATGAACACCATTCCATAATCGATGTTTACAATTGTTCCAGCAGCACAATTTGTGTTGCACTTCCTGGTCGTGCAATGGAAAACTATTTTCCACTTAAGGCAATGGATATTTATGGAAATTGATAATACTACGTCAATTTAAATCTACCATTTTACAAATTCACAACCAACATTAGACAGACAAATCAATAGGTATTTATCAATACGAGGGGAAGTCAAAAAGTTCACGGAATGAGGGGGAAGGTGGTTGAAATTAAACATGAAACTATTTTTTCTTTTCAATATATTCCCCCTTAACCTTAATACATGTTTCGGATCTCTCAAATAATTTGATTATACCATCGGAAAAAAAGGTTTATCTTTGCTGTCAAAATAAGCCGAAATTGCGGACTTGACTTCTCCATTGTCGCCAAATATTTTCACGCAGCTCCTTTTTCATTTTTGGGAATAAATAATACACTTTCCATTGATAGAAATACTAGCTTTTACCTGCGACTTCGGCCACGTGACCAGGATATAACTTATTGGGATTGAAAGCAGCCTATGTTTTTGTCCTTCCCATATAGTATATTAATACCAAATATGATTGTGATTGATTTAGTTCCACGAATACGCCTGTGTGAATTAATAAATAAATATATTTCTTTTCTTTATTTACATATATGTATATCTATGTTTCCTTTCCAATGTGGTTAAAGGCAACTAAGGAACTCAATGGTCGAGGAATGGACAGCAGCGTCTCTCTAAAACATCACCTAAAGATGCGATTATCAACTCTCCTGCCAAGCGTGGCAGAAATCCCTAACTAAACTAAACTAAAAAAATAGGAGTTCTATGTTGCAGCAGCAGTGGACAGTTAATAGCTAATGTGATGACGACGATATCTGCACATATCTATGCGTTTGCCAAATTTCATTGAAAACCATTCAAATATTTGGTTGTGATTGAGTATATCGTTTGATAAAAATAATGAAGTATAAAAATCGGTCCAAAATTGTCAAAAATTAATGAACTGATGACCTTACCCTTTTATTATATTTATTTATATATATATATTTATTCTTTATTATATAAAAATATATATAAAAATATATATATAATATATATATATATATATATATATATATATATATATATATATATATATATATAAAAAAGCTGTACAACAGGCGAGCTTAACTCTGTAAGAGTTATCTTCCAGCAAACCCTGAGAGAAAAGGAGCATTAATTACCAGCGGGCAGTGTGCGTACAATAATAGAAGGAAACATTATAGATGTTTCTATTAAGAAATAATAAATATGTTGACATATATACAAAGTAACTCATATAATTAAATTCAAAATACATAAAATATCTCTTCACATGATTTATGAAGATAATGAAGTCATTTAAGGCCCATCGTCGTTTGTTTAAATACAAGTACAGATAAAATAATGCTCTATAAAGTAATGTTACACAAGAAACTGACTTTAAACCAGTTATTTTAATTTAAAAACTAAACTACTGGACTGATTTTGACACAGTTTCTGTGACACTGATCTGTAAGTATATCCTTTCAGATAAAAAAAAAAAGAATTTACCAAATCGATTTACAACTGACGGAATTATAAGGTAACAGACATAAAACAAAAAATTACTTTCGAATTGAAAAACTGCTTCTTTTTGAAGTTAGTTGAAGAGTCGAAGCAGTATACTCTGTTATGTTTTTGGTACTGCTCGTGTGTATAGGCGACGGTTACCACTTTCCATCAGGTGGGCCGTCAGCTTATTTGATATTCTAAGTTGCATAAAAAAATAGAATTAACTCATACAATATCTGCACATGAGAGAAGAAAAGAGAATCCAAAAAAATATATATGACTGGTGTTTACAAGAGTAATAAATGCCAAAATAAATTCTGGCATCGCGTAAAAACTACTGCACGAAGTTGAATGCGGCTTTAAAAGTCGTATTTAATGAAAATCTAACATAAAAACTGGTGTATGTCTTATTTTGAATACGCTATCTAGAAATGATTTATTTTATTACTTTTTCTAACTCAAATTTAAATATTTTTTTCTTAAAATAGACTTGTTTACAAGAACACTTAAATCGTCATTTTTTAAATCTACTATAGGGTTCGAAAAGTTGTTATCTGTTGAGAAGAAATCGCAAGAAACTCAACAGTAACTTATCTATTTCCACGTGTACTGTTTAAGCTTACATTTTCGTCATTTAAAAAAACAGTCGAAATTTAAATCATCTATTAGACAACGAGAAAAAGGCGGTTCAGAAATAGACACATCGTCTCTGTGTAGTTTTACTAAGTATAGAATATTCAATTTCATTTATAATTAGACATTTTTTAAATCTTAAAATTCATTAGTTATGTTACTGATTAGATGTGATTTATAGAATTAAAACTTATAACTAGGTTATTCAAAAATATTAATGTTATAATTGCCTAATTAGAATTACAATGGTCTAAATTTATTATTGTCCTAATTTATATACATAATTATCGATTATAGTGTTGTTAAAATTGTCAAGAGGGTATTCAGAATATTATGGCTTACTATGTGATATGTTAAAATAAATGTATCAATCCTAAAGTTGTTTTTACAAATAGAATTTGCAATCACGGAAACATTGGTGTAACAAATACAAGATGTCCCACGCACCACATTGCGTCATTGCGCGGAAGACTCATCATTTACTACTTGTAGCTTGATAGATGTATCATACGAATATGTTTCGCATTGTGGCAGTGACCTAATGGTAAATATAGAATAGTCGATGTGAGGTGAGGCAACTCCAGTTCAAACATCAACGTTGCATTTAAATTTCGAACACTACACACTTTTAGATTGTACAGATGGAAATATTTCAACAAAAACAGGCCAAAGATTTTATCTATGTGTGTGTGAATAGGGTTGCCATGTGGTCCCGGCATAGAATATGCCAACCTGTCCTTTCCCGTGGGTGTCGTAAAAGGCGACTAAGGGAGGGCGAGGGATGGGCTGCAGCGTCCCTCTTAAAACATCTCCAAAACCTAACTACAGTTGCCAATCCGTTTGCCAAGCGTAGTAACTACTGGCAAAATTCCCTAAGGGGAAGGCCTATTTTACAGCCTGATCGTCCGCAGAAAGGAAATTTCTTTGAAACCGCACTGTACACGACGAATAATGAAAGTAACCAAATTATGTTAAAATTATCACAAAACACTGTGAAAACAATTCAATAAATTAATCCAATTTTTTTTTTGTATTATTTATCGAATATGACCGTGTGGACCCGGCGTAGAATAGGCTACCCCTTCCTTTCCCGTGGATATCGTAAGAGACGACTAAAAGAAAACGAGAAATGGGAAGAAAGAGCAACAGCATCTCTCTTAAAACTACTTTAAAAGCCTAACTGTGGTTGTCAACCCGCCTGCCAAGTGTAGCAACTACTGGCTAAACTCCCCTAATGGGGAAAGCTTATGTTCAGCAGTGGACAGTTTTTTTTTGATGGATGAAAATGGTATGGTAACCCCGCCTGCGCTAACGGAATACGCTTAACACCAGTGATTTAGATGAGAATGAAAACAGGTCGACCATCAAAATCATCAGTTAAATGATAGTTTCCAGGGAGAACCGCGAGGAGGTCGACCTGGTTGATATATTGCTAGCAATGGGATTCTCCTCCATTACTAGCAATATCAGTGGACAGTTAACGGTTGAATTTACTTATAGAATATCAGCAAACAGTTTTCCGATCAGGTCCATTATTCGATTCCTCGTGGTTCCCCTTGGAAACCATCGTGACTGATTTATTGTTAGATTCGTCATGGTGGGCTATCTGACCTGCTTCATTCTCAACGATCATCCCTCATTGGTGCCCCGGCAGTGTATACAGTGTGTAAAAAAAAAAGAAAATCAATTTATAAACGAAATAAAAAATCCTATCTCTTGACCTAATATTTTAATAATTTTTGCCACAATTTTAGTCGGTTATTTTGTAAAACACAATCTTAGGTAAAATAAAAACAGTTAGAGTCTTAATTTTTCTAAAGTTAAATGCACTTAAGTTAAGGGATTCTTAGTAATGGAAACTAAAAATTCCATTGCTAGCAATATACTCAACCAGGTCGACCTCCTCGCGGTTCCCCCTGGAAACTATCATGGTTAATTCCTGATGAATTCATCATGATGGGCTAACTGGCCTGTTTTCATTCTCATCTATCACCCTTCACTGGTGCTCCGCCAGCGTATCCCGTTAGTGCAGTCGGGGTTACCATACCATTTACACCCATAAAAAAAAATGCAGTTAAGTTATCGTACTAAGAGTGAAATTATCATTACTAAACAGCTTGAACGTCGAAACGAAATAGGGTGATCCAGTTACGACGTCCGGCCGCGGTGTCGAGTGCATTACCGTTTGTGGGTCAACCGCCATATCAAAGGGACCGCGTGGCCGTTGACACACGAATGGGTTCACCTAGTTACTAACTGTGACAGTGATCTGAATAGGTCCCGTCATCTTTATATCGGCATCTTTATAGGTCTCCCACTTAGATATTTTTTTTATATGAAAATAAAATAGTGACCCCGCCTGCGCTATCGGTATACACTGGCGGGGCACCAGTGATAGATGACAGATAAGGATGCAAGCAGGTCAGTTAGCTCACCGTGACGAATCTACAAGAATTAACCACGATGGTTTCCAGGGGTAACCGCGTAGAGGTCGACCTGACAGGGTATATTGCTAGCAATGGGGCTGTTAGACCCCATTACTAACAATCCCTCCCCCCTCCACTTAGATATTAAAAGTGTGAAATTATGTTTAAATATTTGTTGAACAATCACGCTTAAACGATTCGCGCAATTTATTTAAAGAAGAGAAATTTAAGGACGCAACTATTCTCAAGGTAACTTTAAATTACATTTTTTTTAAGAACTTAGAATGAAACAAGCTGACGGCCCACCTGATGGAAAGTTTAGATATCCATGGACATAACAGCTGTTTTGCCCAAACGATTCCTAAGGACTCAGCAATTTATTTAAAGAACAGCCATGCAAACACAACTGCTTACAATTGAAACATGAATGGGACAAAGGTATTCTCAATCGACTTTTGTACAAAGTCTTAGATTTTTATTTTTTGGTCCCAGGATAGAATAGAATCCCTTCCTTTTCCGTAGATGTCGTAAAAGGCGATTAAAGGAGAGCGAGGGATGGGCAGCAACGTCCCTCTCAAAATATCTCTAAAGGCTAACTGCGGTTGCCAATCCGACTGCCAAGCATGACAACTACTGGTAACAATCCTCAAGGGGAAGGCTTATGCTTAGCAGTGGACAGTTAAAGGCAGATATGGTGATGATGATGATGATGATAAAGATATACGCAGGAGTCTTCAATTGTCTCTTAAAAACAGCAATCTCGATAATCTTAACACTAAATTCTAGACAAATTCAAACTTGCTGTTGCCATTACCGTTGAGAAAAGTCGATTGCTTGTTATTGTCCCATTCGTGTTTCAACCGTGAAGCAGTTGTGTTTGCATGGCTGTGTTTCGGTTTGAAGGGTGGGATATCCCGTGAATTTACTTCACGAAAAAAACACAGCCATGCAAACACATGGGCGAAACAGTATACTCTGTTATGTCCATGGTTGAATGTTTATATGAACTTTCCATCAGGTGGGCAGTCAGCTTGTTTGTTCTAAGTTGTATAAAAAAAATATATACCTAGCCTATGCTACCCGAAAGAATTATTGAAATCGATTGAGTTGTTTTTGAGTTTATTCATTACGATCATTCTATAAGTTTAGAAAGTAGGTGTATGTATGTATGTATGTATCTAGCAGGTACATTTATTACATAAGTAGGTAGGTATTATATGTATTTATAGTGTATGTATTCATGTAATATTTTATTATATATTTTAATATTTTATTTAACTGTATATTTGTCATGTATTAATAGTTGTTGAACTTCAGCTGCCCGCTAACGAAATGCTTTCTCACTGTACTGGGTTGACTGGAAGAGATCTCTGTCAGAGATAAGTCCACCCTTGCTCACAACATTTATAAATACATTATTTTATATGTAACTTACAAGTGCAATAAAAAATATATACTTAATGGGGGAGAAGGGATTGTTAGTATTTGAGTTTAGGGGCCCCGTTGCTAGTCAGGCAACGTGCTCTGTCAGGTCGACCTCCACGCAATTCCCCTGGAAACCATCGTGTGTGATTTATTGTTAAATTCGTCACGATGGGCTAACTGACTTGCTTCATCGTCACCCACCGTCCCTCACTGGTGACGCCGCCAATATATACCGTTAGTGCAGGCGGGATTATCACTCCATTATCATTCATAAAGAAAAACAGGTACCTAATTGTAAGACGGGTCGGATTCGGATACGGCGTTGAATCAATAACCTCATATGTTATCCGCTTGAATCATGACAGTTAGAATACATCATTTACGTACATTTGTGAGAATGCATCATTTAAAAAACCGACCAGCATAAGTACAAGTTTCCACATCATTGTATCACATCAGCCAATAAGTGTCCACTATTGAACATAGTCCTCCCCCATAAAGGGGGTTTTGCCAATAGTTGCCACGCTTGGCAGATAGGTTGACAACTGCTGTTAGTCTTTAATGATGTTTTTAGAGAGACGCTGCTGCCCACCCCTTTCGACTGTTAAGTTCCCTTAGTCGCCTCTCACGACACTCACAGGAAAGGAAAGGGTGGTCCATTCTATGCCGGGACCACACGGCGAGAAGTGCAAGTTTGCAAATGCATAATTTAAGTATATCACAAAATATATGCCTTTTTTTTTAATGGGATAAAAATGGAAAGGTAACTGGAAGGACTGGAAAGGTACCAACAGATACCAAAGTAATTATTTTAAAAATTTGTTCTTTTAGCTTCTATTGATCTTATTAAGAACTCGCACATACAATTTTCTGAATTATCTCTCATGTACTAATATCGTCTATTCATTCGTTGTATTTAAATAAAGTCGTGCAGTCCTATTGTTCCTTACTCGTGCTTTCCTAGCGTATACCGATAGCGCAGGCGGGGTTACCATTCCATTTTCACCCATCAAAAAAAAAACAGCCCCATAACTAATAATATAGCATGGCAGGTTAACAACCTCACGGTCCTCTCTGGAAACCGTCGTGCTTAATTTCAGGTGAATTCTTCACTATGGGCTAACTGACCTGCTTTTTATCCTAATTTTGTCTATCTGTATATATGTTTGTTCCAATATCACGCAAAACTACTGTTTAAAATTGAATGCAGTTTTAACTATTATTCCATTCCCGAAGGTTTATCTTAAAAACTGGTGTATGTTGTCTCATGGCATGCCATCTAGAAGACATTTATTTTATTAATTTTCTTATTTCTAAAATCCACATATACCTAAGCAAGAAGCTACTTTAAATGTAAAAAAAAGTTTGCTCGGACGTTCGTTATTCAATCATTGCTAAACGGCTGTGCAGATTTCAATAAAATTTGATAGATACACAGTTAGACCATAACTCGGATGAACACATGGGACACTTTTATCCTAATGTAAGTCAATTGTAAATAAATCCCACCTTTGTTTTGCGATCTGATCGGCGCGGGCGGCGCAGGCGCAGGTACAGCGGCGGCGTTCGCGGCCAGCGCGCACACGCATAAAATAACCGTAGTGAGCGCGTGCGACATGCGTACTGTATTACAAACAACTGTCCCACAACAAGGAACCGACAGTTTGCATGGAATTCATGCAAAACACGGATCAGGGGAGTCTAAACGCCCGTATTATATTAATCATAACAGGATTTACTTTGCTTAACCAGCAATGTTTAAGAGGCCTCTCGCGTGGAGGGCATAATATTCACGAACTAGTATATTTACATCGACAGATTATATACAAATAAATAGTTATTGTGATTCGTGTAATGTACGCTCTTTAAGCCTCCTGATCATAAATATAAATGAAGGTAGACTTTCCAAATAGGTGCAATTTTAGGGTAATATATCAAAAAGGTATAAAAAATGCAGTGATTGTCTGTCCGTTCTTATATTCATGCATCCATCTGTCACAACGCTATGTCTCAACAATTACTAACGCTATTAAGTTCGATAAACTGACATTTGAAATAATTTTATATAATGTTAGCTCACTTATGTTGGAAAGGAAGTAATTGTTGAAATTTTTTTTTCTCTTTCTAGTGAATCCAAAAGAAATACTTAAAATATCGAAATGAATCTATCAACTAATCATAATCGGGTATAGATATGATAATTTTTATATATGTCTTATGGCCTTAAAAACAATGTTTTTATATGACCTATCATATAATATATAAGACCACATAGTTTTCGACTTATGACGGAAAATATCAGGAAAAATATTATCCCTCCTATATCATCGAGCTAGTGAAGCATAAAATTCGATATAACTTCACAAGCTATCTTAATTAAAAGGTCCCATTTTTTACCATAAGAAGACAAAAAAATCCGAATTTTAGCAACAATAATAATTTTATTATTAGGTGTTTAGTGTCTATAAATCCAAATATAGCCTTAACTAAAAAAACTTATTTGTATGCAACTACTCTTGCTTTAAAGGGTAATGTAAATAGGTATAAAAACTCTTTAAAATTAGTAAATTTTAAACCATAAATTAGGAAAAGTACATGCGTCATAGAAAGAACCACAGGTGAGTATTTATCTTGTCTCCTAAATCCTTAATTATGTCAAGAAATTGTCAAGTAACTTTAACGTAAATCCCATAAAGTACAAGTAAAATTCAAAATTATAGTTGATAAAAAAGAGTGTTTTTTATGACTTGCCATGAAAAAAAGATCCTCTTTATCCAATTTAAAATTGAATTTATGTCAAATACTGAAAGAAAATAGAAAATTACGTAAACAGCTTCTAGTAGCTACGGAAAAGCAACACCAAGAAATGGCCAGAGCTATTGAGCTAAAGGAAAAAAATATAAAGCTCAAGAAACAAATTCATGAAGCTAAAGCAGAAGCTTGCAAGCTGAGAAACTTGAAACATAATTGTAACGAAACAAATATCTTCTAATTACAGAGTACCTAATAACAGTCTAATGAACTTTTCCCCAGTAATACTGATCTACATAAATATTGTGAAGAGTGGGAAATATTTTAGAAAAATATGCACCGAGTCTATGATAGCAAATTTAAAAAAATCCAAAAGGAAAATGAATATTTACAAAACCAAATTGTTAAATCGAAAAACAAACGCTGTGAGGCAAAAAATAACGCTGAAAGACTAGCTGAAACTAACTATTATTTAGAAAACTGTCTAATTGAAGCTTATCATGAAGTACAGAATTTGAAGATGAAAATAGTGAATTGACTCCTTTTGTATTAGTGTTTTGCCATATTATTATTATTGTGATTTCATTTTTACATGCGTATATAGGTAATGTATTAATTAAGTACCTACACATTTTAATTCCTTTTAATTTATTTTTCTCTCTGCTTCACAAAAAAAGCAAATTCAATCGTAAAAACACATTGATAAATGGGGAAGTTTGATAAATGATGATCTGCATACAATTATTTTGCGAAGACCCTACATTTTAAATATTGCGTTTTTATCTAGATATAGATAGACTGCTTTACAAAAAGTATTGTAAAAAAATTAAGAGTGCCATTTATGGTCTAGTGATAAAAGATAGAACTAATTCTTAATCATAAATCGGTCTATAGAGACAGCGCTAAAGGTCATTTGTTAATCTATTTTAGGTATTAAAAAATAAAGATTAACAATAATTATCCTAATTTAGGCTATCACAAGTTTTACAGAAAAATTTCACCTTCATGGTGAATACGTATTTCTGGAGAGAACTTAAACTGCTATTATGAATTAATTCTACCTTTTACCATTGTTAAATGGCAAAAGATAGAATTACGCAGCATTGTTTGGAATTATCCAAACAACGCTGCTTATGAAAACTGCATTTATTTATTTATTTTGGTAATTCGATTGTTTCCTAATCGCGCAAAGTATTAAATGGACTATTCTGCATCAAACAACGTCTATATGCAATCTGATGCCTAAAATGGTAATAATAACACAGTATAAATAATTATTTTTTAATTATTCTGCTGAGGCATAAAATATCGGATATAAAATATAAAAAGGACAAAATTAGGTTTGATCGTTCCTTCGCTGTGTAAGAAGTATGAAATGTAATTCTTTATATTGTATCTACCGATATCTCGACCGTATAAAGAAAACAATACAGAAAATATGCAATTTTTGGGTCTATCGAAGAAATGTTTTTCCACGCAATTTTTAATTTGTTTTTGTTAGAAGTTCAAAAAAAAAAAAACGTTTACATGAAATCTACATAGATTTCATACAAACCACTTTATATAATTTAAAAAAGTTATAAAATCTAATATGTTATCAATTATAACTATAGATATAAATATTTTCAGTAAAGGCATATTGTAAGAAAAATATTTTATTTATTTAAAAAACTTTTTCATTATTAAATAATTATAAAAAAAATATATAGAAATAATATTAAAATGTGAAAATTATTTTACAAACACTTAATAATTATTGAAATATGATTTTCATATATTATTAATACTTAATAAATAAATATTTATAAAAATTTTCTTTAAATACCTATAATTAAACATTTATTTTATTGTGTTAATACTTTTAAATGATTTATTTTTCAATTTTATCACGATAAAGGTAGTGCAGACTCTTGTAATTATATAAACTTATAGTTACATGTTCTTTGTCGTTAGATATGTTTTTCTAATCCGTGGTTCCGTTGTTAATCTGTGGTGATTACTTACTCTGTGTTTGATGTTTTTGTTTTTGTTCCTTCCTAATCTGTGAGTTTGTTTATCTTCAATAGCTTATTACTGTTTATACTTTATACAAAAATATTGTATTTTTATTTAAAAGCAATCACTTTTGTGAATCATGCAAGGTAATCTCAATTATTTTAAATGACATGACTTTCATTTAAATAACATCTTACTGCAAATAAAAATATTACAATGTACAAACCGACTATTTCAATACTTTAATAAAAAACTAAATTTTTTACCTTATTTAACAGATTTATTTTATTTATTTAAGAGAACCTCTCTTAATTCCAAATTAATGACCAAACTAGTTTCTTGCGTGATACTTTGTAGTAAATATATGTTTATGATGAAGTATAGAGAGTGTACTCCAGCTCCTAAACCACACGTTTTGGAGATATCATCTCCTAGATTACCTCTGTCCCACACGTTTTTCAAGCACCTGTGCTTATTTTTTTTTTTTTTTATTTATTTAATGAAATTATAGGGTATGGAAACATAACATTTTATTCCTAAAACATGGCAATGCACAATGTCTAGCTTGGACTTTAAAGTTAATTATGTTATATCCATGGTACCATTCATTTTTAAAGATGGACAATGACAATAATTTGGTTGGACCACCAACTTTTTTTCACACTAAGTTTAAAAAATGTATATAAAACCCAGCATTAAATATTTAAAAAAAAACTATTTCAGGCAATAGAAGTCGGTCCCGATCACCGATTAGATCACAATCCATTAATGATAATGCAGCAAATAATGATAATAGCAAGAACTGTCTCTACTTATTTGTGGGTAACTTACCCACTCACTGGGACCATATTAAGATCAAAATGTTTGTTTCTGACACATGCAGGTCATCTGTAAGTATCTTAATTGTTTGTATAATTTAGCTTATACATATTATATCGGCTGGAGAATAACAATACTACATTTTATATCAAAATCACAAGTAAATACTAATACATTAATAGTGTAATAATAATTATATTGTAGAGTAAAATAGGATATCTATATTTTAATATTTTTATTTAACTAATTAATGCCTCTAATGGCCTAGGTGTCATCTCTTCCCAATAAAAGTACATATTTTGATAAATAATTTAATATATTTACAATTTGTATTCTCCATTAATGTACTATTTGTATTATTATAGTATATTATTTTTTATTTATGGTAAAAATATTTATATACATTATAAATAAATTAAATAATTGTTTATTCCGCATTAACTTAAAACATAGTGTAGGTGGTGTATATATTGGCCTACCACTATGATAAAACTCAAAAATAATCACTTCTTCCAACATCCTGAGGATGAAAGGGGTATAGTAGTATATTTTAAGATTCATTAAGATGCTCAAATGCAGAGAGTTTAAAAAATATCTAAAAACACTAATTGTATCTATCCCCAGTGAAGAACCAATAGAATTTGTACCTATATGTATAAAAAATTATATCATTTGTAATAAAAATAAACATTTATATTTCAGATAATTTCAAAGTCCTTGAAATTTGTGAAAGTTTTGAAAGATCTTAGAAATAGGTCAAAAGGAGAGTGCATATTGAAATTTTCAAGCCCTAATGCGTGTATTATGGCATTCAAACTATTAAAAGGTGTTGATTGTGAAGATAAAAAATTAGTTGTAATGCTTGATTCTGGTAAGAAATGTGTATTCATATTTGTGCATAGACAAGTTAGATACAAACATTTGTTTTCCTAAGCAACTCTGGGTGTTTCCTATACATTTATTATAGACATTTTTACATTTTGGGTCACTTAGGCACACCATTTTTTTAAACCTACCGTCCAATGCAGTCTTAAAATATTTTAAAACATCACCAAAGCTTATAGATTTCATTACACAAAAAAGGCCAATTGTAGCATAACCAGTTATTTTTATTTAAAAACTAAACTACTAAACTGATTTTAATAAATTTTTTTATGGGCTGTATGGCAACCTGTATATTCTTTCAGATAGAATAAAAATCCATATTGGTTTATAAATAACAGGATTATTAGGTAACATAGAAAAAAAACTAAATTAAGAATCTCTTCTCTTATTGAAGTCTCTTGAAAAACTGACAGAAAATTTAAACCCTATTTATACTAAAATAACAGTTGAGTGCATGTTGCTTATGCAGAATAAAATGTTTTAGTACATTTTCCTCTCATACTTCTTTTTAGAATATGTTTAATTAATAACACTCATAGAATGTTTATTAAAAAAGACGATTCTCAGCTGTGGATGTGTGGTACTGGCATAGAATAAGCCACCCCTTGTTTTTCCCTGGGTGTCATAAGAGGCGACTAAGGAAGGACGAGGGATAGGCAGCAGCTTCCCTCTTAAACCATCTACAAAACCTAACTGCAGTTGCCAATCCACCTGATACGAGCGGCGACTACTGACAAAACTCCTCAAGCAAAAAGGCTTATGTTGAGCAGTAAACAGTTAAGGTTGATATGATGATGCTGATGATTACACTAGTAAACCAGTTTCAAAAATAAGTATAACACAGTAAATAATTAGTTAAGCCCTGTGACTTCTCCTGTGTAACTTACATACATAAAGTGTACTATTTGCTAGTTAGGATACAACCTACCTATGTGCACAATTTCATTTAAATCTGTTCAGTTGTTTCTGTGTGAATCTGTTATGTCCATGGTACTGCTCATGTCTATAGACGACGGTTACCACTTTCCATCAGGTGGACCGTCAGCTTGTTTGCCATTCTAAATGTATAAAAAAAAAATCCGTCCTTACAAAATTTCAAATTTATAATATTAATAGTATCACTATACTTATTTTAGCCGTGTAGGTCCCAGCATAAAATAAGCGATTCTTCCCTTTCCTGAAGGTGTCGTAAGAGGCGACTAAGGGAAGACAAGGAATAGGCAGCAGCGTCTCTCGTAAAATTTCCAAAACCTAACTGTGCCTGCCAAGCGTGGCAACAAACCCCCCTCCCCCCTTATAGGGTGGCTATGTGCAGCAGTGATACAACTATTCTTATATTAACAGGTGAACTGTTTGAACAATTAACAAGTGATACAAGGAAAACAACACAATACAATGATAAACCTGCACTGTGAGTATAGCATATGTATATTTCTTTAATATTTTTAATAAATATAAATATAGCTAAATATCTAATTATAAATAAACTAAAGAACTGGCTAAAGGAACAGAATTTTTATGACATAAAACATTTCCTTGGTAGACGTTTTGACAATTTAGTATTAACAAAAATTTTTGTATATCTAACAATGATTGATAATAGGAAACTTAATTTGCATGCTATATGATTTTAGCAAGACATGTGCACTCTTTAATATAATTATACCATGTTTTAAGCAAATAAATATATATTATTATAAAAAAAAAACCGAATTATGTATAATCTGAATGATTAACTCGATCAATCATAAAACTGTTGGTGTACACAGTAATAAACAATGTAATTGTGTTTTAATTTGTTGCTATTTTATTTAGAAAGTGTTTCTGTGTTAATTTCTAAAAAATTTGTTTACTTCTTCATTGAATTGCATTGATACAGACATATATATTATTCATGTTAATTTATTACATTTTAATATTATCAACAGAAATAAAAATTTACCAACAAATAGTCACCCATCTCTCAATACAAACAACGCGAAACCTGTGGATGTTACCAACGTCCAAGGTATGCATGAGACGTACGGACTTAGCTTGACTTTCTTGCAAACTCTCGGAATAAAGTTGCCATTGCAAAAAAGAGTATTCGTAAGAAATGTGAGTGTCATATTTTTTTTTTTTATATTAATGTAATTGAAATATATGAAGGACCGTATGCAAATAAATCTTGGTCAGATCGAATTCCACACGGTCCCTCCTGGAAGCCATCATGATATTTTTTTTAAATAAATGATAATGGAATGGTAACCCCGCCTACGCTATCTGTATATACTAAAAGGGCACCAGTGAGCGATGTTGATGATAGTTGACGATGAAAGCAAGTCAGTTGAACCATCATAACTAAATATTGTTTTTTTACTCCTGATGAATTCACTATAATCAGCCAAGTGACTTAACTTCATACTCCGCTAGTGCGATTGATATTAATTCATAAAAAAAAAAAATAGAAACTTCAGAGTAAAAATTTAGATAGAGTAATTTAAATTATATTTTTCAGTTACCTAGTAATATAGAGGAAGACCAGTTGCGCCATATCTTCGGGTATGCGGGCCAAGTTTACGCAGTAATGATTGTGAGACAGAACCGGGAAAATGAAGAAAAATTGTTTGCAAAGATCGAATATGACCATCCAGTGGAAGCAGTGCAGGTATTTATTTATTCAGTACTAACTTTTATCTGTAACTTTGTTTGCGTAACTGGAACAAATAGTATGTCCTTCTCCAACCCATATAGTACATGTATAACACAGTTCATAGTACTTTCGTAGTTAAGCTGTTAAGGCATTATGAGTTTTTTTTTTTGATGGGTGAAAATGGTATGGGAATTCATCAGGAATTAACCATTATAGTTTCCAGGGAGAACCACGAGGAGGTCGACCTGATTGGGTATATTGCTAGCAATAGGATTCTCAGTCTCCATTACTAACAATCCCTTTCCCCCAGGCATTATGAGTTAACAAATAAACAAACTTCCTATTCACGTTTATGGGCTTTTACCTTATTTAGTTATATTATCCCTGTATGTACATATTATCTTACAGTACTATCTTATAGCCAAAGAAAGCCATCAAAAAAATATGACACTATTAAAAAAATATTGACTAACTCAAAATGAATAGTTTTATTAAACTAAAACAGAGCTTATTTCATAATCTAGTTTATAAAGAAATATTACTTCATTAAATTCCTTAGGCAATATACTAACTTAAGATACTAAATTAATGGTCCTTTTAAATTGGTAGTCTAAAACTAAAACTAGCTGTCTATATGCGATATTATATGTCGTTCCCGACATATAATGGGCCACCCCTTCCTTTCTTATGTGTGTCGTAAGAGGTGACTAAGGGAGCTTATGGTGGAGGGATGGGCAACAGTGTCCCTCTTAAAACATATGTAAAAGCCTAACTGCGCTTGCCAACCCGCCTGCCAAGAGTGGCAACTACTGGCAAAACTCCCCTTATGGGGAAGGCTTATGTTCAACAGTGGATAGTTAAGGGCTGAAATAATGTGATATGATGCTATATGTTACCGCTTTTCATTACATAGACTAGATTGCTAACAGAGTAGCTTGTGTGCCATTCTAAGCATTATAAAAGACTCTTCAATTTGTTATAGGCAGTGTCAATGTTCCACGGTCAGGAATACATGAGTAAGAAATTGCATGTACAAATGGACAACAACCCAAATGCTAATTTCCAATACTTACCACGCGAACTAAAGACCGTAGGACCTGGACTAGGGCCCAATGGAGAACCGTTGAGAAACGTCAGGAGCGCCGTCGAGTTTGAGCCCGTCAAACAGCTTCTACTACAGGAACTGGCTAAATTACAAACGATGAAACTTCAAGAGGGAAATATGAGCAGCATGGCCGTAAATCAAGTGATCCCACAAGACAACACCATGGGTATCATGAACAACATGATGAACTTCCAAAACCCTATGGGCCTTTTGAATGTTAATGCTTTCAACCCGCTCAGTCAGCAGAGTTGGTATGGCCTCAGCAATCTGATGAGCAATCAAGGGACACAGAACTTGCAGGTCATGCAAGGGTTACTACAGCAAAGTATGGGTAACGATCTATCTGGGTTACAGATTCAAAATATGCCAAACACAACTCAAAGTTTATTGGGCAACATGTCTCAGAATCAATGGAATACTACGTCTCAAAATCTATTAACCAACATGAGCCAGAATATTGCTCAAAATCGATCGGATAACATGGATTCATATTCACAAAAAAATCAAACGAGACATAGAGATAGAAAGATTTCAGAAGATGATGACCATTACGAAAAATCATATGACAAATTTGATATTGAGCGTCTGAGTTACGCCAATTCAAAGTTTAATAAAGGTTTGTATTATCAATCCAGCTGCACCAGTTATTTGGTCTGTTTTGTAATTGTTTTGTTTCATCATTGGTTTACCAGAGAGATAATAACTCTTAATAAATCGCCACATTTTTTCTATCTTACTTTTTCTCTATAGTCTATACTTTAATCTGTTGTCTATTATTAATGTTGCCATATATAAAACCATAATATCAATAAAATTCCAGATACTGTACTAATTAAATATTAAATCTAACATTTTCAGACTCGGATTCATACCGGCGCAGCGCAACACCGAAGAAAAGTGATGATTCTGATAGAAATATTATGTCATCATCGGGCATGTTGATTTTCACCGATGTAAGTATTAAAATTGTGGTTCGTTCACAAAAAAAATTAAATGTATAGTTTTTTTTATTTTAACCGACATCTAAATAGAAGCGCTCTCAGTTTACCTGTTTTTTTTTTTATCTTTGCAAATTCTGAACCAATTTTAATAATTATTTTTACAACTAATAGATGTTTCCTCTCGTATTGATCCCATACTAACAACTTATTTAGTTTAGCGGCGTGTAATGAGTTCTATTTTCTTTTTTTTTTAAATATATTAATTTTAGTTAAAGTTGCCGATTTAATTTGTGGAACAAATCAATGTAAATTAAAACGGTAGTCAAGAAAACTCGACTAGTTTCGGGACCATTCGGGACCCTTGATCTTGAGAGGCTGTGTCGTGAGCCTGCCTCAGCGGGCCGAGGCTCCGTGCCTAAGAGACCCGGATAGTCCTGAGACTAATTGTGATTTCTCTACCGAATTACACGAAAGTTAAGCATATAGTTATTACATTAAAATCTTATTATTGCAGCTGCCTTCAAGTGTGACCATCAAGGCGTTATCATCCAAAATGAGCGAAGTGGGCGAAGTAAAGTTTGCGGAGATGACCGGACAGAACAGGGCCATCGTGAGGTTCACTAACGCCCGCGACGCAGAACGCTGTGTCAGTATCCTTTTTAAATTATCAAAGCTCAGTCATAAGCGAACTACAGATTCCGAATCCTCAGGAATGGCAACGCATGGGGGGTATCATGGGCGAAACATTATACCCTATTATGTCCATGGTACTGCTCATGTCTATAGGCGACGGTTACCACTTTCCATCAGGTGGGCCGTCAGCTTGTTTGCCATTCTAAGATGTATAAAAATACCCTCCATGCGTTGCCATTCCTGAGGACTCAGGTGTTATTCCTGTGGCGTATATATATTGTATATATAACAAACCTTTATAAATACCTTTTGAATTTCCGTAGAAAAATAAATTATAAATAACAGCGCATGCGAAGTTGCGCGCGCAGTATAAAATTTAGAAATTGTCATTCTTTTTAGAAAATATATAGACGTTTGAATATTGAATTAAATATTTTACTGACTCATTTCCCATAACTGGTGACCCCGTAAAAACGCATATTACAATGGCATCGTCTAACAACAACGACGAAATATTTAAAGTGGGAATACGAGTTCCGCCATTTTGGCCGGAGGAACCCGAAATATGGTTTGCTCAGGTTGAAGGCCAATTCGCCGTCTCAAATATAACAGCAGATGCAACGAAGTTTAACTACGTTATTGGACAACTTGACCACCAATTTTCAAAGGAAGTGAAGGACATTATAATTTCACCACCTCCGACGGAAAAGTATGAAAAATTGAAAACTGAACTTATCAAACGTCTAAGTGCCTCACGCGAGAAGCAGGTAAAACAACTACTTATGCATGAGGAATTGGGAGACCGTCGCCCGTCACAATTTTTACGGCATTTACAAAGCCTCGCCGGACCGAACGTGCCAGAGGACTTTCTCAAGACCATATGGACAAGTAGACTACCACGCAACGTACAGACAGTGATAGCTGCTCAACCTACAGCGTCACTAGAGGTACTTTCTGATTTGGCAGACCGTATCCAGGATATTGCCCCTGCTACTCCGCAAGTGTCAGCTGCATCAACATGTGGATCATCACTTGACGCTATGGCCAACGAGATAGCCGAACTCCGGCGGCAGATGAAAGTGCTTATGGATCGTCAGTCTCGTCCCCGTTCCTGTCAGAGAAGTCGCAGCCGCTCTGAAACGCGATCGGAATCCAACTATAGAAAATTCCCGAAGTGTTGGTATCATGCAAAGTATGGATCTAAAGCAAAGCGATGCGTAAAGCCTTGTGATTATCAGGCGGGAAATGCACAGGGCGGTCGGTAATGGCGACGAACGGCCGTCCCAACACGTCTGGTCGCCTGTTCGTCGTAGATCGTCGGTCGAAGATGCAATTTCTAATCGATACAGGAAGCGATGTTTGTGTCTTCCCACGACGAGCACTGCATGAGCGTCGTCCTAAATCAGATTTCCAACTTTCTGCTGCTAACGGTACCACGATCAGCACATTTGGATATACTCACCTGGATTTGGATCTTGGTTTGCGCCGTGATTTCCCATGGCGTTTCATTGTTGGTGACGTCACTAAGGCGATTATAGGAGCTGATTTTCTAAAGTTCTATGGTCTTCTAGTAGACTTACGTAACCAACGATTGTTAGACAACACGACGACACTGTCCGTCGTTTGCTCTCCTGCGCACTCGTCGACTACAATTTCTTCTATCAAGATACCAATCGGCGAGTCTCGCTACGACCAAATCCTGAAGGAATTTCCTGAAATTACAAATCCATCCAGAAAACAAGCTGATATCAAACACAATACCGTTCACTTCATCAGGACTACGCCCGGACCTCCAATTTACTGTACTCCACGCCGTCTAGCGCCAGATAAATTAAAAATCGCAAAGGCAGAATTCGAGTCTATGATTAAATTAGGTATTGCTCGACCATCGGAAAGCTCCTGGGCCTCGCCATTACATCTGGTACCGAAGAAGGATAACGGATGGCGGCCTTGTGGAGATTACCGAATGCTAAATGCTCGCACCATTCCTGACAGATATCCAGTTAGACATGTTCATGACTTCACACACAGTATAGCAGGTTGCACAGTATTCTCAACAATAGATCTTGTCAAAGCCTATCATCAAATCCCAGTAAATCCAAGCGATATTCACAAGACTGCCATCACAACACCGTTCGGGCTTTATGAATTTCCTGCCATGACGTTTGGTTTACGAAATGCTGGGCAGACTTTTCAGCGTTTTGTTGACGAAATGACGCGTGGATTGGATTTTGTTTACCCTTACATTGATGACTTCTTAGTCTTTTCCAAAAATGAGGATCTTCATGAGCAGCACCTGCGTATACTATTCAATAGATTGAAGGATTATGGAATTGTCATCAATATTTCAAAATGTAACTTTGGTCGGTCTGAAGTAAAATTTCTTGGATATAATATATCAGCCAATGGTATCAAACCTCTTGATGAGAAAGTTGAAGCGATCAAATCGTTTCCTCCTCCCAAGACAGTTCGAGAACTCCGCAGATTTTTAGGGATGCTGAATTTCTACAGACGATTCATTCCCAGCGCTGCCGAAGTTCAAGCACCTCTACATGCTCTCATGACTGGCTCAGTTAAAGGTTCTTACCCTATCAACCTGTGTGATGATACCCTTCAAGCCTTTGAAGATTGCAAAGAGAGTCTATGCCGCGCTACACTTCTTGCTCATCCGGATTGCCAATGCAGACTTGGTCTTGTGACAGATGCCTCAGAAACTGCAATCGGAGCCGTCTTACAACAATATAAAGATGGAAATTGGCAACCGTTAGCCTTCTTTTCACGTAAGCTAACCTCAGCGCAGCAAAAATATTCTCCTTATGATCGAGAGCTGCTTGCCGTGTACGAAGCATTAAAATATTTTAGACACATGGTTGAAGCCAGGGATTTCACGATCTTTACAGATCATAAACCATTGTGTTACGCCTTTCACCAACGCAGGGATAAATGTTCACCGAGACAGTTTCGTCATCTGGATTTTATATCCCAGTTTACAACTGACTTGAGACACATCTCGGGAAAGGACAACCTAGTCGCAGACACATTGAGTAGAGTGAAAGAGGTGGAACTGTCTATCAATTTCTCTCAACTTGCCGAGTCACAAGCAGCTGATCCAGAATTAAAGAATCTGTTAGAACATGGAACTTCATTACGTTTGGAGAAGGTGAAGATACCTGGAACGCATGCAGAATTATATTGCGATGTGAGCACTCCAATTCCTAGACCCTACGTAACAAAGTCCATACGCAAACAAGTCTTTGATAGCCTGCATTCATTGAGTCATCCTGGTGCTAATGCAACAATCAAGTTAGTAGCAGAACGCTACGTATGGCCAGGGATTAAAAAAGACTGCAGAGAGTGGACGCGTACATGTCTAGCTTGTCAACGTTCTAAGATAACTAGGCATGTATCCTCACCTTTAGGTACCTATCAGCTGCCACGAGCTCGATTCATGCATGTCCATATAGATCTCATCTATTCTCACTCATTTCCCATATTCCTATATACCCAGTAAATTTACGCCATACCCCACCCTTCAAACTGAAACACAGCCATGCAAACACAACTGCTTCACGGTTGAAACACGAATGAGACAGAGGTACCCAAGCAATCGACTTTTGTAAAAAGTCTCCCTCTGGTAAAATTCACTAAAGATGCTTATGTTTTGCCTAATGTGTTAGTAATACAGCGGGGTGGAAGGGACAGGTTGGCCAAAACAGCTGATTCAAGTGAATTGTCTGAATCAGATGGCAGATTATTTTCCCGCCGGAAATGCACCACAGGCTTATAATTAACGATTCTTAGTTTAGACGCCGCGCATTGTATTTGACATTCTACGATCCACACTGCGTAATACCTACACAGCGCATTCAGAACCTTTCTTCGTAGGTATGTTTCATAGGCTTATGGCATGGTAGGATTTTAATACGTTGTATTACATTGTTGCTGCTATGTTATATATGCTGTGCCATATTTAACATTTGTTGCATGATAATATAGAATTATTAATTTATTTTGTATAGAAAACAAAATTATAAGAAGAAACGTGTAAGGTAACTTTCAAAATGCATTTATTAGAACTCTTTTAGATTTTCAGCGTACAGCCAAAGACTTGCTGGAGGTAATGATTACTTTGTGTTTACCATTTTACAAAGTTGAAACTAGCATTTTCAGTTAAAGGCCATACATTTTTAAATCTCAATTTATAAACATAAAATATCACTTTTAATAAAATTAATAATAATTTACAATCTTATTTTGCAAATAATTTCCTTCAACTCCGAACTCAGGACTGTTTGATCGTTCTAAAGTGGATGGTCAGATAATCCACGTGAAATTCCTATAAGTGATGGTAAGTGAATATTTCAGATGCACCGCTGTGGGGTAAGTAAAAATAAAAAAAAATTATATATTTTTTTACCAACTTTTAGTAAGGGATTTTATTTTCAAAGTTTAATTCATTATTTGATCATTAATAATGGATTTAAATGTCTATTAAGAATATTTCAGTATCATTTCTTTTTACTTAATTATATTTTTATTCACCGAAGATTTTATTTTATAATATTCAGCATTCATCTTTTAATGTCCCTATTTGTATTTTAAAAATAGCAAAACGCCATACAGAAAAAAAATAGCTTCGGCTTACCATCTAAAAGTTTTTGTGTTTGAGATAACTCGTCTTTCTATGAAAGTTTTATTTACATACATACATATCTGTCACGCCTGTCTCTCATTAGGGTAGGCAGAAACAATGGAACGCCAAATGCTTCGATTCAAACAAACCTCTTAAAGTTAAGAGGTTACGTTTACCTCTTACCTCAAGTTTTATTTGTTTTTATAAAATACTAATATAGATATTTATTCTATTGCTATAAATGGTTGAGCCCAAAATGGCTGATGCTGACGTCGGCCAACTCCAAAACGTTTTTTTTCTTCATACATACACACATATATACGTATGTTTTTTCTTCCTTCTTACGAAAACTTAAATATACTGTTCTAAAAATTAAAAATAAAAACATTCTTGTTCGCGGCGCCGCCGCATCTCACTGATTGTCATAATTCAAAAAAATTTCTTTATAGCAAATGTAAATGGCTTGAAAGTGAAAATGGGATTAATCCCATTAATTTTAATACACCGTATGCAAAAATTAAAAGGTAACTATAGCTTTTAATCAGGTGAAGAACTATAAACTGTGTTTATACCATTATGAGAGAGAGACACCTATATCCACCATCTTTTTCATATGTACGATAATAAACATATCCGTGAGTGGATTTGTTCACACTGCCCCATCGCTCTGTCAATCTTTTTTGTGTTTTATTTTTTTTTTCCCTATTTCTAAATTTCTTCTCATTTTTATTACTGGCAACTCGTCTATTCTTTTTAAGCCAATATTTTTTTACCAGTGTCGGTTTTAGAATTTCCTCATTTTATTTGAAATTATTAATGGGTAATAGATGGAGACAACGCTCTAATTTGATCCATCACTGCACACCAAACGTTTCTTATGTTTCTCTAAAAAACTAGCAATCAAATCGAAAGTGTATTTTTCGAATGAACGGTTTATTGTAGTATTCCGTACATATTTATTAACATTTATAAAAAAAAATTTATTTGTATTTAATTACATCAAAGGTTTATAACTCCAGATTATTATATTTGTAAATTGTAGACGAAAATATAAATAGTGTTGATGAAATTAGATACCTTTATAGGTACATTTATTTAAATTTAGTCCAAAATATTTACGTCGTTGTATTTGATTTTCTGACATATAATTTTACCCGTAGCTAATTAATTCAAATCGGCCGAATTGTCTGAAAAGTTTGTATTTTACTATTTTTATTTAATAATACCTGCCTTAGTCACCAAATAAGTATATATTTTTTTTGTTTTTTTTTTAGTTGGCATTGGAGTGACCCAAGATTGGGTTATTTTTTTTTTGTATAAAATATTTATTCCTATTTATATTAGGCTGAAAATTTGTGTTCAAGCGATGGATTGATGTATTCACATGATAATGTCTTTTCTATTGTTAAAGGTTAAATATTGTTAATATCAAAAGATTAAGTTCTTACTTTACTTTCTTATTTACTTAAATAAGATTAACTTATTTCATTTTAGGTATAAATATTATTATATATAAGTGGTAGTTTATTTATTATATACTTTATTTTAATAGTAATTACGTATAAATAATCTGCAAAACCTAGTTATCTGCATAATGGATGCACTAACCTGTTTATAGGTTAGTAAATGGTCGACAACAGGATTGCCAGTTTAGGGTACTTTACCCTAGTTTTAAGGACAATTTGGTAGGTTATTTTTAGAATATTAATTTAAAGATGGCATGAGTTTAAGTTATTGTTAAGAATAACTTTTTTATTATATACCCAATTACCTTGTCTATCCTACCACTATTTTGCAATATTGACCAACATTCTTCTGGCATGACATTTTATCGTTCAGATATTAGTGACGAAAATTTGGGTATAAAATCTTGTTGTCTACAGACACTCGTTAGCTTGGCGACTAAACTACAGCCAATATGAAGAGATTGCAAACGTCTTGTAGTTCTAAAGAGTTGTGTTGTATTTTATGTTCTTATAACACTGTCTGTTTTTCATAGCCAAACTTGCTTTCTGTACCTTTATGACGAAAGGAATAAATTTAACACAATCAGTTCCTTTAAGCGATGACATCTCAGTTAGAAACGAATCCTAACATTTAATCATCATCATTATATCACCCGTTACCTGTCCACTACTGAGTATAAGCCTTCCCCATATGAGGGAGATTTGCCAGTAGTTGCCATGCTTGGCAGTCGGGTTGGACGCTGCTGACCTCTCGATCATTAAGTTTCCTTAGTCGACTGTGACGCTACGGTCCATTCTAGGCCAGGATCAAACGACGAGTAACATTGAATCTCCGGCCTAAATCTCTGAATGGTCAAAAAATTACTGTCACTTGCTTTTGGTACTTTGGAAGGCGTGTAAAGCCGTCATCCGGTGAGCTACGTAAGAGACCTTCGTGTATAATGAAGCCGACCTAAAATCTCTTTATACCAGAGTAACAACTTCACACTAGAAATATAATACAGTAGAACCCTTGTGGAAAACATTTTAATTTTTAAATACTTAGATTACTTAGATAATATTTTCGTATTGAATGAGTAATTATTATTTTACTACTAGAGTAATTTTTTACTCGACTTACAACCAATATATTTTCAACTTATTTATCTTCGAAACTTATGGATGTGTGATTTTAACATATTTTCCAATGTTCGTTTGTGTATGACGAAAGCAAAGGTTTGAACTTTTTACCATAGAAGTAATTTTTTACTTGTCAAAAATAACATCTGTATGATACCGTATAATTTTTTTTTTTTCAGTGGAGTATGCAGCTGAGTTCAAGACATATTTCAAACTTTAATTACATTTACTGCTTATCTAGTGCTTAGATAATTATTTTTATTATTAGTAGTAAGCCCAATATTCCTAAACCTTTACGCTATAATTAGTATTTTGTTCTAATAAAGTATATTAACTATCTTATCATTTTTTTTCTCGACATTTTATTAATCCCTACTTTATTAGATTATCAAATTTTACTTGTAGTGTACACATGACAAGAACTACAGATCACCATGCACGATCATGCGTATATCAATAATTATGTAATCAAAATAATTGGTCAAATTCAAATTCAAATTCAAAAATCATTTATTCATGTAGGACATTTTAGCCGCTTATGAAGGTCAAAATAGCCATCAGAGCTATTCTTCAAATACTCAGCAAATAGTCCGATCTGGAAAAACTAATGGTTGTAGGCAAGATAGAGGAAAAAGACCACGCGGACGACCGCCTAATCGATGGTCGGACCAAGTAACCGCCGTTACGGGACTGTCAATTGCAGCTGCCCTGCGAGAAGCTGAAGACCGTGCAAAATGGAATAACATCATAAGAGAAGCAACAGACACCTTTCAAGGGTACGACCTTCAGTAATGAAGAGGACGAAGAGAGAAAGAGAGAGTCAGTAAACCAATTCTTTTTAGCTTATCTACTTTGCAATTAACCATGTAATTAGTCTATTGTGGTTAGTCCAACTTAAATTGTTCCAGAAGGCTGTTAGGATTGCTCAAAGCGTCTGGAAAGTATTTGGATGTTAGATGATTCCGCGCCTGTTAATCGCCTACACTTGGGCACTAAAAGCAATATTATGAACTGAATAGACACTACTCCATAATGTCACAATGGAAATTAATTATTTCAATTACTACTAGCCAAAGATAAAAAAAAAAAAGTTTAATTAAAATACAAATATACAAGCTATATTCTCTAATTCATGCATTATCGATTGCGATTTGTCAAAAATAATGTTACTACATCGTACTATAGACTTACGTCTATAATATTACTATTCATAAGAAACCAATACACAATTAATGGCCCTGAATCAACTGTCTCTAATTTTTTTTTTGATGAGTGAAAATGATATGGTAACCCCACCTGGGCTAACGGGATACGCTGGCGGAGCACCAATGAAGGGTGATAGATGAGAATGAAGGCCAGTTAGCCCATCATGATGAATTCATCAGGAATTAACCATGATAGTTTCCAGGAAGAACCGTGAAGTGGTCTACCTAGTTAGGTATATTGCTAGCAATGGGATTCTCAGTCTCCATTAATAACAATCCCTTTCACCCCACTGTCTCTAATTTAAAAACTTTCATAAATATCAATTAAGGATAGTACCTACTTTATTAAAAAATATGTGTCTAGTTTTTATAGGGTCCATAAAGGCCAAGCAGTTGCTACAGTAAAGCTGATAATTAAAAAAATAGCATCGATTTTTTTTAATGGATTATAATAGAATAGTATCCTCATCTGCACTAATGGTATACGCTGGCGGGCCACCATTAAGGGATGGTAGATGAAAAAGACAGGTCATCGTGATCAATACACTTGTAATTCAATAAGATTGTTTCCAGGGAGACCACATGGAGGTTCTTTTTTTTAATGGGTGATAATGGTATGTTAACCCCGTCTGCGCTATCGGTATACAATGGTGGGGCACCAGTGATAGATGACTAATGAGGATGAAAGCAGGTCAGTTAGCCCATCCTGACGAATTCAACTAGAATTAGCCACGATGATTTCCAGGGGGAACCACGTGGAGGTCAAACTGACAGGGTATATTGCTAGTAATGGAGCTATTTGACCCCATTACTAACAATCCCTTTCCCCCCACCACATGGAAGTTGACTCCTCCGACATCACAGAATTTACCCTTTGTAATACTTTGACATTGACAGTTGCTTGTAGACAATGTATAACTGGACGATTTTTCTTGCATCCCTAACTCAGGCGCACTCTACTGTTCTAGCTCATTAACTCAAAATCACACCGTAACGCACAGGATAACATGTATCACTATACTTTATATTTTGCTATGCCTCACAAAATGGGCGACGAAAAAAAAAACTGCTTTATTGTAACCGTCTGCATAGTTTTTTTTTTTTTTTTTTTTTTTTTACAACGGGGCAAACGAGCATGCGGCTCACCTGATGGTAAGTGACTACCGCCGCCCATGATCACCCACAACACCAGCGGCATTGCAGGTGTGCTGCCGTTTTTTAAAAAAATATACTCTTTTCTTGAAGGTTATGTTGTCGTATCGGTTCGAAATACTGCTGCTGGAAGTTGATTCCAAAGAATGGTTGTGCGTGGAAGAAAGTGCCTTGAAAAACGCACGGTGGAAGACCGCCACTCGTCCAGATGATTGGGATGAAACTTTAGTTTGTGGCGGGTTGTACGGTGGTGAAAATCAGCAGCAGGTATCAATCCGAACAATTCCTCAGAACACTCCCCATGATAAATTCGGTAGAAGATGCACAGAGACGCAACATCTCTGCGCAGTTTCAATGGGTCAAGTCGGACAGTAAGGCGTTGACTATCGATAATTCGAGCCGCCCGACTTTGAATGCGGTCTAACGGAAGGAGTTGGTACTGTGGCGCTCCTGCCCACAGGTGAGAACAGTATTCCATATGCGGCCTGACTTGGGCTTTATATAATTTCAGGCGGTGTTCTGGCATGAAATATCGTCTCACCCTATTGAGCACTCCTAACTTTTTGGAAGCTATCTTAGCCTTCTCCTCCAGATGACCGCAAAACTGGACGTCGCAAGATATATCAACGCCCAGAATTCCTAGACTTGACTTTTTATCAAGGGAAATGCCCTGAAAGTGAGGAGATACGACAAACGGCGTCTTTTTTGCGGTAAACGCGCAGACTTGTGTCTTTTTGGGGTTAAATTGGACAAGATTTTGTTCACCCCAGATCGAAACTTGATGGAGTGAAGTTTCGATTTCAGACACAAGTCTATTCCGGCACTCATCGGTATGTGCCCGCGAGATCTTTGCATGACCGGTATATAATGTATCTCCTGTACTGTCGTCCGCATAGCAATGAATATTACTTATCTGTAACATATCATTGATATGCAGAAGAAACAGAGTCGGAGATAGTACACAGCCTTGCGGGACACCAGCATTCAAAGGTTTTAAATCAGAGCATGCACCGTCGACTACGACCTTAATGCTACGTTCCTTGAGAAAACTGGCGACCCAAATGCACAGTCTCGCAGGCAACCCAAATGAAGGTAGCTTTGAAAGCAGCGCTCTATGCCACACCCGATCAAAGGCCTTCGCAATATCCAGACTAACTGCTAAGGCCTCTCCTTACTCTCGATTGCCACTGCCCATCGGTGTGTTAAGTAAGCTAAAAGATCACCGGCCGAACGTCCCTGTCGAAAGCCATACTGGCGATCACAGATCAGCCGGTGCTCTTCTAGGTACCGGAGCAGTTGACGGTTAATGATGGATTCCATAACCTTCGAGAATAAGGAAGTGATAGCTATGGGCCTATAGTTAGCTGGATCTGAGCGATATCACTTTTTAGGGATCGGATGCACCAGAGCAGTCTTCCAAAACTTTGGGACTATGCCCGATGAGTAGCTAAGCCGAAAAAGACGCGTAAGAACCGGAGCCAACTCTGGTGCGCACGTCCTAAGCACAATTGGAGGAATACCATCAGGCCCACTCGACTTATGGATTTCGAGAGAGAAAAGTGCTCTACGCACTGAGCTATGCGTGAATTTAATGTCAGATAGAGCTCCTACAACACGTGATGGTCGGTGGTGGTTTCTCCCCGTCATCCATATGTCGAGTTTGACGCAAAGATGGATCCAAGAAGATCGGCCTTTTCTTTAGCGTTCTGGGCCAACGAGTCATCCTCCCTGCGCAAAGGTGGAAAAGATGACTTACAGAAATTCCCTTGTGCAGCTTTGGCAAGAGACCAGAAAGCTCGAGTCCCAGAGGGCAAACTAGCCAGTCTCTTGCCAATTCTACTAATATGCTCTGACTTCGCTGTGGCTATAACTCTTTATATAAAGACCTAGAGGCAGAGTTATACTTATTTTTAAGAGCACTGGTATATATACATCTCATACGCCACACCTTTACACACATTAGGAAGCACTCCTGTTTCAGACGAGATGCTGTTCTACAGGAGGCTCCATACCAGGGCTGGGATTTCCCGCCGACGGGCACCACAGAGTTAGGAATAAATAATTCCATTCCCTGAAGCACCACATCAGCAATGGAATCGGCAATGGCGTCGGGATCATCCAGTGTGACAGCAAACCTGCCTCCATGGGTAAGATGCGAAAAAATCCGCATCTCATCCCAATCTGCCGACCTGTAGTGCCAAATGCGACGTCTACCCGTAGAACGAGGTGGAGTCGGACTCGTAAGAGGCACTTCGCTCCGCACCAAACAGTGATCCGACGATCCAAGCTGGGCTTCGACGGAGATCATATAGTTGTCTGGGTGGGTGGTCAGCAGAAGGTCCAGCAGTGAAGGTGAATGGTCCAACACATCAGGGATTCGCGTAGGCGAGGAAACAAGCTGTGTCAGACCATAAGCCAAAGCAAAGTCATGAACAGATCTTCCCGCATAGTCGGTTGTACGCGAACCAAGCCATTCGGCATGGTGGGCATTAAAGTCGCCAACAATCACGACTTCAGCGGAAGGAATCTGCTCAAGCAGGGAATCTGTAGCCATTTGGACGTGCTCAATTAGTTGGTCGGTTTCAGTGTTACCGCTGTGGGACCTGTATAGGCACGCATAGATGCGGGGAAGGTCATTGCAATCTACGCGCAGCCATAGAATGGACAGGTCCGTACCTTCAAGAGTCCCAAGACGTCGACAGCAGATATCCTCTCTGACATACGCACATACACCGGCACGCGAAACAAAACAATGTTCAAGCTTATACCCCGGGTAGGTCAGGTATGATGTTTCGTTAGGAGGGGATATCTGTGTCTCCGTGAGGAAGAGCAATGCCGGCCGCGCCGTTTCTAGGTGGTGGTGGACAGCGTTCAGGTTTGAATGAATTCCCCTAATATTACAGAGGCTCACATTGAGCAAAGGGGATGCCGCAGAAGTCTTGCTCTGTTTGCCCTTGGTCCCATAGAATGACGAGAATTTATTAATAAAGAGAATAATAAAGGGCAAAGCCCGAGCGTGGTTGCTCGAGGGAGGATTCTCCAGCAACATGGCTGCTGGTACCTCCCTGGGAAACGTTATTTTTTTTAAATTCCACTGCCATGGTATTGAAAGATGGGGGCACGGAGTTGGGGGAGGATTTTAGGATAAGGAAGGGGATGGGTATAGGATGGGCCTCCGAACTCCCTCAAAACCATACGGAATGTGGTCGCATAAAAGTGCGGCCACTTGCGTCTGTATTCTGTGAGGGTGTGGTACTTCCCCGGTCGAGCCGGCCCATTCATGCTGCAATACCATATGGTATTACAGCGTGGCTCTACCACCTATTACACTATATAGTTTACAAATATTTTCGCAGAATTGCGCAATGTTTTGTTACCCTCATGGATTTAGTATAACGTACTACATAATTTAAAGTTACCCATGTCTAGTCTTTGTCATAGTCTCTGTGATCTGTGATGCTTGTCATCTGTCAAAGTCATTGAATTATTTGTCATTCTAAAATGTGCGAACTTTTCTATTTTATTTATAAAAACAAATCTAAATAAATGTTATTTTTTTTACCTATTTTATAGAAATTTTCAATGTTTATTATATTGTGGGTAATATAATGATCTTCGTTCATGTGAAAAATGCAAAGTAAGACAGTTATCATTTTAAATTAAAATTATTTTTTTATTCTGTCTAAATATACACTAACTTGTTTATGTTCAATCTAAATTAAAACTATTATATTTTGTTTTATTTTAAAAACTTTAATTATATTAAAAATACACAAAAACTGATTACAGGTAATACAAGTCACTTCCGTTCACCAATTATTCCAACAGCTTCCACTTGCGAGGATATGACAGACAGTGCATTTTTATTTGTCGCTAACTTACCCCCAGATTGGAACCATAATAAGATTAAATTGTTTGTTATTGAAACATGCAAATCTCCTGTGAGTACCATCAACGAAATTTATAAATTGAGTGTTAAAACATTATTTATATGATAGGAAAAATAAACAAGTATGTGTTGACTGCTTATTAATCATCATATCAGTCATTAACTGTCTTTTACTGAACATAACTTTGATACAATTCAAAGTCATTGGTGATATCTTAAGAGAGATGCTGCTGCCCGTCTCTCACCCTCGCTTAGTTGCCTCTTATGACACCCGTGGGAAAGAAAGTTGTAGCCTATTCTATACGGGGAGCACACGGGAAACTTAATAATTAATATTTAAGTATTAAGCAGTCAATTAAATTGTGGTAATTTTTAAGCAACTACCAAAGAAAGGAAGTTGTTAATTCATTTGAATTTTATTGCCAATATGTTACATGATTACATTGCAAATTCTGAACCGATTTTAAGAATTCTTTTTACAATCAACAGGGTTTCCCCTTGTCTGATTTTATTTTATAACAATTGAAACTGTGATTTGTTCTGTCCACAAAGTGGTACAAACTATTACAATAAAAAACTTGTGAATACAAAAAATTGTATTCACAAGTTATTTTAAAAATTAATAATAATAATATAGCCTTTATTTCCTTATCCTTATTGTACAATAAATATTGAGTTTACTATTATTAAAGCTATTTATGTAAATTACTTTGATATTGAATGTTAACACTTTGATTGTTAAAATTTAAAAAGGTAACAAATTATCCTTTTTTTTATTTTGTCAGTTAGGAAACCCTTTTTGAGGTTAATATTGCATCCTCTAGTTTGTTCCGCTCCTTTTTTTTTATACAACTTAGAATAGCAAACAAGCTGACAGCCCACTTGATGGAAAGTGGTAACCGTCACCTATAGACATAAGCAGTACTATGGACATAACAGAGTATACTGTTTCGCCCATGATACCCCCCATGTTGCCATTCCTGAGGACTCAGATGTTATTCCTCTGTACCCAGTAAATTCACGCCATATCCCACCCTTCAAACCGAAACACAGACATGCCAACAGAACTGCTTCATGGTAGAAACACAAATGGGACAGAGGTACCCAAGCAATCCACTTTTGTACAGTCTCCCTCTGGTGAGAGAGATTCCCTACCAACCCTGTGTTCATGTGATACAATTTTTCCTGATATCTTCTTAATATCATCTATCTATTGATCTTAGGTTTCTGTAGTTTCCTATGGCCACATAGCTCTTTAAAATGAATGATTTTAAAAACAATTGAAATTAAATAGATGTTTAATCATATTTCAGACAATTGGGCAATCATTACAATATGTGACAATTTTAAAAGATGTAAAAAATAAATCAAAAGGAGAGTGCTTATTGACATTTAAAAGTCAAAATGTATGTCAAATGGCTATGAAATTATTGAGAGGCGCCAAATGTGAAAACAAAAAGATCATAGTAATGCAGGATTCTGGTAAGTAAACATTTCATAAGTAGTATGTATATAGAACTAATGATATCTATGTATTTGTTAGAGAAAACAATTTTTTTTTAATGAATGATAATGGAATAGTAACCCCACCTGCACTAATGCTATACATTGGCAGGGCACTGGTGAGGGATAATAGGTGAGGATGAAAAGGCAGGTCCGATTTAAACGAAAAACAATTAGCCCATTGATGGAAATACGTAGAATACAGCATGATGTTTCCAGAGGAGATTTTATGCAGTTCAACCTGACAGAGTATATTGCTAGCAATGGACTGGCAATCGGCATTACTACCAATCCCTCCCCCATTAGGGTATGGCAACCCCACACATGCTAATATGGTAGGATGCTGGGGCACCAGTGAGTGATAATATATATAATATAATTAGATTTATGTTTTTCCATTGTTTTTGCCTACCCTAATGGGAAACAGGTGTAACAGATATGTATGTATGTATGTATTTATGTTTCTTGAATTGATGATTGATGTTGTATTTAATGGGTTTGGTGAGGGGTTTCGTAATATTTGTATGCCCAATAATGGCAAAACATAGTGATCTTAATTTTGTATATTATACCATGTAATGTAATTAACCTATGTTTGTGCAAATAAATAATTGACTTAACTTGAGTAGATGGGATAGAAAAGGCAGGTCAATTAGTTTACTGTGATGAATACACCTAAATTTCAATTAATATAATACCATAGGGAGGAAGGGATAGTTAGTAATGCTGATTACCAGTTCCATTCCATATATCCTCAGGTCGACTTCCACATAGTCCCTCCTGAAAACCACTGTGCTGAATTCCAGGTGTATATATCAAAATGGGCTAACAGACCTGCCAGCATAGGCAGCTAGCCGAAGCTTACTAAAATATTACAATATCATTGATTAATAAAACCTTTGTAATACCACTGGACCATGTTGCATTTACATTTATATTTATTTTCCTTCTGTGTAATAATAATAATAATTATGTTGGATTTGATTTTTGTAGGTCATCTATTTGAACATTTTGAAAAATTTTGTAAAAACAAAAATAAAAATTCATCGTGAGTATTTCAATTTTCTTTAATTTGAACTAATTTAATAATGAGGAATTTTTTTTATTTTTTATTTGTAATGGATTAGTCAAAAACTATTGAACTATTTTTAAAAAATCTTTCATCTATATATTTTATTTAGACAAAGAAATCAGAGATCCCTACAACATCTACCCTTGCAAAGGGAAGTTTCTAGTATACTTATTTTTTTTTTTTAATATACTTCAATTTAATAGCATATATTTTTGTTGCATCTATAAATTTTGGATATTCCTCCCAAGATCTGGATATCCTGTTAAATATTACTTTATCTCCTTTGAAATATCAGTAACTGTGAAGTTACCATTTGTATAAGCATTCATACAGCATTGTGTATGGGTTTGGTGCAACTTTGTATTAGACTTGAGGCATGTATACAGGGATTCAATAATCACTTACCAATTTACAAACTCACCCTCTTATTCATAAAAACGTCAAACCTTTCATAAATCTATTTTAGTTATTAAACCGTTTTGTATCTTTCTTTTATTTTAAATTCCCAATTTAAAAGAAAGTTACAAAACATTGTAATAATTAAAATAGATTTATATAAGTTTTTAGATTTTATGAACTAGGGTATAGTTTAGTTACCATAGTGTGGGGTTCTTCAAAAAGGGTATATTAAGTTTTCTTCAAGGTCAGCGACATAGATGTGAAATCCCTAGTAGTACAGACGTTTATAGGCGAATGTGACTTGTTTGCACCTTTGTGTTAAAAAAAATATTATATCAATATGATATCTGATATTATTTTTACTCAATCACTAATAACAATTAAAAAAAAAGTAAGTAAAACTTACTAGGATTAATGACGAGACTATATCCATTACAAATTTTTTATCATTACATATTTTTATTGATTAAAAATGAACTGTTTATAAATTCTATTTATTTTATATAATATTTGTATGTATATTTTATATTATATTTAATTATAGTCTATTTCTTTCACAGAGCAAAAAATACACTAATCAACGAGACAAAATCTGTTGATCAAGTTGATCAGCACCAGACATATGGACTTAGTAAAGATTTTTTGAAATATCTCAATATATCGCTGCCATTATTTAAAAGAATATTTGTTGGAAATGTAAGTAATAAATGCACAAGTCACAACGTAACAAAATTAAAAAAATATATATATATAAGGTAAAATAAATATCAATATTTATGTATCAGTAAATATAGCAAATTATTACAGTAAATAATCAATTGAGTAAGATTTCTTACAATCATATATTTAATACTATTCTAGGCTAAAGAGGGCGAGGAATAGGCAGCAGCGTCCCTCTTACCCCTTAAAAGCCAATTCCTGATGAATTCATCATGATAGGCTAACTGGCCTGTTTTTCATTCTCATCTGTCACTCTTCACTGGTGCTCCGCCAGCGTATCCCGTTAGCGCAGGCGGAGTTACCATTTCATTTTCATCCAACAAAAAAAAAACCCTTAAAAGCCTGATTTTTTAAATCAAATTAAAAAATATATAAGTGTACCCTTTACTGTGTTTATTAATGGGGAAAAATTATATTAAAATCAAAACGATTTTTTTTATATACTCGAATTTATTTTGAAAAAAAAAAAATATTTGGTAACATGTATGTTTGCCATTCTAAGTTGTATAAAAACAAAAAAAAAAGATTGGCAAACAAGCTGACGGCCCACTTGATGGAAAGTGGTAACCGTCGCCTATACACATGAGCAGTACCATGGACATAACAGAGTATAATGTTTCGCCCATGATACCCCCCATGCGTTGCCATTCCTGAGGACTCAGATGTTATTCCTCTGTACCCTGTGAATTCACGCCATATCTCACCCTTCAAACCGAAACACAGCCAAACACTTCACCATTCACTTCCATATCGATTGTATATCTATTTTCGAATATGTTGAAAATATGTTATCCAATATTATTTTTTGAATAACAGACTTTTAACATATTTGTTATTGAACTAATATATAGATATTATAACTGAAACATATATTGCTATATATAATACTAGCTTTCGCCCGCGGCTTCGCCCGCATGGATCTTGGTTATCGCAATATGCCATTTTTGGAAATAACTCGATAGATTTATTTGGATAAGGATTACACACCCCCTAATACTTAGAAAGACCAACTTACTCTTTCTTCTCTGTTTAACATTTTTTAGTTACCGCTAGATATAGATGAAAAGAAATTACGCCAACTGTTCGGATACGCTGGACATATCTTTGGCGTGATACTCCTGAAATGTGAAGATAGAACGAAAATGTTTGCCAAGATCGAGTATGATCATCCAGTAGAAGCTGTACAGGTATGAATTATGTTTATAACTAGCCGATCTCTCGTCTTGGTCCGCGTAACCGACAAAAAAACCCATAATCTGCTCCTTACTAAATAGTATGTGTTTTATTAATCAAGAAACAGAAAATAAAGCCTTCCAGAAATCTATTTTAACTATTAGTCAAGCTCGCGTTTGTATCATAGCCGCTCATGATTAAGGGTCCCGAATTGATCCCAAAACTAATCGAGCTTTCTCAATCTAATTACACAGAAGTTAACCCGGTAGTTATTACATTAAAAAATATTACGCTTTTTTGTCACTTTTAAATTGGGAGTTAACTATAAGTTAGAACACGTTTTTACTACTAATTTCCACATGTCTGTGGACTTGTGTATGACATTTTTTCAATGTGTTTATGTTGCAATGTGTTTATGTTAAAAGCTTTTGAGTCAAAATAAGTATAATAACTAACTTTGTCTATTTACATATATTATATATAGAAAGTAAATATTATATACAGTCAAAAGTAAGAGGCTATTGACTAACAAAATCAGTCTAAAGAACTTTACAATTTAATTAACCTACTTGAAAAAAAATAATGATGTTGATAAGTGGCTATGAGATGAATATGTACAATATTTATTTACAGACGCCACAACCGTATGCTTTAGTCAATAATACTTTTGACCAAAATAACAGTTAAAAGTACCTAACCTAACCGCAAATTTGCAGTCAAAAGTAGTATAATAACCAATAATCTTCAGTCAAAACCACTTTTGACCAACCTGTTCAGTAGAAAGTACTTTTGACTGATTTTGCTAGTCAATAATACTTTTGACTGGTTAAGAATTTTGACTACATCTACATAAAATAAACTCGCACCTACGCTATCGGTATACACTGACAAGGTACTACTAGTTAAGGATGATAGGTGAAAATTAGAAGATCAGCCAACCATCATGACAAATTTAACAATACCTACCTATGATGGTCGGGGGGGGAAAAGGGATTGTTAGTGATGGAGACTGAGAATCCCATTGCTAGCAATATACCCAACCAGGTCGACTTCCTCACGATTCCCCCTGGAAACTATCATGGTTGATTCCTGATGAATTCATCATGATGGGCTAACTGGCCTGTTTTCATCCTCATCTATCACCCTTCACTGGTGCTCCGCCAGCGTATCCCGTTAGTGCAGGCGGGGTTACCATACCATTTTCAACTATAAAAAAAAAACTATGATGGTCTCCCCAAAACTAATACATACTGATCCCAATATATGTCCGTGTATCTGTACTCAATCTCATCTTGTATTTGTTATAGGCGATATCAATGTTCCATGGACATCAATTTATGAATAAAACATTAGTTGTTAAAATGGAAAACAATCCAAATGCGCAATTTAAATCAGTGGGTCCTGGTTTAGGACCCAATGGACAACCGTTAAGGGGTATTAGGTATGCCGTAGAGTTTGAGCCCATCAAGCAACTTTTCCTACAGGAACTTGCTAAATTTAAATCTCAAGAGGAAAATGTGAACAGCATGACCGTAAATCAAGTGATCCCACAAGACACCATGGGTATCATGAACAACATGATGAACTTCCAGAACCCTATGGGCCTATTTAATGTTAAAGCCTTCAACCCGCTCAGTCAGCAGAGTTGGTACGGCCTCAGCAATATGATGAACAGTCAAGGGACACAGAACTTGCAGGTCTTGCAAGGGTTGCTGCAGCAAAGTATGGGCAACGATCTATCTGGGTTACATGTTCAAAATATGCCCAACACAGCTCAAAATCTTTTGGGCAACATATCTCAGAATCAATGGGCCAATTTGCCTCAAAATCAGTTTACCAACGTGGCTCAGAGTAGTTTGGAAACTACAGATAGAGATCAGTTTGATAACACGGATTCGTGTACAGAAAAAAAGCTTAAAAGAAAAATTTATAGTGATTTTTTAGATGACCGTCACTATTATGAGAAATTTTATGACAAATTTGATATAGAGGGTCCCAGTTGTAGTAAATCGAAGATCATTAAAGGTTTGTTTTTATAGATATTCTTAAGACATTTAATAAATTCATATTTAATGCATGTTACATAAATATTTGTTACAGTAATTAGTGCAAAGGGAATTCTTCTCTAGGTAATCTGTCCGGCTCTAGAGTAAAGACACATTGGTATGCGACTCCAGCCTTCCTAATCACTTCGATTTCTGACCAATATCCTCTTCATAACTGTAGTGTCTCCCTTTCCCTTTTCCCCATAAAAACTTCATTACTTTTTTCTCTTACTCATTCCCAACGTCTCTTTCTTTTTCCTTGATCCTTTTTCTATATCGTAGTTGGCGAACATTACTCATAAATGCATTCTTAAAAAAGGTTGAAGTTAAGCAGGCAGCTCTTGTGAAGCCAAAAGCTAAAATCTTGAGTAATATTGATAAAAACATTACGCCGACCCCAAATAAATTGGAATAAAGGCAGATAGAAAATGATCATGATTTATTATTGTTAATTATTATTATTAAATTTTAGGAGACAAGTAATAACATACGATATATAGTCATACGATGGTAAAATATAGCACTCTAAATACCTATTCTACAACAGTGGATCTCAACCGATGGTTTCTGGACCACCGATGGTCCCTAGAAGCACCCGAATTGGTTCACGGAGACACAGAGAGCCTGAATCACGAAAATTTTCTAGCTTTTTTTTTACTTTTTGACTACGTAATAACATGACCTGGCCTTCATCATCATCGTATCAGCCTTTAACTGTCCACTGCTGAACATACGCCTACCCCTTGGGGGTTTTGCCATGCTTGACAGGCGGATTGGCAACCGCAGTTAGGCTTTGGAGGTGGCTTAAGAGGAACGCTGCTGCCCACCCCTTGCCCTCTCTTAGTCACGACACCTATTGGAAAGGAAGGAGTGGCCTATTCTATGCCGGGACCGTCATAGGCCTTTATACTTGATATTAAACAATTTATATAAAAATACTTATTTTCAGAATCAGACTCGAGGTATCGGCGTAGTGAAACACCAGCAAGTGACGTTTCTGATAGAGACGCTATGACGACATCGGACATGTTAATTTTCACCAATGTAAGTATTTTATTGTTAAAAGTTACATAATCTGTATATTTTAATATAAGAACACAGCATTAACTTACATGTATTTTAATCGAGAATTTCCAACTAGTTTCGGGACCCTCCAAGATACTGTGTCTAAGCGGCTGAGACATGTCGTCTGGCTCACGCTTTTGACAGGACCGCTCATGATTAATTGCACGCAATGGTCCCAAAACCAGTCGAGCATTCTCTACCAAAATACGCGTATGTTAAAATATATGTTGTAGTAAATAGATTGTAGATAGATGTGATAGCTGTAATGCTACCAATATATCTATAAAATGCCAAAACAGGAACCAAATACCATATTGGTATAGTAATTTTTTTTAAACATAGCATAACATAGTTACTGAACGCCCACGAGCATGGCAACATGTTCCCGTGTGGCCCTAGCATAGAATAGGCCCTTACTTTCCCATTAATGTCGTCAGAAACAACTAAGGAAGCTTAAAGTCTATATGAAATAGAATAAAGAGAATCGACAAAGAATAATATATTTTATGTAACAATAAACAACTATATTAGAACATTTAGTTACCATAGCGACCTAAACACACATATAAAAACTACACTGATTTAAGATTATTTTAGCTTCCACCAAGTGTAACCACAAAAGCGCTGTCGAACAAAATGAGCGAAGTGGGCGAAGTGAAGTTTGCGGAGATGACCGGACAGAACAAAGCCATCGTGAGGTTCACTAACGCCCGCGACGCAGAACGCTGTGTCAGTATCCTTTTACATATTTCCATAACGTAATCTTAGGAAGCATGAAATCTCATGTGTGATTAGCGACGGAACTTCGAATCTCGATATATCTATCTCCCTGTCTTATCTAGTCTATACAGAGAGAGAGAAATTTAACTGGCCGTGTCTTTATTCGATGCATTTATTCATTATAAAAGGCCTAACATTTTTTGTCATTTTTCACCACATATGAGAATAATGCTAAACTACCCTTAAAACTTATATATTACTCCCTTAAAAACAGATCATCTTGATGATTCATAATGATTTCGGTAACATCCTGTATTTAAACTTCAGTATCTGGTTATAAGAGAACTCAACTACCAAACTAATTTTACAAATAACTTCCTTTAACTCCCACCTCAGGACTATTCGATCGTTCTAAAGTGGATGGGCAGATAATTAACGTGAAATTCCTATAAGTAATGGTAAGTGAACATTTCAGATGCACCGCTGTGGGGTGAGTAAACGAAAAGTCTGTAACATTTGTTCCTTTTAATTTCCAGGCAATAAAGCAGTTTATATTTATTGAAGAGTCATTATTATATAATGAAGAAATATTTTCTTTTCTTATTATATTTATATAAATAACCAGAAACACTACTGACGCGACTGCCTCAATGAGTTTGACATATGGTGGATTAGAAAAAGTTAAAACTGATACACAAATTAAATTGACTTACTTTTTATCCTCATTATAATATATTCAACAATTAAGCTACACAGATCGACATCGTTAATGTTTTCTCGATGTATCTAGCCTATATTAATGCTGTATGCATTCCAGATCAAAATATAGTAGGTGTGTATTGTACATAATATTTCACTGAGCATCTGCTAAGGAATTCGAGTTATCGATTTTTTTTTCTTATAGATACTGTTGGTTTTCATTTATATTTCCAGCGATAGTTTGATGCCAAATTAAAGATAATTTTCGTCATAATAGTTGAAGTATGTAGGTGCTAAGTATGCGTTTGTTTTATTTACAAATAACATTAAAAAAAAACTTTGTTTATAGTTCCATTATAATACTATCTTATAACTCTAAAACAATCTTAGTGCCACACAAGGCATGACGGCTGTGTGTTAAAAATGTATATAACTGTGTAAAAAATTCCCTTGCTGCATCTCATGGAGGGTTTTTAAATAATCTGTATTTAAAAAAGAACAATAAAAAGTAAATGTATGTCAGTAAATTTATAATGATATCCCCTTATATGTATCAAGTAATCCCTTTTTATTTCTACTCTGTATTCTCCACCATAGACTTCACATATGACATTATTCTCCACCATAGACTTCACATATTGCATTATATATTATAATTCCAATTTTATTACCATATTTAAAAGTTTCCCGGCACTATAAAAAAGGTGCTTATATACTTTCACATATATTTTTGCGCATAGCTTATATAGCATATGTTCCACTCGCATTCTGGGGTAGGCATAACCCACCAACCCATTAAATATATTTATGCTCTCATATCCTTCATTATCCATAAGTTACTTAACTATACATTTATAACCATTTCATTATGCCAGGATGATGTGTTTTCAAAACGATGAAATTGCGAAATGATAAATTTCTAAACTGACGACTTCTAAGAACGACAATATTGCGGTGACGAATTCTCTAAACCCCTATATTGCAGAATGACGACTTCTCAGCACGACTACGTTACTAAATGACGACTTCTTAAAACGACAATATTGCAGTATAACGACTTCTCTGAACGACTATGTTGCAGAATGGCGACTTCTCAGAATGACAAAATTGCAGAATGACGACTTCTCTGAACGACTATGTTGCAGAATGGCGACTTCTCAGAACGACATAATTGCAAAATGACGACTTCTCTGAACGACTATGTTGCAGAATGGCGGCCTCTCAGAACAACAAAATTGCAGAATGACGTTTCTCAACTAGAAAAAATAATTGCAGAATGGAGATGTCAATGTTGACGACAATATTGCAGAATGACTACTTCTTAAAACAACAATATGGTAGAAAAATAAGATGACGGATTGGCATGACGTAGAATGTCGAGACTCGATATGTATCGATATTGAGCAACAGCCCCCTTAAACAAGTGATATACGACTATATCGATAGGTATTTTATAATTTCCTTATACTTGAGTTAAAACGAGACAACAGCAACGACAGACGTCTTTACCACTCGTGCTGTATCGAAAATATATCTACCGATTGATTTTAAATTCTGCATTCAATTTATTCGATAACACCATTACATTGTGTTGAATATGATAAATTTTAAGTCCCCCTTAGGGGGATAAGTACAAAATTAGATATATACAGCAATTTAACAATATTACATATATTCATACACTACTTGCTTAGACGACAAATTATTTGTTTTGGCTAAGCATTCGCCTTCTTTCATAATTTACTTTTCTCCGATACTGGATATTTGCAGATAGTTATGTAGAGGACGGGAAATCCTAAACCTAACATTTAGGTTGTTTTACTAATTTACTAGTAGTATATTTCCTTCCAGCGTTTTTCATTTTTTCCGGAATTAGTTGTAATTGACTTTTATGATGGATCATTGCGGTAAGTTTGTTTGTGGTCCCTTGTTTTGATCCCTTCTTAGACAGGTGGCAAACGAATCCATCGATGGAATGATCGCTAGCGAGCCTATCAGAAAGGACAACAGAGCACCTAGCGCATTATCTCATGGAGTCGCTAGCGTTAACGGCAACAAACAACACACTAAACGATTACTTGAATGACAAACGCCGTGCAGGCGTTAGTTGATCATGCATTGAATTGATTGAATCGATTGAATTTCTTGCGGTCTCTTCTCAGCAGATAACAACTTCTCGAACACTGCAGTAGATTTAAAAAAATTGCGATCTAAAAGTGCTTGTAAACAAGTATATTTGAATAATATCATGAAACTTTAATTCGGTTAACTGAACGGTGGCGTTGAATAAATAATTTATATTTTCACTGTAAGGAAAACCAGATCGACTTATATGTATTTTTTCGAGTCACCATATCATACAGCCGTTAACTGTCGACTACTGCACATAGGCCTCCCTCATAAGGGGGATCTTGCCACTACTTGCCAGGCTTGGCAGGCAGGTTGATAAAATAAAAATAAATAATAACTCTTAGTAAATATCAAGAATTCAAGTTGAAAAGATGTTGTATTTTTCCTCAGTGGCAATCAGTCGTTCTTTTATTAGTGTCAAGTACAAGAAACCTCGATTAAATTTGTATTGGCAATACAAAAAATTCGTTATGTAGTTTTTTATATTGGTAACACATTTTCTCTATTCTGTGATGGCGTCCATCTTATTTTTGTTGACTGGATTTACTTAATATTCAAAAAATTAAGTACTGCAAAAATCATTACTTTCCAACGAGACTTGCCTACGCTAACTGACGTGACTCACAATGACAATTTCTTCAATACATTCATTTTAAATATGTTGACGCATATATTTTTAGATAATATTTTTAAATAATATATAATTAAAAGGAATGCTATTTACCTAGTTTTACCACAAATATATATTTTATAATTATTAACACTTTCGTATTGTACCGTGTTTATAGGTATAAATATTTCTCCTAATCCGCCTTTATTTGTCGATCCAGAACATAAGTAATATAAAAGGATTTATTTTTATTTCAGTGGAGTATGCAGCTGAATTCAAGAGTCGATTTTAATTTTAAATCCTGGCTAATTTATAGCTATTTATTTATTCTAGTTTTAGTGTTAAGTCAGTATTCAATCATATAATTTTATTTCAATAAAATGTGTTTGCATACTTTTTTTTTTTTTTATTAAATGAAAATAAAAATAAATAGCAATGGGCATATTTTTTATCATATTTATATGGAAATAAAATAGGCCGTGGTCCCACCATAGGATAGGCCACCCCTTCCTATCCCGTGGGTGTCGATTTAGAAATAGCGAGTGATGGGCAGCAGCGTCCCTCTTAGAACATCTGTAAAGCCTAACTGCGGTTGACACTCCGCCTGCCAAGCGTGGCAGCTACCAGCAACCCCAAAGGGGAGACTTATGTTCAGCAGTAGAGAGTTAGAGGTTGATATGATAAAAATGAAAAAAAATAGTGACCCACCGCTTGCACTATTGATGTACACTGGTGGGGCACCAGTGAGGATGAAGTAGGTCTGTTGGCCCATTGTGACTAATTCAGCAATTACCAATTGGATTGTTTGCCACTCTAAGTTGTATAAAAAAAATATTAAGGATAATAGTAACACAAAATTGTGGTAAGTCATTTATTAACCCTTAAATGTCTATTCTCTCATCATCTTTTCCTTTTGGCGTGCAAGCTTCTTTTTGGAGAGTTTCTTTTTAGCGGGCGCGTCGTCGGCAGGCGCCGCGCGAGCGACTGCATCCTCGCGTTCACTCAGGCAAACTTCGATGTGGCACGGAGACGACATGTAAGGGTTGATACGACCGTGAGCACGGTAAGTACGCCGGCGCAGGCACGGAGCGCGGTTTACCTGAACAACAATCATTACATATTATATTTTACTACATGTAATATACGACCTAGTACTACAGTGATCGTTTATGCGAGCTTCGCAAAGCAAGTGTGACAAGTGACGCAAAGCGCTAAACGCCCCCTGAAGAAGACTTCCGAATGAAGTCGAAACAATTGCCGGAAATGGCAAAAATACAGTGAGTCTATTAATCTCCTGTATTTATGTAGACGATTCTAATGATTTAAATTTTATATTGGCTCTGAATAAATTTACTAAAATTACCTAAGAAAGAAAAGAACTAGCCTAAACCTACACACAACAAAAAGACCAGTGGTAAGTACATTGTTTTATTCTACAAAGAATGTTAAGCTTTCGGATGTTTTCTCTCATACCTAACCTTAGAAACCGGGGAGAAAGGGATTGTTAGTAATGGGGTCAAATAGCCCCATTACTAGCAATATACCCTGTCAGGTCGACCTCCACGTGGTTCCCTCTGGAAATTATCGCAGCTAATTCTAGTTGAATTCGTCAGGAGCCCATCCTGACCTGACCTGCTTTCATCCTCATTAGTTATCTATCACTAGAGCCCCGCCATTGTATACCGATAGCGCAGACAGGGCTACCATACCATTATCACCCATTAAAAAAAAAGCCTCAGGAACCTTAACTGAACTTGATAACTTTAAAATATATTTAGATAAATATACATATGTAAATCATATTTAAGGAAATATGTTGCATTAAGGGATACAAAAAGAAAAGATAGCTTTTCTTCTATAGTTAATATACCATGATTGCTACTTATGTATGCCTTTTGAAAACAGTTTGTACATAACACGCAACATACTGTCAAGCAAAAAAAGGCAATTACTCCATTAAATATAATCATTATTTCAATCTATTCACCCTAAATCTCATGTATATATAACCACATACATGCCTACCACTGCATTACGAAAATTGTTCTATAGAAATTCATCATTTTCACAGAATTTAAACCATAGGGGCATACTTGCAAAAATGTGAATTTGACGTAAATATACAATTACTATTTTGTATAATATTTAGCTTAAAATTATGCATTCTACAAAATAAAGAAAATAGCTACATAAAAATTTGCTTTAAATTTGATCTATTGCAAAAAATTATACTTTTCTCCTGAATAGATTTATATGTAAACCTTATACTTTAAAGCCTGCCACTTAAATTAATTACTACATGAAACATAAGTGCATACAACCATGTATGTCTTGACATAGAATAGGTCACCCCCTTCCTTTCCCATGGGTGTTATAAGAGGCGACTAAGGGAGCTTAGGCAGCAGTGTCCTTTTTAAAACATCACTAAAGCCAAACTGCGGTTGGCAACCTGCCTGCCAATTGTGGCAACCACTGGCAAAACCCCCCTTTTGGAGAAGGCTGTGTTCAGCAGTGGACAGTTAACAACTTATACAACAATGACTAAATGAAACATAACTCACCTGAATATGATCAATGACAAGCCTGTCAACATCCAGACCTTTGTAATCTGCATTTGACTCTGCATTCCTCAACAATTGAAGAAGGAACTCAGCTGATTTTTTCGGCCAGCGGCCCTGCGTGGTTCCAAACTGCTTAGCCTGTGCACAACGGCCTACACCACCGTTGAAACGGCGGAATGGGATGCACTCTTTCTTGTCTACAACATTTTTTAGATAACGGACAGCACGACGGAGTGGTAACTTCCTAATCGCCATTGCTGTCTCATATGTGTTCTGAAAAAAAAAAAATATATATATATTGATTATAAGTTGCAAATTTTTTGTTGCAAAGTTGCAAGGTGAGATTGAAATCATTTAAAAGTATTTACAATTAAGAATGGACTCAAAATATAAAACATGTTAAAGCAAAAGATACATTGATAAAAAATTAGAAACCTCTAAAATTTTTTTTCCATACTAATTGCAACGACTGATTAGATATGCTTTGTTATACTTAAAATTTACTTATATTTATAACCAATATGTTTTTGCTATGGATTTTAGATTAATAATAAAAAGTTAATAAAAAAACTCATCAAAGAATACTACCAGTATTGTTCTATTTTACCCATATATGCTTTATGCTTGAGAAAAATATTTAAAATAGAAATTTACGACAATAGTAATTTTGCATTTATCATTATTGTTATTAATACTATAAATTTGTGAGTTTGTAACATACAAGTTCTAATGGAAAAGGATATAAGCTACTTTTTATTCAGCCACGAGTAGAAGATACAAATTTCAGTTTTTAATCCTAGAAATTAATAATAATTATACAATATAGCTATAATTAACTAGCAATAATGTCAGATTGGAGAATTGACTTAGGGCTTATTAGAAATATCAGTCATACACAAAGTTGCAGTCGGCTGCACATATTAGAAAATTTTACATGGTATGTAGTGTAAAGCAAACTGGCAAAAATTTTAACAAATATAAAAAAGGTGATGATATAATGAAAGTATAGAATGTGCCTCTTAGCCACACATGAGCTTTATAGTAATGTCTCTAGCTTCAGAGAATATTGAATTGCTAAAGTACTAGAAGATCCAAATTTCCCATCAAAAAAATTGGGAGAATAGAATAATAACTATAAATATATCGTCATAGTCGTAGAATACTGACGGATATGTAATATTTGTCAGATCCTTCAGTATTCTACGACTATGACGATATGCATACACGAGTACACGATTATACTTTTAGTTTAGCATTGTAAACAATGTTCATGAGGTACGGCGAAATAAAAAAAATATACCTTAAAATGAACACGGAGGTTTGAGCCACGGGCTTTGCATGACTTTGCTGGATTATCTGGTTCCCGAGAGTAACGACCCATTTTTGCTTCTGAAACAGAGCGGCTTGTTTCAACACAACACCTTAGAGGTTATATATTCTAAATGAACAAATATACACTCATCCATTAAAATATACACAGAAGTGCTAACAAAACGATGAAATAAGTAACATAATAATTAGATTAAACAAAATCTTTTGTAATTTTTTTGATAAAAACAGATTTTTATAAACACGACACCAACCTCTCAGGGGACAAATTTAAAGGAAAAGAAATTGACAATACAAAGTGACAGTTCTATGACATGGCATTGACATTTAATGCGTGGTATTGCCATGTATTGTAAATTTTTTTTGCTGTCAGATGTCAATTGCTCTTCATTTTTTTCACAATTTTCTTCTTTCATTTTTTCACAAGAGCCCGTGTTTCCACCCGGCTTTTTTTATTTACTATTTTTTTTTAATGTAAGCAAAAACAAATTACGCATCAAATTATTTTTCTATACCTAATGAAGATGGCGCCACCATGTTACAACGTTAACAACAACGACAAATAATACCTAATTCTTAAAAGTTTACTAAAAAAGAAGAACGTATAAAAAAATGGCGGGAAAATGGAATTTGGGCAAGGTTAGTTTTTTTTTCATTTATTGTGACTTTGGCAAAAGCCATCAACTAAAAAGTAACAATTACAAGCAAGGTTAGTTATTGTTTTGTTTTGTTTATTTCTAGACGCTAAAATAGATGAAGTTTGTTTATAATAATTTTTTTCATTCATTCTGGTCAGTTTTTTCTTATGGGTGAGAATGGTAACTTACGCTATCGGTGTACGCTAGCGATGCATTAGTGATAGATGATAGATGAAGATGACGGCAGGTCAGTCGGCCCATTGTGAAGAATTGGGCAAGAATTAACCACGATGGGTTCCAGGGAGACTCATTTGGAGATCGACCTATTGGGATGTATTGCTAGTAATTCTAAACCGTTTAATCTAATAATCCCGTTGCATATCTGCAAACATGGTTCTAGTAAACTATACTTTAGGGGGTTGAAATAAAAGACAAAGACGAATATCTTATTTTTTTTAATTGTGCAGATAAGACTACAGATAGATACATAATTACATAACTTTATTTATAATAAGTACCTAATACTTACTATCTCTACACATTACAATGATATGTATTGAAGATTAATTATATTTATACTGTGTAAATTATTGAGACCACCTGATCAACATGCATCTGACCTACTGCGTAGTCTATTGCTTCAAATATAGTATTTTGCTTGCAGTTAGTAGTCGAAGGTTTTATTTTACAAACTAGTACAAACATCAATTTTCATGTGGGCTCGTAGTCTCTCAGTTATAAAGAAATTGAACTAATTTTTTTTATATATATATTGCTCATAATTATAGAATAACGATTTAACAGATTTTATAATATATACTTATACCGTAAGATGATAATATTATTCAAAATGATAGATGTTGTAAAACGGATGGTGGAATGCCCATCAAAGCATAAAGCAATTAAAAAGAGCCGGATAATTACTCAAAAAGGAAAGACGAGGAACGGGTGATAGAATCTACTAGAATATTTAAAATCAAAATTCTGATGCCGAACCATTTAGATAGATTAGGTATTTTCACCCCTTATGATCTATAATGAACATGTATGGTCACTATCTGTGATAATTTAATATTTTTTACCAATTTCAAAATAGAATCTAAAACATTTTTTGTGTTGAGCGCCAGTTCGTAACCTGTTTTGATTTATTTATTCGTAGAACTTTTGTAACAAATAAAGATTTTGATGTAAAACAATATTTTTACATTATTTCTTGAATATTTGTCATTAGTACTTAAATACTTATAGATTAAGAAAAACGAGCGATAACATTAGGTATGGTTTGTAATATCTGTTAATTATATTTAACTATATACAATTAGGTTACAACTAGGCCTACCATATATCTACAGAACGTACTCGAATCAGTACATACCTCCACATTTTATAGTATACATCTTCGCTTAACGTCAATTTATACATATTTAATTACAATATTCGATTTAAAAATGACTAGAAGTCGACTAGTTTATAAATTAGTGGTTCTCAAACTTCGATTTTATTATCTTTTATTATATTCTGTCAACTAATATTGACATGGCTCCCAAACAAATATTAAAACATATTAAAAGAGGGAAAATCTGTCATCGATTTAAATTGTATCGAATAAATATCACGTACGGTTAAACTTAAAAGGGTAATTTTCCACAAATGCAATTTCTGTCTAATTTCGACAAACTTTCTTTAGTCAAAAAAGAATCTTTCTTTCGGTCTCGAATCTTTAGTCAAGTTGATGTCCCGAGAAAATATTTCATAAAATGCTGCCTTCTACATTTTGTGAGCATTAGTTTTTTTGGGGAATCGAAGCTGAAAGGTTCACCGAAGTTGGACAGGGGACGCACTTGTTGTAAATCGCCCTATATAATCTGAGATACTGCAGATAAATCTGAAATATTCATATTTTGTATCTGACGTTCGTGTTTGTTTTGATCATGTAAAAATATAATAAATTCTTTTTCTGATGTAGGTATTATTAATTAATATGTCTAAGTATTTACAAAAGAAATAGATTGTTTCTCAGTTAATACTCTGCTTATTGTGTTCTGCTTATTTTATCAACGTCATATTGAGATCACTGTTTTTGTTATTAACAATAAATATGAAAAATTTATCTATTTTAAAGTACCAACCTATTTCGAATATATTCTTTTATACTTTGAGAACCACTGTTATTATCACATCACTAACTTACTTCTTTTCTCTAAAGTGACTATTTTTGACTAGAAATTACGAGTATCTTTATGTATGGCAAGAGAAGATGCATGGATAGAAGATTATTAATTAAATACATTTTTATTTACATACTATTATTGATTTTGTATGTTGTAATAAATACCACGTTATTGAGTAGTTTTAAAATGAAAAATTTTCCTCGAAAATGAGAAAAGTTAAAATCTGTATATAATATATATCCCATTCAGACCCAAGATTTTTTTTCTTTCAGATTAAATATATTTTCGTGTTTTGGAGCCAAGCCATCTTGCCAGCACGCACGAGTACTACTGCACCACCTAACCGCTAAAATGATTTCTTATTAGCTAGTTTAGTATCTCACTATCGTGTTATTTCAGCTTCGTGCGTAAAAATGAATTGCGCGCGGTTTTAGAATTTTTTAAAGTTACAACTCACTCCCGTATCGTTCAAGTCTAAAAGGGATATAAATTATAATTGTGTAATATAAATTATAACTTGTTTTGACCTATTGAATTATCATCATATAGCATAAATGAAACCTCTAAATTGGGTTTTCAAATTAATTAATCAATAAAAAATACAAAAGTTTAAATAACATTTCTTATGTAACGACACTTCTGAGCAGAGTTGAAATTGCTATGTTAATCATGACTATATAAACAAAACGACCCAAACGAGAGGCGAAATGTGAAAATGTAGTCCTATTGACACTACAAGTTTACCACAACATGGTTCCTGTAAATATCGGACATACCTAATTATCTAAAGCGTAAAGTAATGTCTCTTCCATCCTCTCACTCCGACTCTGTGCGTAAAATAAACGCAGTACATTTTTATTAATACGACATGGATTAAGAAGCCACAGACAGACCTATACATCGAAGCTGTTTTGACACCGAAGAAACGGCTGCTCACGTAATCCTAGAATGTGAAGCTGTGGCTTCTTAACGTTTAGAAATCCTAGGAATGGTGAGGTCGCTCCGTGAGACCTGTGAAGATCCCAAGAAGCTTCTGTGCTTCTGGGTGCAACTGGACTGGCTGTACTAGCCATAGCTCATACGCACAACGGCCCAAATGAGAGGTTAAGCGTTGAAAATAGAGTCCAATTTACATTACATTATATTGTAACATGGAATGACAAGTAAGCTGATGGCCCACCTGTTGGAAAGTGGTAACCGTTGTCATTAATGTATTTAAAATTATTTTACAATGGGAGGGCCTGGCCCCTTCAAATGGCGCTTGTTTATTCTCAGATATGTCTTGTGATGATCAGATGTGTGTGTGAAGTTCCGCCTGACATCTGCGGGAGTCGAGGGACCAGACATAACTGGAGTGGGCACGCCATCCCCTCCTCCCTTAAATACGCTCATGATCGTCGTCTATAGACGTGTTCATGAACATAAGAGAAAACATAATGAGTGATGCATGAGGGACGCCATGGATGTCACTGTGACATCCATCCATCACTTTCCTGAGGACTAAGGTGTTATGCCTCCGTTACCCTGTTTTTTTTTTTTTGGAAGTTGGAATAACATTCATAGTTACTTGTATTATAATTGATTTTGTTTTAAAATAATGGACTATTAAGATTGTTTGATTAGTGAGGCGCCGGCGCAGGTGGCGGTAGTAACGGCAAGGGAGCCACGCACGCAGCACACCCTTCTCTTTCTGAAAAGAAAGACATAATCATTTTAGTTTATATATCTAAATGTATGAAAAATACAATATATAACTGTTTTATTCCTATTGAGTACGACTAAAAGGATACAGCACAATACATTGGTGTCGATTCTGAGGCGTCATTTCTCTACGCCAAATAAATATTTTAATTTTTATAGTTTCGTAAAATTACTGCTTTATAGACCATCATAAACAAAATACGTAATAAATATTGACTTAAATCTATTAGAATTTTTGTTCTTTTAGTCCGTAAAGATTTCACTATGATATTAAAATTAATAATTTATTTAATAGGTAAGTTTAAAAAGACAGTGATTCAATATTGACCCCAGCGTAAGACAAAGCATATAGCAAGCCATCTAACCTGGTGGTCTACCATGAAATGAAATTCCGAATTTTCGGGTTCAATTTTGTGTTTTTGTTCGTACCGAAATCGATCAAGTTGGAGAAATGGAGAAGAAATAACGAAATGTTAACCTCCAGAAATGGAGCTTAACATTTCGTTCATCATAAATCCTATCCTAATAGTCCAGAGGAACGATATTTTAAAACTTAATAATTTTAAACGGCATGTTAATGCATAATTGCAATTTTAACATCAAATTTCTGTTTTGTTCGTCCCCGAAATTTCAGAAAATATTTCATGGTAGGCCCTCTGATTATAATAATTATAGGCTATATCCTAAGGCTATATCCTATATCCATCCTGTGTAAAGACTGACTAGTGACCAACAGTGACATGCTAATGATTTCCTGCGTCAGCTTGTCTGCTCTCCTAGCAGTACAATCACAATGTATTTAATAAAGAAATGTAAACAAAATTTATTCATTTCGTCATTCCAGCTCCGAGTATAAAAGATATCGATCTACGGTCGCCAGGCACCTAATCCCGCTATAATTGAGACGCAGAACCTCACAAGCAATTAGTCTGGCAATCGCCCACACCATTAAATATGTTACAATAATCAACATAAACGATATTTTGGTAGAAATGTTTACAGATACTTATTTATTATCTATTTGTGTTATATAAAATAAAAAAAGGAAAATGTGATCAAGGAGTTTTAACATACAGCCTATTCTAGTGAAGAGGGGGGAAAGGGATATTTAGTAATGGGGTCTAACAGCCCTATCAATATACTCTATCAGGTCGACTTCCACGCGGTTCCCCCTGGAAACGATCGTAGTTAATTTTTGTGGAATTCATCACGATGTGCTGACTGATCTGCTTTCAACGTCACCTATCATTTCCCACTGGTGCCCTGAAAGCGTATACTGATTGCGCAGGCGGGGTGACTATTCCATCATAACTAATAAAAAAAAATCTAGCGCAGAATTCGTAACGCACAATGGGTGGAATTTATTATAACACATTGACTAAGAATACGATCGAAACGAATATCCAACTGCTATCTGATATTGAAATGGATGTTTTTTGTACTTTAAACGTTCAAAGAAACCCAATATATAAATATCGGAGCACTACCAACTATACCCATGCCTACAAAAAATAATAAAATAAGTAGGAATGTGTCTAGAAGGCAATTTAAAAGGAATAAGATTACCACCACTTGTTACTTACCACGATCATGCATATAATGTAGCGGGGGCCGAAGGTCGGGCAGCCGCCAGGGTTCAACTCTCGCGTCTTCCTCCCTTTCAACTTTAGGCACCAAGCCGCTCCAGCAGGAGTCTTCGGGCCGAGGAGTGGGAGCTGTGCGGCATGGCCATGAACATCCCTAGAAAAAGATATCAAGTACAAAAATGTATCTTTAAAAAAACTTCAGAGGGCACCATTTGAAAATTTCGAGGACGAACGAAACAAATTTGATGTTAAAATTACATAATACATGCCATATAAAATTATTAAAAATGTTAAAGTATCGTTTCCTCTGGACTATTAGGATAGGATTTATGATGAACGAAATGTTAACTGAGTCGATTTCGGTACAAACAAAATCACGAAATTGAGCCCGAAATTTCGGAAAATATTTCATGGTAGGCGCCCAGTTTTCAAAATTAATTTTTATAAAAAAAAAACAAAATTTTTTGACTGTTCTATTACCATGTTGATTTCTTGATTTTATACAGAGTTTTATTCACAGATTTATAATGGATTTATTTCGTCTTTTCTCTCTCTTACATTGATTTGTACAACGTCCTGGGGAGGGAAACAGACAGAGATCTTAATAATGGAGACTAGCGGTCCCGTTGCTAGCAAAGTTGATTCCTGGTGGACTAATCATGATGGACCGATTGACCTAACTTCGTCCTAATCTAACATTACTGACTGGTGGCTCACTGGTCAACTGCATTGAATTTATTATTATTTTTCACTGATACCCCGCATTTAAATATCAACATATTCATCTATTGTCATCTGTTAAAGAAATATCATCATTATCATATCAGCCTTTAACTGTCCACTGCTGAATAGTGAGGCGGTTCGTCCTTGGGGGATGTTGCCATTAGTTGCCACGCTTGGCAGGCAGATTGGCAATTGCAGTTAGGCTCTGGAGACGTTGAGGGGCATTGCTACCCATACGACACTCACGGGAAAGAAAGTGGGGACCTATTCTATGACGGGACCACACGGCCAAAATGATTAAATAGTTAAAAATATGTTGATATTATATTCCTATCCCGTCGTCGAATCATATTTCCTAATACATATATTTCAGTGTAACAATTTTTTTATCGAATATGCACGGCCTTTACGGGCCATTAAACGAAGCATTGGAAATGTGACATTTACCGCGACTACGCGCGCTAGTTCGCGATAAAAATCGTGTTTACTTCGATTACCGGCACGAGAGCGCCATCTACTATCAGATGCGGCACGCGGCACGACAATTACTTAAATAACTTACCCCTCGAACGCTATCACTTAACTAATAACGATTCATTCACATCGATTGTACAGAGCTTCTCAAAATAGGGCAACAGTAATAAAAAGATCAGAACATATGCATGTACACCTAGACAAGTTATTGAAAGTTTTTTTTTTTATCTTGTAAAAATCTAGCATAGAACGAATAAAACTAACGCATAAACACGTATAATTAGGTTTGTTATTTCGTTGTTATTTTTAAACTACAGCAATAATGTTTCTACCGTGAAGCAGTTGTGTTTGCATGGCTGTGTTTCGGTTTGAAGGGTGGGATATGGCGTGAATTTACAGGGTACAGAGTAATAACACCTGAGTCCTCAGGTATGGCAACGCATGGGAGGTATCATGGGCGAAACAGTATACTCTGTTATGTCCATGGTACTGCTTATGTCTATAGGCGATGGTTACCACGTTCCATCAGGTGGGCCGTCAGCTTGTTTACCTTGTTTTTATATATTATAAAGGATATTATTTCATGTTTTCCCTCTCTCGCGCTGTGTATTGTGGTTTGTGTGAAAAGTTTCTATAATTTTCCCAAATATGTACCTATTCGATAAATAAATCAACACTTTCACAACCACTGTCGCGTGTGTCGAGTTAAAATAATAACATTACAGACAATGCTCGCAGTAATTATTGTTGTTTGATTTAAAAGCAATTGTACTGATACAAAGATTATACAACGTGCAGAGGTGACGTGTTATTCTGTAAACTGTTTTCAACAGACTTCAAAAAGAAGGAGGTTCTGAACTCGGTTGTATTTGTTTTATGATTTTTTTTTATGGGTGAAAATGGTATGGTAGCCCCGCCTGCGCTGACGGGATACGCTGGCGGAGCACCAGTGAAGGGTGATAGATGAGAATGAAAACAGGCCAGTTAGTCCATCATGATGAATTCATCACGAATTAACCATGATAGTTTCCAGGGGGAACCGCATGGAGGTCGACCTGGTTGGGTATATTGCTAGCAATGGGATTCTCAGTCTTCATTACTAACAATCCCTTTCCCCCTTTGTTTTATGATTGTTACCTCATAACCCCCGACAGTTTTAAATCAATTAGGAAAATTTTCTTTTTGTCTGAAACGATATACTGACAAATTGATCCTATAGAAATTTTATCAAAATAAATTCAGTAGTTTAGTTTTCAGATCAAAATAACTGGTCTATCTAACTGGAACAACACCTGAGTCCTCAGGAATGGCAACACATGGCGGGTATCATGGGCGAAACAGTATACTCTGTTATGTCCATGCTACTGCTCATGTTTATATACGACGGTTACTACTTTCCATCAAGTGAGCCATCAGCTTATTTGTCATTCTAAGTTGCATAAAAAAACTGTATAACTACTTTATTAATAATTAATTGTTATTAAAATAAATTAAAACACATTAAGTATACAGTAAAGTGTCTGGCAAAAAATGTGTTTTGGTGATACAACTTACTGAATTAGGCATAATATCATCTATGTAAAGTTATCGCTTCTATACCCTTATAATCTACATAGAACCACATGTATTAAGTATTCAACGTCGGTTCCGTATAATTATTTAGGTAACTGCGCGCCACTATCACATAATGCCCTTGTTGTGAATAATGAATGAGTTTCTCCATGTCCGATTAACACACATTCAATGTCGCGTGCATAACCGACATAAAATATTGAGTCAGTGATTTTTGCGATTAAAAATAATCACATAAAACTATAGTAAACACGTTATTCTAAAAACTACAATATATATTGAACACTTACTCATAACAACGTCAGATCTCTCATAAACATATTTTAGCTATTGAAATGTTTTGTCCCTTTTTTGCACTGTTTTTTTTTTTATTTGAAAGATACTGACAAAACACTTTAACAGTTAAAATAGGTCTATTTTAGTTTTTATGAATAAGGAAGTTGTTATTTAAGAAACGTTTAAACTAGTTATTTTTTCTATATATCGTAAAAGAGGTTCTCCCTAAAGATTACAGTACAGGGTTTTTCAAAATGGGTACATATAGGTTTTTTTTTTAATGGATGATAATGGAATGGTAACCCCGCCTGCGCTAACGGTATACGCTAGCGGGACACTAGTGAGGGATGATAGGTGACAATGAAAAGGCAGGTCAGTTAGCCTATCGTGATGGATTTACTTAGAATAGAACACGATAGTTTACAGGGGGAACCGCGAGGAGGTCGACCTGACAGGGTGTATTACTAACAATGGGGCTACTAATCCTCATTTTTAACAATCCATTATCCCCCCGGTACATATAGGTTTCTTCAGGGTCGGCAATGTGCACGTGACACTCTTTCTTGTAGGCGGCATCCACAGGTTACAGTAACCGTTTACCATCAGACGGGCTGTATCCTTGTTTACCATCTTCGTGGTATACAAGCTCGAAAAATTGTCGCCCAAAATTGAACTACACACAAAAGAACAATTTAGGTATATTGTAAATTTAACGAAATAAGTAGATATTTAGAAATCAGATGTAGAAAATAGATTAATATTGGGCATTAAACTGATTATACATGTATACTATCTAAAAATAAAATCTAAAGTCTTTTGACATAGTCTGTTTAATCTGTTTTTGACATAGTCTCTAGAACTAATAAGAGTGAACGCAGCAAAAAATAAATAATAATTCTGATGCACCATTTCTCTAAGCCTGTCTCTTAACCTAATACTTTAATTTGATAATTTAGCAAAATTACTATTTTATAGACAAACATAAACTAAATTTATAATAATTTTGACTTAAAACTATTAGAAAAATAGTGATGTGAAATGTAACTGTGATATGAAATCGAAATTAAAATTTTAATAATATATTTAGAGAGATAGCGCTTCAGAATCGATCTCATTGATAAATAAAAATAAATATTACACCTAGTTATACCGGTTATATATAATAGCACCTAGTACTTTTTCATGAAACTGAATAAATTTTCATAAAAAATATAGTTAAAATCTTACAGTAATTTATGAACCATTCATACTAAATCAATCTCAAAATGACGTGGTTTATATAAATTTATGTTTGTATGGTTTAAAGTTATTGTAACGTAATAAAAATAAAGATATCTATGGACAGTAGGTACATAGGCAGAGGCATGCGTCTGAACAACAAAATTAATGTTCCGCACATTCTGCTATCAATAAAAACGTCCAAATGCCAACTCCCAAGTGCGGTAAATAAAAAAAAGTAAATGTCACCTTGACATTTAAGTAAAAATGCGGGGCGCCAACACTCCAAATACAGAAATTTAATTTTGATAACATCGTTTGTCACAATGTTCTAGTGTTTCCTATAATTTGATTGTTGTTTGTTGGACAAAATATATGAATTAAATATGAACATAGAACCGTTGTCAACGTAATGGTGTTTTGTTTTAATAAAAGAGAATGTTTGACTGGCCATTGTTTTGTTTAATTTCATAGTTTTGTAGGAAATATTAATAACGAATGTATAGTACATTATAGTCATTATTTATAGTTAGATATCTATCTTGATATCATTGATTGATAATGGAGTTCCCGGCTTTGCCTATGTTTTATGAAATACTAATATTTTCTTATATCTCGTTTTACTATTAAGTAACCTATTCGATATGATATCAATATTAAATCGAATAAAAAAGGTAAGCATGGAGAGTGACTAGTGTGAGATATAAAAATTAAATGTGTTCACGTTTACGTCGATTTGTTTGTATGAAAATAAGTTTCTGAAACCATCCGCCAGAGGCGCAACAGTATTATTATCAATATACTTGTATGTCTTTACGTAACTCATACTAGCTACACTGACTATTGGCATAGGTACCCACCTGCTTACGATTTGAAAATTTGCAGTACATTTTTAAAAAGCTGGTTTATAAAACTAGGGCATCATTCCAGCGAAAGTCACTGGCCTCCTATTGTCTAATATTTAACTTTACTATAGACAAAGCTGCTAAAAAACTACAACAAAAAGTCCAACATCCGACAGATGGCAAGCCGGGTAATATATAAAATCGTACTTAATTCTATAGCTATGTCAGTTAATGGTATATTAAAATAAAAAAGGTACATTACAAGTGTGCTGAAAATAAATTGTAAAAATGACTCAAAATTAGTATTATTATGTTCATCATTCCTATCCTTTTTAAATTGTTTGACAATATGGTAAAATGTATGTTTTTGTTTAATGGATGAAAATGGAATAATGACCCCGCCTTCACTATCGGTTTACACATGCTGGTACCAGTAAGGGATAAGTAAAAATGAAGGCAGGTCAATTGACTCCCGTCGGAGATGTAGTGAGTGCGAAAGCGAACCCATGTCTCCGACATATGGCACCTCGAGGGTATATCGTCTGGTTTTTGGTGGGTACACCCCCACCTTCCGGGGAATTTCCCACAGTACCCATTCACCTCCCACAAGGTGTATGGGCCTGCTTAAAGCATTTTCCAGACGTTTAAAAAAAAAGGTGAATCGACTCAATATGAAAAATTCGACAAGAATTAACTACGACGGTTTCCAGGAAGAACCGTATGGAGGTCAACCTGATAAGGTATATTGGTAGCAATGGGGCTGTTGGAATCCTTTACTAATGATTCCTTTTCCCCTTGGATATATGTGTTATCGCTGTATTCGGGACATTTTTTTCGACATGTTCTAAGAATGTAATATTTGTCTTTAAAATCATGGTTATTGATTTAAACTTTCGTATTAAACAAATGTTATGGTTTGTCTGAACTGAGTGAATTCTTTATGTACCATTAAATAATTTATGTCAAGCCATCCCTACTAAGTCGGATTCTAATATTTCGACGATATATATCGGGTATTTCATTCAACATTAACGTAAAATGGCAAATATTTTGACTCAGAGGAATTATTCAACCTGATTCAAAGTAGCAACTGTCGCCTGTAGACGCAAACAGTACACGAATATTATTAGTATACCTCAATATATCGAAATAATCGGATGAAATTATTAATATGAAAATCATCACATTGTCTGCCTGTCCGTGTAGCGTGTAATCAACTGCGTTCCAGCATGCCCCAGGGAACAGTCCCGGACTGGGGAGCATTGCTTGTACAGCGTGACACATGTACGAGAGCTGTTTATTCCAATTCAATTACAGATCGTTCAAAATGACAATTTTAATTAATAAAAATAATTAGTTTAATTACTTAATTAAAATACAAGGTAAAATATTATATTTCAATAAAAGATCCTTATATAGCGTTAAGAATGTATCACTACGGCTTACTTTTATAAGCGATCATTAGATTACATTATACAAAAAACAAAACTTTTTATCCAAAACTGCAAAAAAATACTGTAAATGTAACGGTAATGCCGCCAAGGAAAGACTGTATGAAAATCATCTGCTTGGAAACACGTATACCTACCAACCTCTTGTGTTGTTAGCGCCAAGCAGCTGGGCGTGCCTGTATTTCGGTTTAAAAAATGGGATATACCAGTGAAATTATTTTTACCTAAATACGGAAGCGTTTTAGTACTCAAGAATGACAGCTTCACTGCATATTCTATGATATACATAGTATTATTCATGTCTATATGGGCAACTATTTTCCATCAAATGGGCTGAGATCTTGCTTGCCACTCTAAGTTGTTTTAAACAACTAAAAACAAAAAAGAAAACGAAAATTATGTATAAACTTGCATATTGTTGATATATATTTTAATTATGCTATCAGTAAGTCAAATTCAGTCCTGTAGTGGCCATGACATGGTGCAATCCACGTCGAAACCTCAGCAAAAAAAATCAAGTATGTAAGGTACTATTTGCCTGCAATTACGCCGCGTTGAGTTCTTATAGTGTATTTAAAAACCAAAATTAACAATCAAGTCGTGCAATACGATTAAACCATCCAATCCCAACAGCAGACGGGACAATAATCATTTGAGAACAACTAATATTACCAAAAAAACCTAGAGCGTATCCCCCGCACGCGGCGCCCGGCGCGAGTACGTGACCGCCCAGTGATTTATAACAGTATCAAGTCCTACAATTGAATCGTTTGGTACAATCCTCGCAAAGTATCTATTACCTACGTGCTGTGTGTACAGAGTGAAATGTAGCCGTGTAAAAGTATTTACGTCTCGTTTCTAAACGAGCTGCCGTTACGTTTGATGGAATGGCCTCTAGATTGGATAAAAGCACCTACGTAGTTTAGTTTTGACTTTTAACAAATAATACAAGTAGATTTTGGTCCACAAAGGAAAACACCGGCTTCAATTGTAGCAAAACCAGTTGTTTTAATTTATAATATAAACCACTATACCGACTTTGAGAAAATTCCGAAAGTATTTTTTTTTATAACACAGGGGGCAATCGATCGTGGAGCTCACCTCATGTTAAGTGACCACCGCCGTTCATGATCACCTACAAAACTACAGGCATCGCAGGTATGCAGCCGGCCTTTTGAGAAGGAATATGCTCTTTTTTTTTGAGATTATGATGTCATATCGGTTAGGAAATACTGTTGCTGGAAGTTGATTCCAAAGAGTAATTGTGCGTGAAAGAAAATGCCTTGAAAAACGTACGGTGAAGGACCAGTGGTGGTCATTCAGATGGTTGGAATGGAACTTTAGTTTGTGGCAGATTGTACGGTGGTGAAAATCAGCAATCAATCAATCCGAACAATTCCTCAGAGCACTCCCCATGATAAATTCGGTAGAAAATGCAGAGAGAAGCAACATCTCTACGCAGTTTCAGTGGGTCGAGTCAGACAATAAGGCACTGATCGTCAATAATTCGAGCCATCCGACTTTGAATGCGGTCTAATGGGAGAAGCTGGTACTATGGCGCTCCTGCCCATAGGTGAGAATAGTATTCCATATGTAGCCGGACTTGAGCTTTATACAATTTCAAGCGGTGTTCTGGCATGAAATACCGTCTCATTCTATTGAGCACTCCTAACTTTTTTGAGGCCAACTTAGCCTTTTCCTCCAGATGACCGCAAAACTGGACGTCGTTGGATATATCAACGCCAAGGATCCCTAGACTCGATTTCTTATCAAGGGAAGTACCCTGAAATTGAGGAGATACGACAAACGGCATCTTTTTGCAGTGAACGCGAAGAATTGTATCTTCTTAGGGTTGAATTGAACAAGATTGTGTAAGATCTGTGGTAAACAGATCTAAGTTTCGGTTTCAGACACAAGTCTGTTCCGGCACTCATCGGTATGTGTCCGCGAGATGTACTGTCGTCTGCATAGTAATGAATATTACTGATCTGTAATATATCATTAATATTCAGAAGAAACAAGGTCGGAGATAGTACACAACCTTGCGGGACACTAGCATTCACAGGTTTTAAATCAGAACATGCTCCGTCGAGTTCGACCTTATTGTTACGTTCCTTGAGAAAACTGGCGACCCAACTGCAGGCAACCCAAACGAAGATAGTTTTAAAAGCAGCGCTCAATCTAAGGCTGTTGCAATATCCAGACTAACAGCTAAGGCCTCTCCCTTATTCTTGATTGCCACTGCCCATCAGTGTGTTAAGTAAACCAAAAGATCACCGGCCAAATGTCCCTGTCGAAGCCGTACTGCCGAACTTCTAGGTACCAGAGCAGTTGATGGCTAATAATAGATTCCATGAGTTTCGAGATAAGGACTAGTATATCCTTTCAGATAAAAAAAGAATTTTCCAAATCCATTTATAACTGATGAGTTAGGTAACAAACAGTAAAAAACAACAGAATTGAGTACCGCCTTCTTTTTTGAAGTCGGTTGAAAAGGAATCTGTCTCACGAATTTATATAATAAAGAATTTATAGTTTATTACCAGGAACATCTTGCTAAAGCCGTCCACACTTGCCTTCAGGGAATTTTACATTAATTTTATAAATTGATGTAACTGTCTCATATGATCGAGCAGTACGCAAACACACTCCCTCACACACGCATTTAGGGTTGTCATCACTATGTAAACTGTATTGTTTGTATAACATCTATAAATAAAAAGTTTCAGTTTATGTGTTTGACATTATTAAAATAAAGTATTATTTTTCAAATATAGAAAGTATTTGTTTCTTGCTTCATCCATAAACCACTATGAGTATTTCCCAGCACAGAAATATTATTATTCACAGCCAACGTAGTACTTGATATGTACGTAGTATGTATCTATATGTTTTTTTTTTTAATTTTTAAACACATTCATGGTAGTTTCTCAGTACGTAATGAAAAGTTTATTAATTCTAAAATTTTTGTTCTACATTATTAAATCAGTCATGACATATTTCTATAACCATATCTATATGTAGTCAGACTTTTAATTCGATGCAGTAAACTGACAGTTCCACTGTTGCAAGATATTGCTGTAATGCTGTATTTTTTTATTTATAAATAAAAAAAAGTCGATTTTAGTAGGTTGTTTTCTTGTCTTGTTTCTGTTGTAATGAAATAGTAATAATTATATATTACTTATGGAATTATATCTAAATAGGTTTACGCTAGTAAAAATAGTTCTTTTTTAAATGAATGAAGCCATCACTACTAAGTTAATAGTGGTAACACTATTTTTGAAAGTGGTATTAGCTTATGTCAGTTTACAGCATCGAATTGTAAGTCCGAATATAGTATGTCACATAAATTTATATAATAGGTACATTTATCTAAGATACATCCATAGATTACCACAGATTATAAATATATGTATTTGAATAAAAACAAAAAGCGACCGGTGGAACAATCGCCCGCTCCAATAAGCTGAAAGCGACCGGCGGCGCAGACCGTAAGCGGATTTGAACTAGACGCGCCCGGGATGACCGTCCGATTTAGTGATTACATTTTAATCTCTAATTCGATATTATAGTTCTGTAATAACAATATCTAATTAAGACATAGGTGAAGAGAGGACAAGCCCTGATTAATGATAAAATTATTGATTTCACTGTCCATCCTCTTATTTTTTTCTTTATCTATTACATTATTCATTAGTATTTAAGTAGTTGTTTTATTATGATAGTGATTTAATTATTTTGTAGTAAAAAATATTACATTTGTAAATCACAGGTGAAATAATCACGATCTCCTTGCTAAAGATATTGTATACGACAAATTTCATCGTCATTAACTAAACCTACATACCAAATTATTAAAGAATCATATATCCTGTTGGAATTTAATAATTATCCAGGATAAAATAGTCTATGCCTTTCCCTATGGTATGTACATACTACATGTGTGCCAAATTTGTAAGCATTGGTTGATCTAGTAAAAATTTAAATCTATTCACACTTCTGAATAACTATATTCTGCTCGCGACTTCATCCATGTGACTGATATAAAAAGTAGCCTATGTTCATCTCTATCCCATTTAATACGTATTTTTTTTTTATTATTTCATAGCGATAGGTTATTACAGTGTTACGAAGTAACAAATAAATAAATAAATAAACAAAGGATATTAGTAAATAAGGGAAATTAGTAACAAAGGAAAACTAAACAAATAGCAAATAATAAATTAAAATAGAATTTAATAATCGCCAATTGACTTTTAAAGCAATAAAATGTAGCAGCATTAAGTAATTATTGAACGGTAACGATGGCAACCCTGTTCTTTGAAGGGCTTAAGGGGAGGACTCTCGAGCGGCGTTAATTATCGGTGTTTACGTCACTCATTAGAGGAGCTCCGCCGCCTCTATTTACAACACAATCTATTCACTAAATAACATAGGGTAAATAACGTTCCTATTATAGTGAGAAACACAGTGTGTGCGAATAATATAATTATGTGCTTACATATACTGTAACTTACTTGCAATACATTTGTTTATTTACTAGTATCCCCGCCCGGTTTCGCACGGATATATACAATTTTTAAGAATACTATATATCCTATGTTACTTGCTAATAATATAACTTTCTATAGGTGAAAGAATTTAAAAAATCAGTTCAATAGTTTTTTGAGTTTATCCATTAGATATAAACAAACAAACGTGCAATAAAATCTTTTTAATATAATCTATTCAATATACATCCAAAAGAACATATTAACGTCCCACTGTTGGACATGTATAATGAGGAAAATATTAGCCTTATATTATAAAACAACGCTAACCATTTCAATTGACATAGTACTTTGAATCTCCATTTTTTTCACTAGTAGGTAGGTATATAGTTGTACAATGTTTCGAATTTTCGGTTCGTGACACTATATTTGACTAATTACATATTATAAAAATCAATATAATATTATAATATTAAAAATGTGAAAGTGAGTTTGTTTGTTTGTTAATTCTTCACACCTGAACATGAACCTCATACTAAACCAATCTAATTTCAAATCAAATCTAGTATAATTGCACACACAATGTAGGATGGAGGACATAGGATACTATTTATTCTGATCTATCAATATATCCCGGTCACACGGACGAAGTCGCGGGTACAAACTAGTCATCTTATAAAGGAACTATAAGCGAGATCTACATAGCTACGTAGCGGTGTAGCACAGTAACGTCATAGTAGATCAAACCATCATAAGCGTTTAAAGATTTAAATATATGAAACTTTTTCTAAAATACAAAAGAGAAATTGTATATTAAGCTCGTAACTGTCTCAATAATATACACGTAGATTCACAGATAATTCACGCCGAAACAAAAAACCTATTAAATACAAAACCAAACTTATTCAATGGTTAGTACAGAAACGGCTAAACCTAAAAAAAAAGGTTGTGGATTACTAAACGAAAATCCCCAATTAATTGGTCCTCGTGAAGCCGATCGCTACTAAATTAAACATTTTCTCTTATTTAAAACCGAAATGAAGTCCATTTGAATTCGTGCCGCCAGTAATTACAGAGTTTACGACGTGCAAAAGCTTCCAGTCCGCCATTTTCCTAAAATGGCGGACGCCGCTTGGGACTCGGTCAGACGCTACTTGCAATTAAATGGCCGGTGTTTGTAACTGTATTATATTAATCAATGCATTAATTACACAAGTTTTTATGGGAGTATTTTCAAGTTACAATCGACATTCATCTTAACATTTACCTACGTATTTATAATGTTAATAAAAGAACCCCTTTTTTTTCTATGGATGATAATGATATGGCAACTCCGCCTGCGCTAACGGTATACGTTGGTGAGGCACCAGTGAAATGAGGATGAAAAAGCAGGTCGGTTAGCCTATCGTGATGAATACACTTTGAATTCAGCACTATAGTTTCCAGAGCGGTCCGCGTGGAGGTCGACCTAATAGGGTATATTGCTAGCAATGAGGCTGATAGTCCGCATTACTAACAATCCTCCCCCCCCCCCCCCCCAAACCCCTTTATGAACAAAAACGTCAAAAATCTTATAAACCTATTTTAGATATTGAACTGTTTTGTCTTTTTTTTGCGCTAAATTCTCAGTTTAAATGAAAATGACAAACCAGTGTAATAGTTAAAATAGGTTTATAGGGGTTTCTAGTTTTTATAAATAAGGCGGTAGCTAGGTAGGTAGATATAAATATTTTTTTACATCTGAGTGTATAATGCGCTTAAAAATCTGCGTCTTACTTCGTTTTTATTTCATATAAAATATATATAGCGTAAATCACATATTTCATTATGTACACGTGATGTTTTATGAGCTATGTATTATAAATAAAAATACATAAACATAATACAAATTCTGTATCTATACGAAAATAGTACCTTTACTTAATATTATGAATGTGAAAGTGAGTTTGTTTTTAAGTACTCTTTAGTGCTTTAACAGCTTAACCAATTACTATGAAATTTTATGTACAAGTACTGTGTAGAATGGAAAAGAATATGCCTAATCTACTTTCTATTCCAGTCCTTGAACATATACCGGTTATGTGGTAGCCACGGGTAAAGGTTAGTAAATTATATGGCCTCAGTTTTATGTCTGTCAGTAAACGGATAAAGCAAAAAGTTTATTATTAAGAAAAACTTATTATACCACCATATCAGCCGTTAATTCCCCATTGCTGAACATAGGCCTCTCACCATTGAGGAGTTTTGACAGTTGTCATGCTTGGCAGGTAGGTTGGAAACCGCAGTTAGACTTTGGTGATGTTTTAAGAGAAACGCTGCTGCTCATCCTTCGACCTTAGTCGCTTCTTATGACACCCACAGGAACTTATTACTTCTAAAACCACAACTACTACCCAAAAAAAAAAAACTATGTAAAATGAAACCCATTTAAAATTATAATATTAATATTAGTACTGCAACTAACATAAACTACAGTTATGTTTTTACGAATTAAAAATTTCATTTCATTAAAACGAAAATTAATTTAAAAATTAAAAGTAAGTACATACTTTGCAAAGCTCTTAATTATAATATTTACGTAGATAAAATCACAGGTAGTATAGTACGTATTTAAGCTACATAACGTATCTACTAATACATCCAATTATTTGTCTTTTTATGTAAGTTAGCGCTTGCTTTTGCTACAAAACACATCTAATGGCCCGTTACTGTGACACCCCTGCGCCATACAGCGTTGTCTGAATTCCACGGTCGTAATAAAAGAAGTAATCGATTACAACACTCAACTGAGGTGATTGGAAAAATTTCCTCTTACAACTTTTTAAATTGGATCTAACTTGAGCTCCGTTGGCCTCGAATGCTTTTTACAGTGGATAACGCGATTCAGTACGTTATTAGATTGCATCTTTGAGGAACGGTTACGAGTTGGATATAAAAGTTTGAAATTTTATTTAGGTAAATACTTGCTAGAAGATAATCTCGAGGATTTGCTCTCATGAAAACTGTTATTAATGATTCCACTTCGACCAAAGGTTGTTTTTTTTTTATGGTAGTCTCTTGTTTAGAACAGTCTGAACAATGAGTGACCCGCCCATTGTTTTCTCTGTATTTATTTATTGAATTAACTTTATTGATCAAAAGAAAATAGGGTACAAATGGTGGACTTAATGCTATTAGCATTCTCAACCAGTCAACTTTCAGAAGAACAGTGAATCACGAACGCGGTACTTCATTATCTGTATGATCTATTTCAAGTCCGTTGCCTCCATTTAATACAGAATTTTCTCGAAAAATATTATATCCATCAATTAAATAAGGTGTTTATTTAAAAATCCTGGGTCCTAATTTTTAAATAGCTAGCAGGATTCTGTTTCTTCCTGGAATATATTTAATTGTATCGCGAATAAATCTACTCTGGAAAAGAAACTGTTAGCTGGTAGTCTTGTCTTTGATTGTTATGTCTGTCATATGTACCATAATTAAGTAAATAATTGTTTAATAAATAAATATTCTGATCAAGAATAAGTCCACCGATGTACAGTTAACATTAACTGATCCTTCTGTATTCTGAAAGATTTTTAAACAAACAAAAATTAAACCTTAGTAAGATGTGGCGAGACAAAACAAATTCATCTCTTTTTAATTGAGAATATTAGACCGAATCGTCACTATAATTCAGCGGGTCTAACACGAAATGAAATTCCGAAATTTCGGACTCAATTTCGTGTTTTGTTTATACCAAAATCGGACCTATAAATGGAGTTTAACATTTCGTTCGTCATACATCCTATCATCAAGTCCAAAGGAACAAAATTTAAACATTTTTAATATTTCCAAACGGCATGTACGAGTATTATGTAATTTTAATATCAAATTTCTGTTTCGTTTGGCTCCAAAATTTCGGAAAACATTTCATGGTAGGCCCTCAGGTCTCAGTTCGATCTTTGTATGGTCAATGGAAACAGTTCGAGATTGATTGTTACTGAAATGGAACAGCACCGCAATCTAGTGTGAATATACATATTATTTCTTACGTCATCTTATTTTAAACTGACATAATAGTTAGTAATTGGTAAATCAATTGCTACTGTATTTAATTAAATTGCACATATTTGGGTTTCTGTTTATCTATAAAATTGTAGTCGAATCAGTATTCAGATTCTAACAAAAGACGACGTATGTTGAATCTCTCTATTATTAACAGATGTGATTACGCATTGAGGGAAGGATTATTCTGTAAATCGGTATGTAGAATAAAGAGAGACCGTAGCGAACTAGTGATTTACAATCCCTATATAAATGGCTTATTATTATTATTATTTATATATCGTGACCATAGATAAAATAATATTTGTTCTATATTCGTGTTTTCACATCTGGCGATTAGCCATATAGTCCCGGCATAGAATAAGCCACCCCTTTCCTTTCCCGTGAATATCGTAAAAGGTAACTAAAGGAACGTAATGATCGAGGGAAAGGCAGCAGCGTCCCACTTAAAACAGTCGAAGCCTAACTGCGGTTGTCAACCCGCCTTCCAAGCATGGCAACTACTAGTAAAACACACCAATATAGAAAGTCCTATGTTTAATAGTAGATAGTCAACGGCTAATATGGATAAAGCATTTGTTTTATATCAAAGTAGGCTCTTAACAAAGTGGGTTCCAGCGTCTAAGCTCTGCAACAGCAGTTTGCTTGCATCCATTATACCAGTTTGAAGGATGAGATGTGATAATAAAATCATCATGTGTGTCAATCCTCTCGTATTACAACAAGAGATTACCAGCAATATGTATCATATCGACTTTCACATAGTTCCTCCTGGAAATCATTATAGTAAATTCATAGCGAGTTCGCCACTATTATGCCAACCAACCAGACTTCATGCGCATTGTTACATTCTCCACTGGTGCTCCGCCATTGTACACCTTTAGCATAGGCGGGTGTACCATTCAATTTTCATTCATAAAAATCTTTAAGTCAGCAATGGCCACTTAATAATAGAGATCATATTGCTTGATTGTAATCTTGTTGTATAAAAAAGGACTTACCACATTTTTCTGCTGGTCATCTTCTGTAGTCTCGATATCAACACTTTCGTCACTATCGCGATCACTCTTGGTGGAGCGAGCAGGCGACGAGCGAAGCGGAGAACGAAGTGGAGAACGAAGCGGAGAGCGGGGCGGCGTGCGACGAGGTGACCGACTTTGGTGTGGTGGTGTTGCCATTGGTGATCTCGAACTGGTGTGTGATCTGTATTTTAGAAAACTATCAATATTTATAGGAACTTATAGTAGCATTTTATCGCTTACTAAATGCATCCCTTAGCTATGCTCGTAAGTCTGTAAAATACTTTTAAATTCTGCAAATTTTCAGATTTATTTTATTTATTTATTGCTGTGGTACATCAACAGATTACAAACAAAACTTTTAACAACAGAATACAACAATAGCATTATAAGTTTGCAATCCAATTCTAGTTGTGCTTGACATTCATAGAGATGAAATAAAATAGGTTGATTTTTAATACAAAAAGAATGAATGATAATAATTATAATATTAGTATATGAATAATACGCTGTTGCCCAGTCCGTACCTGTTCGGCGAACGCGGCGGTGAGATGACAGGCGACAACTGTGGCGAGTCGAGGTGGTGCGCGCGCACGGGGCGGAACGCGCGCGGCTCCTCTATCGCGCTCACGCTGCTCAGTGCTGTTAGCGCCCCTATACAGAATTAGTCACAATGGTTACACCAAGCCGAAACCATTTATGTATTCTTATACCGAAACCGAATGATAATATTCATGAAACTAAATAATTTCCCCTAACTAAAGAACTAAGCATAATCGAAATCTTCCCCCTAGAAACCATCTTGGTTAATACTTGAGATACACTGAACTAACTTATCTTCATTTATCTATCACAATTCTTTGATGCCCCGCCAACATATACCGATAGCACAAGCATCCCGCCTGCCATTCCATTTTCACTCATTAAAAAAATCCCCTATAAGGCTGATCTTCACGCAACCTCCATGATAAATGATCGTGCTTGTTTTCATCCTCATTTACTCATATTATCATTCAGTAATGCTTTTCCAATGCATACCGATAGCGCATTCGGGGTTATCTTTCCATTAACATCTATTAAAAAAACAACCTGTTTTCATCCTCACCTATCATCCCTCACTGGGTTACTATTGCATTAGCATCCATTAAAACTTACCCGGCGTCCACAAGGAAGGCTTTAACCAAGGTATGGCATAGGGCAACGGTAGCCTAGCACCCCAGACGTAGTCGGCCAGCCGGGGCACGGGCGCGTGCGCACTCGGCGGGCTGGCGGCCGACCGCTTCGCCTCACTGCCCGAGTCCGGCTCTGGCCTGCAAATCGGCACTCTTCTGTGGCGAAATTTTAGGCTGAATTTTTTAAAACTATTTTTTCATTAAACACATGTAATAATAACTATCCTAAGTCATACTGTACCTTTTGTTATTTATATCGGTTCGTGAAACTAATGAAACGATCATTAACTGTGTAACTCATAAATAAAGGCTCCTATCCAGTAATAAACTAGACGGGCATCTTTGAAGTTTAAAAACTGAGTAAAACCGATATAAATAAGTGCAAATAAAGTAAGTAACGTACATAGTTGATCTAATTACTATTCCCTTTGCTGGCAATTTACCCTTTCATAAATCGATCATTAGGCGAAGACTCTGGAAACTGTATCATTGTATTTAATCATCTCTATCCTCGGTAGAGATTTCAATTTTCTTTGTATCATTGTAACGACCAAATTCACCTATTACATAATTTTAGTTCTAACGTTTTTATTTAGTACTTATCTAGTCCCTTTTAAATTAGTTTCCGGTTAACACTTAGATTACACGACTTTCCGTTTGTCATTTTAAATTGCATAAAAAAATACTAGATACCTTGTACTTGCACGAAAAAGTGTCACAATAATAAATAATTAACAAAAATTTGCTACTACGTGCAAGAGTCATGAAAAAAATTTTTTTAAATACCTGTTACTTACGAGTAGTTTTTGGTTAAATATAAGAGTTAACTCAATTCAAATATTTCAGAAATATAATCTCCTATCTCTATCTCACCTAGCGGCAGAGAGCATTCTCTTCCTCGTTCCACCATTGAACATTGCTTTCACGTCTTCCCACGCGTGGACCACTTCATCAGGTGGGCTACCACTGAGTTTCATATGCCGTCTCCAAGAATTAAAGTTCGCGGCATCCGGTTGGATGTATTTATCCCCAGGGCCAACTCGATGTGAATGGAAGATGAATTTGTTTGGAGAGAAAAAGAGGCCGCAGTAGGCGCACTTGATGCATTTGGCCCTTGAGGAGTTATACCTAGGAAGAGAATAATAATTATACATATACAAATGTAATTTTACATTATTATTATTTCAGCCCTTAACTGTCCACTGCTGAATATAAACTTTCCTCATAAGGGGAGTTTTGCCAGTAGTAGCCACGGTTGGCAGGTGAGTTGGCAACCGCAGTTAGGCTTTAAAGATATTTTAAGAGGGACGCTGCTGCCCATCCCTCTCACTCCCTTAGTCGACTCTTACGACACCCACGGGAAAGAAAGGGGTGGCCTATTCTATGCCGGGGCACGCATGTCGATTCTACATATTTTATTTTAATATAATAACTACCCGCTTTAATATAAGCTTAGCTAGTTTAGTAGTCGTAGGGACATGTCATAAAGTCATGAACGACTCTGATCCGAAACTAGACGAGTTGATCAACTAAAATACATGTAAGTAAAGTCGATAATTATTACATTATAATATAAATAACTAACATTTTTCCTATTTTGTACTGTGTTTTTTTTTTCAGTTTTAATTTTGAAGAGTAGGTAATTTTAATTAGAAAGTAAACAAAATTTTATTTATTTTATGAAATAATTATATAGAAATAATATATTCTAAACGTACCGTAACGCAGATGAGAAGTCACTAAAACCGTCAATAAAAAAATTAAACAAAGTATTTAAATGAAACATAACTTACTTTTATTCACTATCCTAACATCGACTCTAATAATTTTACTAAGTAGATACAGTTCTTTATTGAATTATATAGGTGGCATCTACACCATACTGCATAATATGAAAGTGAGTTTATATTATAGCTCAACCTGTCGTTATGAAAGGTATGTGGTGAAGAAGAACGAGGGTCACTCTATATCCATGGCGATCAACATATCCCAGAACATGGATAAAGGCGTAGGAAAAAACTAGTGTTCAATAATTTTCTTACCTGGCTGGTAAGAAGGCACCACGACACCCCCACGCGCACTCGTGGTGCACCGCGAACGCAAAGTCATCCGGCAACCGCGGGGGAGCGTTGTCCCCAAGGAACGACTTGCACAGCCGTTCTGCTTCCCGCCTCGTTATCATTCCTATCCGTAAACATAACTCTCTTACAACTATTACCTAAATTAATGTTATAAAGAGGAAAGATTTTTTTTAGTGGCATAGATAAACCCAAAAATACTTAATTAATTTTAAAAAATTTTTTACTTACATAAGCTGTAATGTATTAAAAAAAAACTTACGGAGTTGAGACTCGCTAGCAGAAAATAAATTAAGGAATATTTACTTTTACTGCCTTATTTTTTCAAAATAAGAAAAATTATAATTTTTATGTTATATTTGCTTACATTTTTATTAATACAATTTTACATAGTGATCAAAAAGTGTACTGTGATACACATAGTATCTTATTATTGCTATTTTGAGAGTTAATAATAAATCTATTGTTATTAATTATTTACAAAATTTATTAGTGCTAAACAATATGAAAAAAAAAAATAAAGAATCCAAGCAAAATCAAATTCGGTTTAACTTGCTTTTATTAACAAGAAATCATTAAAATTGAATAAATTATTTAGTAGGTATAACAAAATCTATATCCACAGACAGAAGTCAGTTACTGTTTAAAGCCAAGGGTTTCAAGCATATTTGAAAGACAGACAGAAGCTCTTTAAGTATTCTTTGTTTTTTACATTTGCTTAAAACGTAAAAAAAAATACTTAAAGAGATTATTTGAGAGAATTTTTAAATAAACATTTTTTTTATTCTACCGCCCATTCGTTATGCAGTGTCAACTGACAAGATCTCTGCACCTGATATGCTAGAAAAACATAATAATATATATATATTTTTATAGTACTTAGAATGGCAAACAAGCCGACAGTGGTAACCGTCACCTATATACATGAACTCTGACATAACAGAGTATACTGTACATACTCTTTGTATCTCTGTATTATCCTATTGAATATTCCCAACTTGGAGGAAAATTATCAATTTGTAGGTTTACATACCGCATCTTCTGGAAGAAACGGGCATTGCGCCAGCTCGCCTCAAGATCTCTAGCTGGACGGGGGTACATTGCACGCAGGTGATGCCCAATGCCACTCTTCTATTGTGGATTTCGTTATACGAGAACTGTTTTAAGAGTGTGTTGGATATCTGTGCGAGGCAGAGCCTCTCCACGCCTTCGATCACCAGGGAGACAATTGGCACACCGTACAAGAGGACTGTGCCGACCTGCCCCAGAAACACTTATAATATTATCTAATAATATAAAAAAATTGTATTGAGATGTTAAAGAAAAAAATGTTACGAATAATCACATTGATTGCCTGCCTCTACTGAAGAAACTTGATTACAATGTATCTACTAGAGTGCCGCGGCATCCTTGTAATCTATTTAAAAATGCAGCTTGCCGAACAAACTTGGGCCGCGAATCACCTATCGTCCGCATAACGCGTCTGTATAACGATATTGTAAAAACCAAGCCTGAACTTGATATTCACAACGATAGTCACTCTGTATTCATGACTAAATTAAAATGTTGATGTACCTTGCCATTACATTATATTTATTTGATAATTTATAATAATTTAAATACAATTTCCATTATTTATATTATATTATTATTCATATTTTTAATATATTTACTCATTTAATGACATTTAATAATTTAATTATATTTTAATGTTTATCAAACACAAGGCATGCTGTGGTTGCCTATAAATGTAAGAACAGTTAGGTCTAATCTACCAGTGTATTGTATTAAAATGTTTAGCTGTATCTTATGTTGGTAATCCTATAAATAAATAAACTCATAAGGATTTACAGTAGGCTCGGATAATATCAATACCGTTTTGATATCTATATATCGATGACGCAAAGAAACGTGATCACCTATTTACTATCAACCTTATAAGTCGGGCATCTATATTCATTTTAATCTGGTACTTTATTTCTATATTATATTATAGATATATTGGTTAACCAATACTGAATATATTTGTTATTGGATCGATATATAAATATTGCGATTACAATATATAAATAGGTATTAATAATGTATTCGACACAATGTATATTGTTATGAAATAAATCAAGTTAAATTAATTACTCCTAATTCACAGTAAACCTGTAATATTGTCTCTGCTATTACCTACAAGCACCCATGGCCTGCTGTTCATAGCTACTATCGTTGTATACATAAAGTTATGTATAAGTATGCATAGAACAGTCTTGAATTAACTATTTAATAGTTATTTTATTAAAATAAACTTTTGTAAAAATTTTATATCGACTTATTAAAACATTGAACAATAACCGAAAAGCAAAAAATAAACTAAAATTAGCCTTGTAATTAAAAGGAGAAATAGGTGGACTTACAAAAAAAAATACAGTGGAACATAGAACTCCTTTTTTGAAGTCGGTTAAAAATCACCACTCACTTGATTGGGCTTGGCGTTCAGCTGCAGCGCTTTGTGCTCGTTACGCGGCTTCATTGTCTCTCGAGGGGAAAGAGCCAAGTTCGTCGCCTCCATGCTGAAATAGTGCCCTTAATGTAATCTCAAGTAGACTAAATTATACTCCTTAAAAATCACCATTTCATATTTTGATATGCTTGTGTGTATAATGTATGACGCTTTACAACTTATACACACATACATATATTACACCATAGTCTTTTAATATCTTTACGATAAAAAGAAGTGCTGCAACAGATTATATTTTATATTTTTAAAAAAATTTACATTTTTTACTATGATGTCTATATACATGCACAACGGGAATTTAATTTACCTACTTCTGGATGAAGTCGAAACAATTGTCGAAAACGGCAAACACAGTAAGTTCGTTAAATTTCCGTTGTGCATACATATAGACATAGATTATACTTTTTCTTATTCCAACGCCGAATCATGTGTTTGATGATAAAATTTAAAATTCCTTTTTTGTTTATTTTGGACTGCGCTACGTTTTCTAACCTATAAAATTGAAAGCATTATAATATGAAAAAATAAAAAATAAAAAAAGTTGCAAAGCGAGAATACTCGTATAAATAAAAGCACTTATATGAAAAATATATGTTTACTATACATTTAAATATCTATTAAAAATCAATAATAAAAGAGTCTGTATAAATAATTATTTTATTTTTGTTCCATTGAACGTCGAAACGCACAAAGCACTTTCGTCGTTATTACACGTACATTTCCCTGTTTTTCCTTAAATAATTCCCATTAATGTGGAATGCATAGAATAATGATGCCACTACAAAAGACCATACGCCAAACAAAAGGTCATTATTGCAAAAAGCTACATTTACTTTTGCCGCGCAATAAAACTACACAGTGAGAACGAGCGGTGAATAAATTGGAATAAAAGTGAACATTTTGTATACAAATAGGCAGTTTGCGTGTGAATTTAGTGTATCGAATATCAATTGGGTACATCGGAGGGTGCGATAATGTATCGAGCCCGCCCCCCGGCGAGTGCGCTTCGAATATTTTGTAGACTTTCATTTAATTTTTAGTTAATTAAAAGTAACTTTTAATTCTGTCTCACTTTAACCACATGAAATCGCCATAATTTGCATCCTTTTAAACTAATATTTCAACAAAATTAAAACTAAATATTATTTCTATAGAAAAATGAATTGGAAAAAAAGAAATTAACATCGCCTTTGGATATAAATAGCATCATGGATGTCTCCATATCCTGTTATTTCACTATAATTAAGATGACAACTACAAAATTATTATATTTGACACAATTGCAATTACTTATAAGGCATTTGCGATTGTATATTTATAAGGCAACGGTTAACTTTGTATCTGGGCCCTTAACTTGTCACTTCAGTAGTACACCCACTTAAGTCCACTTAACTATAAAAAATAACGTTAGGAAATAAACAATAACATAAATGTAAACACTTCAATACATCTAATTTATCTCCTTTATAAATATTTTCAAAAGTCAATTCATTTTTCAAATTGTCGTTCACAACAAAACACTATTTCACTATCAAAATGATAAATCACTTATTCAAACAGAACTAGCGGGTCTAATGTTGAAAATCAACATAGGGTTGCCTCTTCACCCCGACATACCGTGTCATTATGGGGTGTGATTAGTCAATTTATGTCACCCCTACGCACTGTGGGCCGGAGCCAAATAATTGATTAAGTCAAACGACATTACATTACAGTAATGATTGCATATGTTGCTTTTATCACGGGTGCTATTTTTATATTTTGTGGTGATTTTGGTGGACGTGAAATATTAATAGTTAATTTGTTCCAGTTGTAATTGAAGCTTCCATAGACACGATTTCTGTACATGTTTCTCTATATTACGTTTAAACCCATTTCACCCTTGGAAAAAAGACTGACTTTATTCGCACTTTAATAAAAGAGAAGATAAACTTGTATACTCTTATCTTTATAGATCAAGTAAAATAGATGCCCTTGAGTTTGGGAGCCTGGTGATCTGTAAGACGGGTAATCCTAGTACCGACACCAGTCTCTCAAAAAGATTGCTTTTAAATTGTAACCTATATAGCTGTAAATTTTATTATGTTGTTGTCATTAAACTAAAAGTACCTTTACTTTACCTTAAACTAAAAGATTGAAGAATGTGGAAGAAGCGAAAGAGGTTTGTTTGAATCGAAGCATTTGGCGTTCCATTGTTTCTCCCTACCCTAATGGGAGACAGGCGTGACAGATATGTATGTATGTATGCATGTATGTTGTTGTCATTTCTTTATTTTAATTTATGTATGTTAGTGTAATTTCTATCGCTTAAAAAGACATACCATAAAAGTCTAAAGTTAAGAATGAATTTTTTAATTAATTTTTATTTTATTACGGTTAAAACACCATTTTTCAAACGAGTTTTCTTTTATGTTTGTTATCTTATATCCCCGTCAGTTACAAACCGACTTAAAAAATTCTTTTTTATCTGAAAAGATATATTTTGGAATTGCTTTTTTGGAAATTATAACAAAATCGATTTAATAGTTTAGTTTTTAAATGAAAATAACTAGTTTTGTCACAATTGCAGTCTCTATGTGTAACACAATTTTAAATTATTGAAGATTAAAAATTAAAAAAAAAAAATGTTTAAATGTGAATGTTCTCTAAATTTCACGGTTCAACTGTCGACAACTATTGTCCGTAAGATTTAATAACAATCACTTGTAATTATGAATGTGCTATGGGGGCCATATGGTGCAGATATGATACATGGGGCGAGCCCCGCGGGATGAACCGAGGATGCACATGTGGACCACTTGTATCGGAACTAATCGGGATTGAATAAAAATATATTACCGGTTATCGTAGATATATATTAATAATAAGCAAAACTACGCAATGTCTATCCACTACGAATTCCCTTCATATCTACGAGTGTAATCTATTCCCCTATCTCTCTAAAGATACTCTATTTAAATAATAATAATAATACAGAAAATACGTACCTATCGTGATATAATTTCAATGACTGGATAATATTGTAACGAACTGTTAAACTATTTCTAAAGTGAAAAACGGGTTGTCCTCCTCTCTCTTACTTGCTGTGCCCAACAGTGTCTATATTTAAAGTTAAAATATGATCTACTAATCACATTATGGAATGCAATAGAAAATATATAAATAAATAAGTAGCGTAAAATATGTGTTTTAATAAATTTTGTATTATTTTAAAATATCAAAATTGCACGAAAATATGTATGTAATAAAAGGCATTGGTGTCTAAGATACAGGCTAGGCCTAGTTTAGAACCTTATGTGCAATAAACCTTAATATCATATGTATGTATCGTCATCATATCAGCCTTTAACTGTCCACTGCTGAACATAAGCCTCCCCCGTGGAGGGTTTTGCCAGTAGTTGCCACGCCGGCAGGCAGGTTGGCAACCGCACTTAGGCTTTAGAGATAATTTAAGAGGAACTATTCTGCCCATATATATATATATATATATATATATATATATATATATATATATATATATATATATATATATATATATATATATTTAGTCAGCAATCAAAGATTACTCAGATTTCTATATTGTAAATTATTAATAAACTTTCTATAATTATAACATGATAATTGTAAACACAAGTATCTAATATTAAAATCAGTAAATTAACAAAAAAAAGTGGTGTTATATGTATATTCCATAGGGACTGACGCGTATTAAAAGAACATTTTAACCTCAAAATGTGTTGCATTATTAAATTAATATAATTATATATATATATATATATATATATATATATATATATATATATATTAATTATTAATTAATTAACAATGGTGTTCTCCATTGATCTAGCAATCAGAATATATTGCTATTGCTAGCAATAGGACCACATACGTAACAATTCCTTCCCACCAAGAGTGTTACTTATTAAAAACAAAATAAATAGTTCTCCTTAATAATTAAGATTGCGTTTCACAAAAAAAATCTACTTTAATTATGGCAATACTAGTTATTTTTATTTAAAAACTAAGCTACTGGACCGATTTTAATAAAATTTCTGTGCGACCAATCTCTAAGTATATCCTTTCAGATTTTCAGATAAAAAAATCCCAATCGGTTTACAACTGACAGAGTTATGTGGTAACAAACATGAAAAAAACACAAGCGAATTGAAAACTTCCTTCTTTTTGAAGTCGGTTGAAAAGAAACCTGACCCTTAAAAGCGACAAGTCGCATATAACAAACTGGGCCCATAACGTAACGTAACCGCAACCGATCTTATTGACAACATGTTGTACATTTCTGCGGATAATCCGTAACTAAAGGGGACACTCGACGCTCTTGTGTCAAGCGCCCTGGATAGGGGACGCCGTGTAGTGTGACCATGATTTAGTTACAAGTTTAAGTTAATGACAATTGATATTCAACGACTTCGGCAATGTAGCGGTTTAACATACCGCCTCGGGGGGAAGAGATTGTTAGTAATGCGGACTCCCAGTTCCAATGTTAATAATATACCCTGTCAGGTCGACTTCCCCATGGTTCGCCTGGTAATCATCGTGCTCAACTCCAGGTGTATTCATCACGATAGTCTAACCTACCAGCCCTTTCATATTCACTTATCATTTTTTACTGATGCCCCGCCAGCGTATACCGTTAACACAGCGGGTTAGACGGGGTTACTAACTATTTCATTATCATCTATTAAACAATAGCATACCGCCTCACCTTTCAGTAGTTAAGTTAAGTAGTTAAGTTAGTTTAAGTAAAACAAATATTTGTCAACCTATTTCAAAAAAAGAGGAACTGTTTAATTCAATTGTACTTTTTTAGTTTTTTTACCGAGTTGTGAGGTAACAAATACTAAAAGTTTTTTTTTTTTTTTAATTTCAGTATTCCATATATCAATAATAATGTCTCATATAATAATCCGATTCATCGGATGTGTCAATCGTATAACAAAATTAGCAAAAAATTCGATATCTTTCATCAGAGGGTTTAAGAGGTCGTTGTATGGTTTTGAGATAGAATAAGTTTGGATCATAACTGTAAACAGTAATGTAATATACATCTATTAAAATGTTATAACGTTTACTTCTAACTTACTGTTAAATGATGTTTACAATGTAAGGTTGGCAAACTGCGTATTGATACATTTTTGTATTGTTTTCTTTTTAATGGTTCATTTCTGTTTGCAAAACTGTTATTGTAACTTATAACAAATAAATAAATAAATAATAAAGACAATCGAATTACGAACCTCCTTATTTTTTCCAAGTTTGTGAAAAAGAAAACTGTCCTCCGAATATCAAATGTTAGGGTTGTCCTAACAAAATCCGATCGGTTGAAACGTTCCTTATAGAAAGTGCTCCGCTGAGATCTATGCGCTCTGTATAGGGAAATACTATTTAATCTTTATAAGATACCATTTGGCTATCTAACTGCTATTGTTACGGTTCAATGTTGTTAGAATTTGTTGCGAATAAGGGGATGTATTTAAGGGTCTTACGAACACAAATAGAGATTTAAAAACTGCTAGGGTGTGACAGATGGACGTTGAAATAAGTTTCGAGGCTTCAGAATTAGTTTTATAGATTTTTTTTTATACAACTTAGAATAGCAAACAAGCTGACGGCCCACCTGATGAAAAGTGGAAACCGTCGCCTATAGACATGAGCAGTAGCATGGACGTAACAGAGTATACTGTTTCGCCCATGATACCCCATCGTTGCCATTGCTGAGGACTCAGGTGTAATTCCTCTGAACCCTGTAAATTCACGCCATAACCAACCCTTCAAACCGAAACACAGCCAAGCAAACACAACTGCTTCACGGTAGAAACACGAATAGGACAAAGGTACCCAAGCAATTGAATTTTGTACAAAGTCTCCCTCTGGTAATTTGTCTCTCAATATTAATAAAATGTACTTTTGTTTTATAACTTTCTTTGTTTATTTATATTTACATTTTATACTTTCTATTGTTACATTTTATTTAATTTTATTTCAGTATACATATCACGTATTTCAGTATATATTCTTATTCAAAAATCATTTTTTATTTAACTTTTAAATTTTATTTCTCTTCTATATTCTGTACTTTAAATCTATTGTCTCTTATTAATATTGCCATATATATAATTACAATGTACAAATAATTGTAGAGACTCACTTCACCAGAGGGAGACTTTGAACAAAAGTCAATTGCTTGGGTACCTCTTTCCCATTCGTGTATCTACCGTGAAGCAGTTGCATGGCTGTATTTCGGTTTGAAGTGTGGGATATGGCGTGAATTTACTGGGCACAGAGGCATAACACCTGAATCCTCAGGAATGGCAACGCATGGAAAGTATCATGGGCGAAACAGTATACTCTGTTATGTCCATGCTACTGCTCATGTCTATAGGCGACGGTTACCTCTTTCCATCAGGTGGGCCGTCAGCTTGTTTGCCATTCTAAGTTGTATAAAAAAAAGTTGAGGCAACTCTTGCTAACCATGCCAACAACAAACAATAAATGAGGTAAAAATATTAAAAAAAAAAACATTTAATTCCCATCGCTTTTATGTTAAACACATACAAATTAGTGATGTCAAACAATTCCATGACTTAAATCAATACGTTAATGTACCGGCTCGACTCCACGACAATCGGAACAATGACGGCGGATTCGACCTTTAAACAAACTACGTTTCGAGTTGCAAAGCATTGAGCTACAAAATTAATTCGTGACGAACGGGCGTTATTTACTTTGTTACTTTGTGCGCTTAATTGAGCCGACGGGCGAAGACGTGGAGTTAATTCGACGATTAATATTTAATCGGCGCTCTGAGTACGCCCCCGGCGAGAGGCGAGAGGCGCGCGCCGTCCCGTTATGGCTGGGGCGAGACTACGCTCTTTTCTACCGACTTCGAAAAAAGAAGGTTCTCAATTCAGTTGTTTTTTTATGTTTGTTACCTTATAACTCCGTAAAATGTAAACGTACTTGGTAAAATCTTTGTTTATCTGTAAGGATATAGTTACAAATTGGTCCCACAGATATTTTAATGAATTCGATTCAGCAGTTAACTGCCATACTAACTTAAGTTAAAAACTTAAGTTTTTAAATCAAAATAACTGGTTTTACTAGAATAAAATTACCCTTTTTTTTTGATGGGTGAAAATGGCATGGTAACCCCCGCCTGCGCTAACGGGATACGCTGGCGGAGCACCAGTGAAGGGTGATAGATGAGAATGAAAACAGGCCAGTTAGCCCATCATGATGGAATCATCAGGAATTAACCATGATAGTTTCCAGGGAGAACCGCGAGGAGGTCGACCTGGTTGGATATATTGCTAGCAATGGGATTCTCAGTCTCCATTACTAACAATCGCTTTCCACCCTGTTAAATTACCCTTTTTTGTTTGTGGAACACTATCTTCATTATTGTAAAGATACTTTAGGAACAGCGCTGAGATATGATAGTAAATAGATAAAGACAGGTCAGTTAGCCCATTGTGACGAATTCACCTGGAATTAACTACGATGATTTCCATGGGGACCGCGTGGAGGTCGACCTGACAGGGTATATTAGCAAAGGGATCACTAGTCACCATTACTAACAATACCTCCCCCTCAACCTAGTAAACCTTGTATTGTTATGGTAGACAATTAACAGAAATGCTCGATTCGTAAATATATAAATATAAAAAAAAAGTAAAAGCTTTACTTCGTTTGGGGCTAGATGGCGCTGTGTAATATTCAAGAGTATTTTTTCTTTATGATCTTAAGCAAGCGACCCCACGTATCCACCACCATATAAAATTTAATCCCAAACCGTTGTTTCTGAACACAATGGAGGCGTACGTACACAGACAGACGGGCCGCTGGATTTTTCACACAATTGAATTCCTAACTAACCTGTTTCCATTGTTATCAATCTGAATCAGTTTGTTTAAAGTTAAATAGTACAGACTCGGAACAATCAAGTCTCTAATTTATGTATTTAGTGAAAAGTCACAAAGGATGAAATGCTCTATGGTTTTAATTAAATATATGTACCTAGTACATTTCATGTTTAATATTTTTCAATAATATAAATCATATTAATTCGCAATGTTTATATATATATTTTTATTAGTACATATATGTGTACATAGCGGACTTAATGCTATATTATATTAAAGCATTCTCTCCCAGTCACCCATAGGGAAGTGTCAGAATACTCGAATGCGGTACTAGTAATTATTGATATACATACATACTAAAATTAAATATATAAACAAATAACTATATATTTGTAACAAATTAACTTGGACATATATTAAATAGACTACCTGATTTTTTTTATGCAACTTACAATGGCAAACAAGCTGACGGTCCACCTGATGGAAAGTAGTAACCGTCGCCTGTAGACGTGAGCAGTACCATGGATATAACAGCATATACTGTTTCGCCTATGATATCCCCCATGCGTTGCCATTCCTGAGGATTCAGGAATTTTTATTTAACTAGTTAACATAGAAGTCCACAATCCTCGCATAGATCATGTTAGAGAAATGTAATAAAATATCTATAGAAAATCGTAATCTAATAATTTATCAATCTGTATGGCTATTTGTACAGGTTAAGTGTATTGATGCAGGGCAAGTAATAAAAATAAAATTAAGAAATATAAGTCCTCACTATGTGATGTGCCAAACCTGCGTCATTTCGTTCATCAAGAAAAATGAAGTCTTTTATGCAACCTGTTCATTGAATTAGACGATTTATCCCCTTATTCGTACCACGTCACAAGTCTCATAAACCTATTTTGGGTATTGAAATGTTTTATCTTTTTCTATTAGGCTAAATTCCCAGTTAGTAAGATAGTGACAAAACTATACATGCATACATATCTGTCACGCCTCTCTCCCATCAGAGTAGGCAGAAAAAATGAAGCGCTAAATGCTTCGATTCAAACAGGCCTCTTTCGCTTCCTCCACATTCATTAATCTTTTCATACACACTCGCCAGTTATGGATAGGTACTTTTAATTTAACCCTTTTTGAGCACAACTCCTATTTGGTCAATATACGTCCTTCTAGGGCTGCCCCTATCGACATCACCTCTCCAAATAACAAAACCAACACATCCCTTTTCGAATTCCGTCACTACATCGTCTAGTCAACACTTCACACTATTTCTCAATCAAACATTCAAATCTAGATACAGATCTCTAATCTAGTTTAGGGTGCAGTCTCCCACAAGTTTTACAGACCATTGAAATTATACATACATATATAGTTATATTTTTTTCATGTAACTGTATTTTTCTGTAAAATTTGCGGAGAAAATAAATAATAAATAAAAAAAAAATGTAATTGATAATGAAAAATCAGATCAAACTATCTAATCATTAATTAATTATATTTATTTATAGTATATGTATTTATGTAATATTTTATTGTGTATCTTAATATTTTATTTAACTGTATAATTGTTTATGTACACTAAATATTAATAGTTGCAGCACTTCAGCTGCCCGCTAACAACATGTTTTCTAACTGTATTGGGTTGACTGGAAGAGATCTCTGTCAGAGATAAGTCCACCCTTGCTCACAATATTTATAAATGCATTAACAATGTAATATATATATGTATATATATGAATATATATATATATATATATATATATATATATATATATATATATATATATATATATATATATATATATATATATATATATATATATATATATATATATATATATATATATATATATATATATTCTTCTTAATAAGCTTCTAGGATAGGTACTTTAATTTTTATAAACAACATATGAAAGAGCAAGTCTTTTATGATACCAACATCAATATTAAATCACATAATATAAATACGATTATTTGAAAAACATAATGTATATTCATTAATTTCATTGTGTAGATACTTCTAGATGTTTGCATAGACTTAATATCCAATTTTTTTAATGTAACAATAGTGCCGTTTCTTAAATCGTTTCAGCCATTAACTGTTCACTGTTGAACATCAACCTCATTCTTGGGAGGTTTTATCGGTAGACATCAGCAGACTGTGTTATGGTCGGATCAATAAATTGTTTGTTTACGTTTTAACTAAATTTCACCGTTTTAATTAAGATTATTGAAACAGATTCACGCGTTGACCGACGCCGCGAATTACAATTATTTTGTAATATTCAAAAATTAAATTTTTCCTTTTTGTAATAAATGTTATTGTTTCTTTTAGGTGTGTACACAAATTCTTTTGTTCCGTCAATATTAACATCGGCGGGAATTTAACGAGAGCGGCGTGGGTGGGCGCGAACTAATTTCCATCAAATCAAATCATCAGATGTCATTTCGCCGAGTCGGCCAATTCAATTACTTTTATAAGTAAATTCGGGAACAATTTGCATGTTTATGTCGCTTGCTTGTAACGAACGCGATGGGTTTGTTTAAACTTAATTTTAATGGAAAAAAATGGGGCTTTGATAGTACTCAGTTGTAGTAATAGAACATGGAAATTGCTAAATTAAGAATAGGTATAAGTAAGAAATGTGGAAGCCGTGTGGAACCGGCTTAGGCTATCCCTTCCTCTTCCCTCGGTGTCGTAAGAAGCCATTAAGGGAAGACGAGGAATGGGCAGCAGCGTAGCTCGTCAGTCCACATCTCCAAAGCCTAATTGCGGTTTCCAATCCGCCTGCCAAGTGTGGTAGCTACTAGCAAAACTAGGAAGGCTTATGTTCAGCAGTGGACAGTTACAATCTGATTTGATGATGATGAATAGTCGATGGATGGGCAGCAGCGTCTCTCTTAAAACGTCACCAAAGCTTAACTACGGTTGCCAAGCGTGGCAAAAGCTCCCTTGAATGAATGAACAGTTAACGGCTGATATAATGATGACGAATCATTATAAAGAAATAATTATATCTAAATAAGTACTTTCAACTTTTGCCTATTTTCTTAAATATAATGATGGAATTGACAAATTGACTTTGCCAAGAAAAACAATACAAAAAAAAACACAAAAAATGTACGCAAATTTCAATGTAATTTACTTACTTGCTCCTGACGACGGTGCAGCGTAACTTGTAAAAGAAATTCGAATCGAAACGTGGCGCGGAGTCATTTCATTAAAAGTTAAATATATTCGCCGGATAACTTGTTTAAAAGCAAATTTATATTCCAGACTATGCAACTTTATTTATATCTGTACCAATATTACTGTAGAGAATAGATTTGATATTTCGTATATTTGTCTATTTTAAATAAGATACCAAAAATCTATATTATAACTAATATAAAATATTAATTTATCTCTCTATCTGTCTATCCATGAGAAGCGGAATACTAGTTTTATTATAAGTGTATATTTTGTTTTTTTTATATCTCGAGGAAACATATTCGATTCCGTATAAAAAAAGAATCTAAATAAAATTTTAATACCTATTATTAATTGAATGTTTTAACAATAATAATAATTAAATTTTATATTTAGATAAAAATAACATGAAGTATCAAAATTTTGTCTATTTAGCAATATATTGAAAATACACTTTCTTAAAAAAATTCTGAATACATAATTATTTATTTATTTAAAAATATAATCAAAGTATTTTAGATGATATGTATTAATCCTTTTACACTATAATGGACATTTTATGGTCCATAGTTATGCAAAATTTTATTTAAAATCGTCCAGCCATATAAACATAATTGAATGACAAACATTCAAACAACATTTCATATTTATAATCGAGTAGGATAAATTACGAGTATAAGACAAAGTTAAAAATAATCCGCACATCAGATAGTATCAACTTAATGTAGAAATAATGAATTCGCCGCGAATCGCCCGTCCCCTGTTTGTCTTTCAATTAGGAGGTCCCAGGGGAAGCTTCACCCCCCACTTCATGCCCGTTCACCCCCTCAGATACTTCCTATTTAAACACAACGCAACAAGAGTCGCATCTATATTTAAACAGCATAGAAATTAAATCTCTTGTCTGTTTCACAATTTAATTTTCAACTGCTAGAAATTTTTGTCCTGTTTCAATAAAATGTATTATGTAGGAATACATATTTATTATTTAGTTACCTACCTATATTATTAGATATATAACTAACTTAAACATATCTATGACATAAAACAAATGTTTAGATATGGCTGTGTTTCGGTTTGAAGGGATATGGCAGTGAATTTACAGGGTACAGAGGAATAACACATGAGTCCTCAGAAATGGCAACGCATACACCCCCCCCCCCCCCACATGCGTTGCTATTCCTGGGCGAAAGAGTGTTCTGGTCTGTCAGAGCTGGTCTGTTTTGTCCATGGTACTGCTCATGTCTATATATAGACGACGGTTACCACTTTCCATCAGGTGGGCCGTCAGCTTGTTTGCCATTCTAAGTTGACTAAAAAAAATTTAAATCTGTTAAACATTTCTGTCATGATAAAAATTGTCTATATCTAAAAGGTTGCTTTTAGCAGTAAAGTCTACCTTTTGTGATACTTTATTAATAATTCTATGTAGAATATATATATATATATATATATATATATATATATATATTCTACGCAATTTTTTATTAGGTACCTACTTAGGTTGCAGAAATGTTGGATTTAAGAAAGTAAGAAATATTTTTATTAAAGTAAACTTAAATTCAAGTATTTTTTAATAATCATTCTTTCATGATTCTATCGTCCATTCGGAACATAATTGCAGTCATGAAGAACGGCCAAGTAGTTATTATTTTAATTTATTTTATTTTAATTTTTCATTCATGGCGCAAATAATAAACCAATGATATTAACTCGTGTACATTTCACTTATTTCAAGTGTATGAATGTCTGTCAGAACCAGGTATTTGAAACAAATCCATATTCTTCAGCGATATTGGAACGAACTCTGCTCAAAATTTCGATTTACTCGGGTCACAGAAAGACCACAAACTCAAGTGCCAACAGACCAGTCACAAAGCTTAGAGAATTGCCAATCGATAGGAAAAGAAAGCCTCCCATGATATTATGACCTCATAAAGGCAAACTTGAAAGGCAATCCAAGTAAAGGAAGAGATGGCCACACATAAGTGGCAGGAGTTGATGAATGCAGGCTATGGACTATTCCATGCTTGATTCTCTTGACTCGGTAAAGAGAGCTAACCAGGATCCTAAACTCACAGACTTAGGAGGTCGAATGTCGAGCCGAGACTTTGCTTCCCTTTGTATAACAGTTTGTGTTCTAAGAAATTGTTCAAAATGATGCCCACAACCACCTTTTATCATCGCATAGCTCGATATCAACAGGGAATTCATCCATACATGCTAGAATCTCGGTGGTCGCATAAACTGTGATTTCAGTGATTTTTTCTCCCGTGAATACTCAGGCTTTGGAATGAGCTCCAAAACGCCAAGATTTTCGCTAAAAACTCCAATGTAAGGTTCTTCAAAAAGGTTTCTTCCAGGGTCGGCACCGTAAACGTGACGTCTGCTCGTGATGATTTGCATATGCAACCTTTACAAAAATCTACAAAATATGAGAGGAAGGCCAATCCCAATGTTCAGCATAATATTGTAGGATATAATAGTTATTGTTCAAGGAAAGATGGAGATCGTATGCGTAATCCTTAAGTTAATCCTTCTAAAGAGTTCAGAGAGTGCCTTAAGAAATTCTCTTGAAAGCAAAGATTAATATTTCTAGGCATGAATGATAAATAATTGAAATGCTGAATATGACACGTTAATTAATGTAAAAAATTAAACTTGGATATAAAATAGAAAATTAGAGCGAGAGACAACCGCGAGCGGCGGCTGAAATGATCACGGAAATAGCAAACTCCTAATTCAGCTAAGTAGTTACTATAGTTATACATCAACTTATGAGTAAATAAATCAGGAATGGCAACGCGTGAGTATACCATAAAAAATGGCAATGTATTTTGCTATCTACTCGTAATAAGACAGTCAGCTTGTTTCGCATATTAAGTATCACAAAAAATACCCACTATGAAAATGTTCCAAAGTATCACTGAGAAAACCGCGGCGTTATGATACGAAAAAATTATATGAGGAAGCTCAAGTACTAAGTGTTCGTAAATTATTCATCTTGCGAGCGACTGTACACATGCATAAATATGCAATGAATCTCCCTACATATAATGACATGTTATCGAAACGAATTTACAAACTCCCTGTTACAGACGTAAGAACAACTTTTGCACAGCGTTTCAGAAAATATCTCTTTACACGAATTTACAATCACATCACAAGGCTTACTGACATAAAAGATAGCCGATTATCAACTGCAAGGAGAGTCATTCATGGATTATTGATGTCTTGGTCCTACGAAGATACAGAAAAAATTTTAAAAAGCGCAGTTTAATGTATGGGACGGAACTGTATATTCACTACCTTCATCTATATACATATGCACATGCTTACACACACACACACACACACACACACACACACACACACACACACACACACACACACACACACACACATATATATATATATATATACACACACACACACTCGTGTACCCAAACTCACATGAAACATTATATAATTAAATTATCCCTGTTCGCCGCACCATAACTGTAAAATTACTTGCTTTGCCTTCCACAAGACAGGCTTTGCCTAGTGTGGGGTCATAGCTATATTGTACCATAGGCTAATTTTGTTAAAGGAAATAAAGATATTCTATTCTATTCTATTCTATTTTACCGCATTTAAATATGTATTACATTATTGTATTGCTATCGGTATTTCTATATAGAATACATTTCACAGTAATATTTAAAGAATAATGAAAGCACACCATTAGGAAGAGTCCGTAATAATGACTTTTTCTTTCAATAGGCAACAAATATATTTTGGCCATAACTTGACAACTTACAAAGCACCGCTGGTTGCCTTATTTAGGTCCTTCTTTGTGCTTGATGAAGGACACAAAGGACAGGACAAGAGGTGAGACATGGTCTACGATTACGCTCCACAGTAAACTAATAGTAGCTTATAAAAAAGTATCTAATAAATATTAAAATTAAAACCACTTATAATAAGAACTAGTGACCGTTTAATTATTCCAACATCTATATTTTAAAACGATAAAAATTTGTGATATTTTAAAATCCTATTATATTCTTTATATGGTATTATAAATGCGAAAATTTGTAAGGATGAAAAGATGTTTGTAACTCTTTCACACAAAAACTACGGAATTTATCTAATTAAATTCGGTACACGTATAGATTATACCCTAATTTAGTACATAGGATATTTTACTGCACTGATTAATGTAGGCAAAATCACGAGAAACATTTAAACGTAGTTACGTGCTACGCATCTGCTACGTGGTGCTACGTAAACCGTAACCGCGCTTCGACCTAATTCAGATTTTTAAAATCTTCTTATAATAACAATTATAGACGTACTCCCATATTCATAAAAGATAAAACCTTCTTAAAACCTTTTTTAATTATTATACTCTTTTGTCACTTTTTTCAAATTATAATTTTAGCGTAAAAGAAAGAGACAAAACAATTCTATAGCTAAAATAGATTTATGAGAGGCTTGACGTCTTTATGAATAAGGCAGGAAAAATTAAAATCATTAGTTTTGTTGGTAAAAATAATGTTATTTAGTACCTATTAGCATTCATTAGGAAGTATTGTAATAGTGAGACTAAACAGTTTACGTCTACTCTACTAAATTGTTAGCTAGGCACGCTATAATACCTATGGGCAATTCAATTTTTTTTATCATTGTACACAATATTACTTTTGCAAAAATATTCGGTTTTTATTACAGAATATACAATTAAAATTATGCTAATGATTTCAATGACTCTTTAAAATCCAATGTTGATTCCTTATAATAAAAAAATAAATAAAATAATATCCTTATAAGTAACAATCAATAAATAAGTATAAAATAGTACAAGTGACATTGAAAATTTGTAAAATTATAAAAATAAATAAAACAATACATTTTAAGATAAAAAAAAATAGTAAAAAAATTTAAGTGTTCTCTTAACTTTTTTTTTTATTTTACAAATAAATGTATTTCCAAAAGACTACTGCATGCGGTTCTTCAAAAAATAGAATTTAGAGTCGAAAACGTAAGCGTACTGCAGGCATTCATAGGCTGTGGTAACCGCTTACCGTCAAATGCGCCGTATATTTTTTTGCCATCTCAATGATATAAAAAAAAATAAATAAATAATCACAAAATATATAATATTACCTAGTAATAAAATATTACTTAAATATACAGAAACAGAGATAAAAACAAAATCAAAGGATATATTTTTCATGATAAAAATAGGCAGTAAATATCTATTCTCTTTATTTATTTAAATTATTCACAAGCATTATTTGAAATAAAAAAAAATGCAATAAAAGACTATATAACAAGAAAAAAGCATAATATAATTAAACATAATAAAATTATTTTTTCTCAAAATAAATTAATTAGTTAACCCTCCACTCACCTGCCGTGTCGCTCGAAAAAATGTCACAGCAAATCAAAACATCCCAAACAAAAAACTCGCCACGTCACACAACCGCGCGCCAAACCCGTACTGTGCTCATGTCGGTCTCTGGGACCGGTGGGGACCACGCCCTCGGTCTGGTCCCGCCTCCAGGCCCGCATCGCTCCAACCACGGCCCTGCCAAAACCTTATTTACTGGTATCGCCCGCCCTCGCCGCCTCGTCTTATCGATTGGACGAAACCGGCACTTATTTAAGGCGGCAACGGCTGAATTAATTTTGTGATTGAAATTACAAGTATGATGGTATTAATTTGTTCGCGCCTCGCTCGTTCGATTAAAGCACCATGTTATTATATGGTTGGGATGCTTTGTTATTGTAGTTTGTTAATGTTTGCGGCGTATTTTGTTGGCTGACTTGGCTGAGATTCTTTATGTGCGTGTAGAAGCGACGGCGGCCGTTTCAGGGTTATGTATTGAATATCTTCACGCCTTTTATTTAGTACTAAACGATGTGCAGTTTTGCTAAGCGTATGTTTTCAATTTGATGACAGAAAGTGGGAAATGGTTTTACCTGTTTAATATTTTTGTCTCTCATCTCTATCAAATTCTTTTTTATTTACTGTTGAATTACATGTGTATAACAAATGTAAATGTATAACAAATATAGATACACTATCTTATTAATAATTAATAAATCGGCCATGAAAAGAAACCGTATCGCGATGTTGAATAACCCTATATAAGAAACGAGCATCTAAATGCAAAAAATATTTTTCCGACCGATAGTTTCAGAGATTAACACGTTCAAACAAACAAACAAAATCTCCCACTTTATTATATTATATTAGTGTAAATAATATAATCTTTTCATATAAATAAACATATGAATAAATATAAGTAATGTAAAAGCAACATATCTAGTATCTTACACTAAACACTTATTAGTTGAGGGGAAGGGATTGTTAGTAATGGGGTCTAACAGCCCTATTGCTAGTATTAAACCCTGTCAGGTCGACCTCCACACGGTTGATGGAATCCTGAAAATCATCATGGTTAATTCTTGTGGGCTAACTGCCCATCGTGACGAACCCACAAGAATTATGTTTCATCCTCGTCTATCATCCTTCACTGGTATCACGCCAGTGTATACCGATAGCGCAGGCGGAGTCACTGTTTCATTTTCACCTATTAAAAAGAACACTTATTAGTTAGATGACTATTAGGGACATAGGTATAGAGTATGCTTTATATGTATACATACACCTATTTATATAGTGAAACAGAGTTGTCTCATCTGTATGTTGATACTGTTAGATACTGTAAAATATGATTGTAAATATAATAGACTAATAATTTGTTTGTGTTATTACCTTTTTTTATTGTCATTCGTTTTCTAATCTATAACAAATATGAAACAATAACTTTCAAATTTAGAACTGTTGTTTTTTTTTCATCAGTATAATAAATAAATAAATGAAGATAGGTACCTTCTATGCTTAATCTGTGTCACAACTAGTATAGTATTATCTCTGCCATGCCATATCCAATGCCATACCTGAATAGACCTTCCTTTTATAAATGTGAAGTCTACGACTACTTTCCACCATCAAAGAGCTCACCACCGACAGGGAGTTCACCCCCATACCTTAAATGGGATGCTCGCGAACAGCGCGGTTTCAAGAATATTTCATACCACGTAAACTAAATTCATGTTATGAAATGAAGTCCCTGTCGAGGTTTTTCAAAAAAGGGTTAGGCAAAAAGGTTTCTTTAGAGTCGAGAATGCGCGCATAATGCATCAGGCGTTCATAGGCTACGGTCACGCTTACCATCAGGTGGGCCTTATGCTTGTTTACCACCTTAATTTTTTTTTATATCATTATATAAAAAAAAACTTTATAAAATTTATTGTATCGATTTTTTTAAATCTGTAAAACCTGGAAAATTTTTAGTTTTAAACTGTCTCGTTTACTTAGCGTGATTTGTCATGTTTCTACCTTACAGTTAGACATCATAATTAAAATAAAAAAAAACTTTCCATTTTAAATCTGATAAGTCAGTAGTGACGACGAACGTTCAATGGTAGATACCATAAAAAAATTATTGCACTCACCCGCGATTTCTAAATTGGCCAAAAAATGTCATCGCGATAATGAACCCTTCGATTGCAACAGAGAATATAAACTGTGAAAATAATCACGGTGTCATAATAAACAAGCTGCCCGTCTGTCGGAGATTTAACCCTCAATTATGGCATTAAGCCGCGATGAAGGGTTTGGGACCCCTGTTGCGTCGGCAATTGACCAGTTTAGGGTTAAGACAACCGATGTTGCAGAGATATCGATATAGGTACCTATATTTTTATCAAAATTTACTAATCTGAAAAATATATCAAATACCTATGAAACACATTTAAATGCGAATAAACTAAAAGAAATTTGACAGATTAATAAACACTTAATTTTAAATACATAAAATATCCACGTTTTACGTGGGTATTTTATGTATTTAAAGACAATGTTTACTAATTCTTTCGTATGATAAATAAAATTAATGCATCCATATGTAAATGATTAAAGGGTAAAACAGTTATAAATTAATAATTTCACTGACTGGAATCCACTCTTTCTTTTCTTCTTCTAAATAATAACGTTTAGAAAAATCACAGCACAGAAACATTATCCCCCTTATTCATAAAAACTAAAAGTTCATACAAACCAATTTTACACTTACAGTACTGTTATAATGTTTTATCACTTATCTTTTAAAATGAGAAATTAGTGCAAAAAAGGACAAAACACTTCAATTAGTAAAATAGGTTTATAGTTTAGGCAGCACACCTGCAATGCCGCTGGTGTTGTGGGTGATTATGGGCGGCGGTAATCACTTACCATCAGGTGAGCCGCATGCTCATTTGCCCCATGTGTTATAAAAAAAGGTTTATGATGGGATGATGATATGATGGGATGAAATGGCAACCTTTCCTGCTCTATCAGTATACACTGGATATTAAAGAAATATGATAGATGGAATGAAGGTAACTCAGTCAGCCCCTCATGATTAACCTCGATGATTTCCAGAAAGATCATGTAGAGGTTAACCTGATTAGCTATATTGCTAACAATAGTCTCATTAAACCCCATTAATAACAATCGCCCTCTCCCGTTAAACCGTAATTACTATTTTTTAATGGATGATAATGCAATGGTTCCCCGACTTGCGCTAGCACTACAATAATGGTACCGGTGAGGGATGATTGATTAAAATGAAGCAGGTCAGTGGGCCCATCGTGACGAATTCAACAATAAATTAAACATGATGGTTTCTGGAGGAAATTGCATGGAAGCCGACCTAATAAGATATACTGCTAGTAATATCATTAAACCGCATTAATAACAATCCATCTTCCCCTAAACTGTAATTACTATTAGGTATCAATTACTGTTAGGTAAACTCAGATAGTCTCATTTAACATATCGAATTTATTAGTGTTTTAACTGCTATTCATCATCATCTTCCTACCCTTATCCCAATCATTTGGGGTCGGCGTAATATGATTTTATCCATATTACAAAAAGATTTGGTTTTTAGTTTTACGACCGGCCACCTGTCTGACGTCAACCCTCTTTGGGAATGCATTTGTTGGTGATTTCCGCCACCTACGGTATGGAGGAAGGGATTGAGGAAAAAAGGAAGGGAACGTTGGAAATGCATAAAGGAAATTGGTGAATGAGAGGAATAATGGACTTATGTGGGAAAGGAAAGGGGGTGCTATTATTAAAATTAAATTTCTATCGATATCTATATTGCCTGTACGCCACAACGTCGCATCACTACACGCATTATTCAATACTGTAGGCACTGACATAATGAAGTGTCGTCACGGCGCACACGCCCGGCGCTGCCTATTGTGCGCCGCCTGTTGTGCGGTGACCCTTATGTTGTATCGTTAACTGTTTTCCAATAGATCACATAATTGAAAAATATTATATGTTTACTTTACTCGCCACAGGAATTTAGTTGATCGCCCTTTAAAAAAATCTAAATTGGCTGTTATGAATTAATTCGTTTAAATTAAAATAATTAATGAATTAATTCAACATATTTTTTTTTCCTTTTTAATTTACAGTGCGGGAAGAATGCAAATGGGTACACCCAAGCTCCAGTTAATTACTGGCTCTGTATTAATCCCATCTTTAAAAAACAAAATATTTTTTACTAAATTATTATTATTTCGTTATCTTAAGTGAATAATAATATCACAAGACTGTGATCCACAAAAAAAAAACCTACTTCAATTGTGGTAAAATTAATTATTATGATTTAAAAATTAAACTGTTAAATCGATTTTGTTAAAATTTCTATAGGAGCAATTTGTAAATACATATATCCTTTGAGATAAAAACAAGAATTTTCCAAATTGGATTACAACTGACAAAGTTATGAGTTAACAAACATAAAAAAAATTACAACCGAATTGAAAACCTCCTTTTTTTGAAGTCGGTTGAAAGTAGAATAACCTTGTTTGATGCAAAAACGTTTTGTATTTGATGTTTTTTTTTATTATAATACTTAACTATACACAATTTGCGATCATTTAATCTTCCCTCGAGTGAGTCGCGTGCCAATTAATTGAGGATTTAAGGTAGGCGCTTACCTTCCACGGTGGAAAGATGAATAGACTTTAAGCACACTCGTTTGAATTTTAAATCACAATCAAAATATGGTTCTATTAATCCAAATCGTAAATAATACAGAATACGCATTAAGCGCCCACGCTTTTCAATAGACTTAAAAAAAAAAAACAATTTTATTTTGTTCGTTATCTTATAACTCCGTAATTTATAAACTGATTTGGAAAATTAAAGAATTTTCCAAATCCAAGAAAAAAAAAGTTTTTTTCTTCGTAAGGATATATTTTCGGATTGGTTTTACGGAAATTTTATCAAAATATATATCGATTTTAATAGTAGTTTAGTTTTAAATAACCGGTTTGGTCATGATTAAAGTTGGTGTTTTTTTTTTGTGGAACAAATTCTCACGTTGTTCTCACTAATATTATAAATGTAAAAGTATATGTTTGTTGTTTAAGTTATAATACTTTACAGCTTAACCAGTGACTGTAAAATTTGGTATACACGTAGGTACTATTTTTTTTTATACAACTTAGAATGGCAAACAAGCTGACGGCCCACCTGATAGAAAGTGGTAACCGTCGCCTATAGACATGAGCAGTACCATGGACATAACAGAGTATACTGTTTCGCCCATGATACCCCCCATACGTTGCCATTCCTGAGGACTCAGGTGTTATTCCTCTGTACCCTGTAAATTCACGTTATATCCCACCCTTCAAACCGAAACACAGTCATGCAAACACAACTGCTTCATGGTAGATGGATACTATATGGGATGGAGAAGAATTTATTTGATTAATTTATATGATTTTTTGGTGGACCTTATTGAAATAGTTATTACACTGGAGGGGCACCAGTGACAGTTGACAAGTAAAAATGAAAACAGGTCAATCGGCTCATAATAATGGAATGGTAACCCCGCCTGTGCTAACGGTATACGCTGGCAGAGCACCAATGAAGGATGATAGGTGGGGATAGAAAGGCAGTTCAGTTAGCCCATCGTGATGAATACACCTGGAATTTAACACGATGGTTTCCAGGGGAGACCATGTGGAGGTCGACCTGCCAGGGTATATTGCTAGGGACTGGTATTCCGAATTACTAACAATCCCTTCCCCCGCTCCTGTATAAGATAGTAAAATGGTCCACACCATATAACAATTTGCTAAACTTTAATTATAATTAAAATTATAAATTTAAAGATAACCTTATGGCATGGTGCTTCACTATCGACACCATTAACCCATCAAATTATGTCATCGTTTTTAAATAGAGCACGCTACCGAAATCAGTCAACAAAAAGGTGATTACGTTAGTCATACGTAAACATCAAATACATACATACATACATTTATGTATAAAACAGCACTAGCAATCTACATATAGTTTTGTGTGTGGTTTATGTTTCAGTTTAAGCGATATAAAATTTTCTAGAAGAGACATCTTTATTAATATCGTGAATGTGAAAGTGAATTTGTTGCCTTATAGCGCCTTAACGACTTGCTTTAAAAGGTATTTTATGAGAAGACATAGGCTTCATTTTATCCTGATCAGTAAACATACAAATAAAATACAAATATATAAAGGTAAAGTTAATAATACACAGAATTAAACGCTTGTAATTTTTTCATAGCACGATTAAACATTACGTATTTCTGTTTAATGTCAAATTGAAAATGATATTTGTACACTTTTTTTATTTCTACCTCGTACATCTGACTTGTGGAATGCACTCCCGTCTTCAGTTTACCTTTAAACTACACTGAAAGACACACATTATTTCATACAATAATATTAACAAAAATAAACTAATAAAAAATATAAAAAAAAAAAAGTAAATATATATAGAATATTTTACTTATTTACTCTTTTATGTTCGCTACAACATATTCAGTATATATATATATATATATATATATATATATATATATATATATATATATATATATATATATATATATATATATATATATATATATATTTCCTAATACATACGTCTAAATGGCTTTTCTATACAGACATATATCCCAGTACCCCCAAATAACGTCCCCTAATGCGGACTAAGCCGGTGGCCGCTAAACTAACAGATTAGTTAATGAGACGACCAACCCAGCGGTCTCGTGTTACGCACATACAAACAGACAAACATGTCATTGCCAAGTGATTAACCTGGAGGTTTGGGCAAACGGTTTTGTTTCGTTCCTATTTTAATAAAATGGAAATTGTTTTAGCTTGAAAATGTTGTTGTTATTTCAGCCGTTAATCGTCCACTGCTGGACATAAGCCTTCCCTATAAGGAGAGTTATGCCAGTAGTTGCCACGTTTGGTAGGCGGGTTGGCAACCGCAGTTAGGCCTTTGAGGATGTTTTAAGAGGGACGTTGCTGCCCATTTTTTGTCCTCACTTACTCGCCTCTTACGACACCCACGGGGAAGGAAGGAGTGGCCCATTCTATGCCGGGGCACACACGGCGAAAATTTTGTACATAAGTGAAATAATTTTTAACTTTTATTATATATATATATATATTATATATATATATATATATATATATATATATAACATCATTATATTAGCCATTATCTGTCTATTTCTGAACATAAAGCCTTTCCCATAGATTGGCATAAGGAACGAGGTAGTCTCTTATTGCAGTTTGATGGAATTTTACTAGTAGTTGCCACGCTTAGCAGTCGACTTGGTAACAGCAATTTGGCTTTTTATAATATTTTAAGATATATATATTTATTATATGTTTAGGTATATGATAAAAAAAATAAAAAATTTGATTTAGAGTCTTTCCTTTTTCCAACCGACTTCAAGTAGATTCTTCGGTTGTATTTTTTTTTATGACTGTTACCGTATAAACTCCGTTAATTATAAACTGATTAAGAAGCCTTAATATGCCCTTTTTGAAGAACCCCATGCTGTAGTCTCTAGGGGAAGTCTCGGCAGAAATGTCATTCCACAACCTGAGCGTTCGCAAAAGGACGCTCCTCTAAAACTGCACTGTGCGTGACCATTCTAGTTCTAAGATGTGAGTATGGTTTCCCTGCTGGTATAAGCGGTATGAGCAATACTACTCTTTACTCGCGATTTTGTCTGCGTAACCGGGATATATATATCTACTGATCGGGATAAGAGTTACCTATATCCTTTTCCATCCCATAACGTATTATAACGTGTATACTAAATTTCATAGTTTTCAGTAACCGCTTAAGTTAAGGCGGTATAAGGTAATAAACAAACAAACACACTTTAATAGTTATAATATTGGTAAGGATGTGACGTCGTCGTCACCAATATTACTAGACACATAAAGTGAGCCAGTTTAGAAGTTATTTCAAAATCTATTAGTAAGTACTTACTGTTCCCTACTAAGACAACAATTCCCATGTTTTCGCTAACGCTGTCAGACATAACTAAAAGTGTGAAGACATTCTACGGGGCTCTAGTTAATTGAATCCTGTCCCCTACCACGGTACTTTACTTATTTTTGTTTCTCTTTCTATATTATATATATTTTTGGTTAATCTAAACAAGATAATCCTATTGTACAGCATTTTAATAGTTAACCGTGTAGGTCCCACCATAGAATAGCCCCCCCGCCCTCCTTTCTCGTGGGTGTCGTCAAAGGCGACTAAGGAAGCTTATGGTGGAGGAATAGGCAAACAAACTGCAGTTGCAACCTGTCCGCCAAGCGCGGCAACCACTGCCTCCCCCTATATAAAACCCCACCTTATGGAGGAGGCTACATTTAGCAGTGGATAGTCAACGGATAATACAACAAAATCTTTTTAATATTATAAATTGGAAACTATATAACGATGGATAGACGAATGGATTTTTGTTACTCTTTCACACAAAAACTACAAAACAAATTTGAATAAAATTTAGAACGCGGGAAAGTACATACCTTATGTACTTATTCAGACAGGCAACGTCGCGGAATATAGCTAATAATCGTTTGTTATTCCATGTTGCATAGAAAACCGTGGGGTCAGTCGAAAAACAGCATTCAAATCAACAATTGTTGGTTTGAATGCTGCTAATGAACTGACATATTACATAATGATAGAATTGATGTGATACCAACATAATAATAATAATAATAAATATTTATTTCACTCTTTGTTACAATATAATTTGAAGTCCCTAACTCCCGAGGTAGGTATGAAAAAACCTGTGTTTCAGGAGTTTGTGCCCTCTTCCATATGTTGTTGTATTACATTTTTAGTGAAACAATATGAAACAGAGAAGTAACAAATACAAAAACAGAAATTACAATGAAGCCCTAATTAAATTAGAGAAACAATAATTTATGGGTTCAGTAAAATTGTGATAAAAAAGTGTGCGTGCGTGCGTGCGTGTGTGTGTGTGTGTGTGTGTGTTTACGCCTATGATGTTGTATTATAAGCTACTAACATAGTTACTAATTTACAAAAGTGTCAATTCAATAGTAATACCGTCCGATCATAGTCTAAATTTAGAAGCCAATTTTTGAGATTATGTTTAGCCTTATAATGTGATAGAGAATGAATATTAATTCATTTCATAAAAAAAACCAACAGAAGAGAACTTTTTGATAAAAAAAAAATCGTCTAATCGATTTAGAATCGCTATTGACGAAAATAAAAATATATATAATTGTCTTGTAATCAGTGTAAAACATATAGTAGGGTTTGGTGCGTGTAGCGGGGCGGAAAGTTAAAACGGGATGTTCCCTCCCCGCCACCGCCTCGCCCTGTCCCTCTCATCCCCCGCACGCCGGGACAGCAACCAGTGAAAATTTTGCAGAAATTAATTAAATACGACAAACAGTTCATTCTTTTATTTATTAGATGCCTCTATTTTTAAACACATCTTTACAAAGCTTTTATTTTTTTCTTATGTAAGGTAAAATTTTATTAGGTGACCACGACGGTTACCACTTTCCCTCTGGTGGGACTTCAGCTTGTTTAACAGTCTATGGTTTATTTAAAAAAAAGTCAGCCGCTAATTGATATTAAATTGTTACATTATATACAAAATTTTCACTTAAAAATTAATGGACAAAAGTCTGAAATAAAAACATTATTATTATTGCTGTTGCTGAGTATAGACTTCCATCAAAAACTGCAACAGAATACAGTCCCGAGCCACTTGCATCCGTTAATACAATGCATATGTTGCAACAGAACATTAAGGTCACCACCTTTGGGTAGAAGGAATTAAAGAATGTAATAATAAAGCTAGTATAGGATGGATTATTAAAACTCGACGAACAAGTTTAGTTAATATAGATAACTCAGTTATTAAGACGATGAGGCCATATTTATTTGTTTTTCTCTGTAATTTTCTTGAACATAAATACAAATAATCACGCCAGTGTTTACTTACAAATAAATACACAAGGCAGAAAACTATTGGAGCGTCAAATGGCATTAGTTAGGTTAACCCGATTACTGGCTCCACATGATAGTATCAGTTGGTGCGTACACAGCTCTTGTAAAATATGATCGGATTGGACAATACAGATACATAACTCGTTTGTATTATGATTGTACACGTCTTACGATCTATTGTATATATGTAGACATTTTTAATAAAAAAAAATATATCAATGTATAAAAAAAAATATATAAAAATATGTTAATTAGAGACTTGCATAGGACTACTCTATGTGTATAACAAAATGTGTAGTGTTGCAGAGTTAAACATTCGCACACGAACACACACACACACACACGTATATATCTATATATATAGATATATATATATATATATATATATATATATATATATATATACACGCGCATGCATGCACGCACGCACGCACGCACTTTCGCACGCACGCACATAGACACATGCACATACACGCAAGCATGTATTAGATTTACTCGCATATCTACTATTAATACTATACAATTGTTATATTTTCATTTTATAATACTGTGGTATATATTTTGTAGGAGCATGACCTTCTGATACAGGTGATATCACATACTAGAGGGTCACAACAACGATCTCTCCTATTTATTTATTTAAATTGTGATACATAGGTAACAATGGATGGTAAAACAAGATAAGTCCACTATGATCAACCCCATCTATTGTGGTATACAAATTTTCAATTGTATAAGAAATAAAGTTATATAAAAAAAATCAACAATATCACATTTATAGTAAAAAATTATAATATTATGGAAATTTATTAAAACAAACTTTTATTTCTTAAAAGAAACCCACTTTCATATTTCTAATATTAGTAAGTGAAAGAGCGGCGTGTAAATAGACTCTCCATGCGAGGATTTAACTGATCTTATAGGGTATTCTTCCATAAAACTTATATAGTCTCTTGATTAAAGGACAACAAATACCCATAAAACAACGATACCCACTAATCTGTAATCCGATTCAGCGTGCTATTAAAAATAGTGCACGCACCGGAACCAAACTGATGAAGGCAGTCAGCTACAGGGCATGGAGACGATAAGAAACACTTATGGAAAATGTAAATAAATACATGTTTTCATAAAAAAAAAACGCGGGAGAATATAATTCAGTGCGGAGCGACAAAATTTTTGTTTTAATAATAACAAATGACGAATATATTTTTAAAGAACACAAAGAGATGAATTTTTATTAGTGGCCAGTTATATTTCGAGAAATTATTAGTGGCCAGTTATATTTGCAGTACTCTAAGGCGTATACCGACCAGAGTACATAGTCAATAGTGTCCGACATTATAATAAGTCTCTGAAACATATCAGACAAGGAAATATAAATTTGTTAAAGATAAAAATTTCTGAACTGATATATATAGACCGATAACAAAGACCGATAAAACTACTTACTTACCTATTCATTTATAATTATTTATATTTATAATTAGGGAGACTTTGTACAAAAGTCGTTTGCTTGGGTACCTCTGTCTCATTCGTGTTTCAACCGTAAAGCAATTTCGGTTTGAAGGCTAGGATATAGAGCGAATTTACAGGGTACAGAGGAATAACACCTGAGTGCTCAGGAATGGCAACGCATGGGGGGTATCATGGGCGAAACAGTATAATCTGTTATGTCCATGGTACTGCTCATGTCTATAGATGACGGTTACAACTTTCCATCAGGTGGACCGTCAGCTTATTTGCCATTATAAGTTGTATAAAAAAAAATTTTAACCACACTATAGCTAAACATTGTTCATTCCGTCCTTAGCAATGCCGATGTTATGTTGTATAATACGAAGATATTGCAGGTACAGCTGACAACGCTATTAAGCGGCGATTTAATAGCGATTGTTCGGAGATTTGCCAGATTTTCATGTTTGCTTTTAATATAATTGTTCAGTTCAGTTTAGCTGTTGCGGGATTATAGGATTACGGACGATCGTCGGCCGCTCAAATTGAATTGTAACGTGCCATCGTTATTAATAACTCCCAACCGATGGTAGGGTTGCCACTCGAGCCTATTCGTATTGTATTTCTTTAGAATACATACAGTTCTTTGCTTGTTATAACGTAGTAGAGGTGGGTAAATTATATAGCAATATCTGTGTATTGTGGTAACTATATTCACATCTTGACCCAGTAAAGGTATATCAAATATCAATTATGCATGCATATATTATCAAGTAAAAAAAAAAAGAAATACCCGATCGAAATGAATATGGATATTTGGGGGGAAAGGGGTTGTGATTGATAAGGGAGACTGAGAATCCTATTGCTAGCAATATACCCAACCAGGTCAACCTCCTCGCGGTTCCCCCTGGAAAATATCATGGTTAATTCCTGATGGATTCATCATGATGGGCTAACTGGGCTGTTTTCATTCTCATCTATCACCCATCACTGGTGCTCCGCCAGCGTATTCCGCTAGCGCAGGCGGGGTTACCATACCATTTTCACCCATCAAATAAAATAAGGAAAATCTGTGGTATAGGCTATATAAACATGGGTAATGACTTTCTTTCTGCTATCAATATCCAGAGGAAACCAATATATACCTAGATATCGGAACAGAACCGATATTATCCATTGTTATAGCATACCTACGTAAAAACGGAGATACGTTTGCGATTTTATAATAATATAGATTACTAATATTAGCATATATATTGTAGATACTTCAGTATCTATTAACACATATTTTCTACCAGAGGGAGACTTTGTACAAAAGTCGATTGCTTGGGTACCTCTGTCCTATTCATGTTTCTACCGTAAAGCAGTTGTATTTGCATGGCTGTGTTTCGGTTTGAAGGGTGGGCTATGGCGTGAATTTACTGGGTACGGACGAATAACACCTGAGTCCTCAGGAATGGCAACGCATGAAGGGTATCATGGGCGAAACAGTATACTCTGTTATGTCCATGGTACTGCTTATGTCTATAAACGACGGTTACCACTTTCCATCAGGTGGGCCGTCAGCTTGTTTGCCATTCTAAGTTGTATAAAAAAAAAAAAAACTTATAATATTAATATTATTGTACATTCCTATTAAAAATATAGTATATTCTATAAACAAGAGTATGCATAGTTGATTAAATATATAGGTAAAATGTTTAATAGTTCAACGAACCAATCACTTTGAAATTTGGTTTGGTTGACTGGAAGAGATCGCGTTTAACGATAAGGCCGCCCATTGTTTTCTCATTGTGATTATTTCTTGTAATTGTTTATATTTATAATAAGTTTACTATTGTAATTTTTGGAGGAAACAATTAAAAGGAGAAAACAATTAAACTGTCTATCTATCTTAGATATTCTTTGTTCATTAATAAACATATATATTTTACATTTTATATATTTATACAGAATATATATTTTACATTTTATGTACTGATACTGCTTAATATTATTATTATATATATATAATTTTTTTTTTAAAAGCAGCTGAATTTCTTGCCTGTTCTTCATAGCTGAAATTGCGTTTCGAATGGGCGGTAATGGAAAAAAAATAACTATTCAAAAATGCTTAATTAAATCTAAGCTTACTTAATTTAAAATATTTCGTTCTTTCAAATCCATCAAACCTAGTAAATATCTAAAAAATAACATTTTGTTACCAAAAAAAAAAACTGTATACTTTGCTACTTATAGAATGTTAATAAACGTATAATTAAATTCTATTGTAATATACAATGTCTCATAATTATTTTCAACCCTTGAATGCTGACAACGCAACCCTACCGCAACACAATCGCTCGCGTCCATCGGAGCGCGCCGCTTTTTTCCGCAAATTTTAAGCATCTCCCTCCGTATTCCGCGAATCAGCTATATTTATACAATAACTGCCCGCCTGGGATCGTTCCGGATACAATAGGCTGTTTGTTTAACGACATCTTTCTATTGCAACATGGCGCGTGTTTTTGAATGGGGTCTATTTGACCCGGGAGCGTTGGTACATTTGAATGTTGCTGTTTTAGGGTTAACTTTTTTAGATCATTAAATCTTTTCATATTATTTACACACGTCTTAGTGAATATGGTTTTCAAATTAAATACTTATCTCCCAGGGTAATAATGGGAACATACCCAACACGGAAAACAGAGGGGGAGGAGGGATTGTTAGAAATGGAGTTTGACAGCCCCATTGCTAGCAATAACCTCCGCGTGGTTCCCCCTGGAAACCATCGTGAACAATTCTCGTTGAATTCGTTACGATGGGCTAACTGACCTGTTTCATCCTCGTCTATCATCCTTCACTGGTATACCGATATCCTACCGAGGCCCTATCAGCGTATACCGATAGCGCGGACGTGAGTTCGAACCTCATTAAATCGAGCTACCGGAAGGTACTTTTTAAACCTTTTAATAATTTTGGAATCTCAAATGCAGAGTTACGCATTATATACCTTATGTACCTTACATAATATACCTTTTAAATATTTTTATATACCTTAACATTCCACTATTTTTTTAATGGGTGATAATGGAATGGCAACCCCACCTGCGCTATTGGTATACATTGACGAGGCACCAGTAAAGAATGATAGGTGAGGATGAAGCAGGTCAGTTAGCACATCGTGACGAATTTAATAAAAATTGTTCACGATGGTTTCCAGGGGGAACCACGTGAAGGTGTATTACACACAGTGAATTTACAGGGTATAGAGAAATAATACCTAAATCCTGAGGAATGGCAACGCATGGGGTATATCATGAACGATACAGTATACTCTGTTATGTCCATGGTACTGCTTATGTCTATAGGCGATAGTTACTACTTTCCGTCAGGTGGACCGTTAGCGTGTTTGCCATTCTACGTTGCATAAAAAAAATATCGACTGCGTGTATATCTGTAAATAAATGTTGGTCATATTCATCTTATAGCCACTAGTAGGTACTCACTCATAGCTGCTGGATGCAGGTGGCACAGGCCCATTCTTAGCAGAGGCCCCAGAATGGGCCTGTACCACCTACATGCACTGACTCCCTGCAATGCATTTGAGTTCGTCACTCAATCTAGTAAAGGGTCGTCCTCCACTGCGTTTGCCCGTACGGGTTCGCCACTCAAGAACCTTACTTGCCCATCGGGTGTCGCTTCTTCGAGTTATATGACTAGCTAATTGCCATATGGCCAGCAAATTCGATGTACGTGAATACAATTATAATAAGCTTACTCCTGCTACAGTAGAGTGCTGAAATTATTTTAAACATTTTTTAAATAATCCAATAAATGATATAATGCGGATTGTAACATTTTGCAACGCTTATTTTGATACAAATACACGTGTATCTGTATTGGCGGCCGCAAGACATGGGTGGATAAAATAAAAGGCTCATAAAAATGTATGAGACGCCACCGAGCGCTGAGCTAACAAGAGATATACCTTATTTCAGTTTATTCTAGCGAGGGTCAGATGCTAGTTATTCCGCGCCAATGGTAATTGTGACGGATGGACATTTCCACTATATTTACAAAGTAAAACCAGCTCTAGGTATGAAGTAGTAATTTTAATATACATATACATATTACATACATACATATTAAATAATAATGATTGAAATAGACACACACACACACACACACACACAATTAATTTTATACTTATATTTACATTAATTTTGTTCTCGGCTGGCTTTTGCCCACGACAGAATATCAAAATTTTACTCATTTAAAGGCAAAGCAATGAACTGAGTTGTGACCATTTTGTGTAACTGTGGCACACAGATATATCCTTTTTCAATACAAAATGAAAAATTATGTTACTTATTTTATGTACTTTTCTTTTTTTTGGATATATATATATATATATTTGTATTTCTTTTTTTTGCGAATACTTGTATATTTTTTGTTATTTGTGTGCTGTAAGTAATGCAAATAAATTATATCTATCACATATGCGAATGTGAAAATAGGTTTTTTTATGGGTGATAATGAAATAGTAACCCCGCCCGCGCTATCGGTATACACCGGCAGGGCACCAGTGAAGGGTGATAGGTGAGGATGAAGCAGGTCAGTTAGCCCATCGTGACGAATTCAACAAGAATTGTTCACGATGGTTATCCAGGGGGCACCACGTGGAGAGGTTGACCTGATGTTGCTAGCAATGGGACTGTCAAACTCCATTGCTAACAATCTCTTTCCACCCCAGTGAAAATAAATTATAGTGTAAGGATTAAACGCCATTCAAACGTATCTGTTGATAGAATAATTATTAGCAGTGAATTGTGGTCCCTACATAGAATGGGTCACCGATTCCTTTCCCGTGGTTGTCGTAAGAGGCCAAATAGAGAACTTAATGGTCAAGGGATGGGCAGCAGCGTCCCTCTTAAAACATCACAAAAGCCTAACTGCGATTGCCAACCTATCCGTCAAGCGTAATAATACCAGAGGGAGACTTTGTACAAAAGTCGATTGCTTGGGTACCTCTGTCCCATTCGTATTTCAACCGTGAAGCAGTTGCGTTTGCATGGCTGTGTTTCGGTTTGAAGGGTGGGATATGGCTTGAATTTACTAGGTACAGAGGAATAACACCTGAGTCCTCAGGAATGGCAACGCATGGGGGCTATCATGGGTGAAACAGTATACTCTGTTATGTCCATGATACTGATCATGTCTATAGGCGACGGTTACCACTTTCCATCAGGTGGGCCGTCGGCTTGTTTGTCATTCTAAACTGTATAAAAAAAAGTCAGTGGATGCAGGTGGCTCAGGACCGTTCTTTATGACAGTCTATGGGGAAGGCTTATGTCCAGCAGTGGACAGATAATGGCTGAAATAATGATGATGATGATTAAATGAGATAGAAAGAGATAACAACGTCCGCTGTCTTGTTCTTTATTAATGGAAGCGCAGACTGAATAATTTCATTGATAGATTCGTTTGATTCTTGCGTTATCGTGAGAGAGACCGGTTTAAAACGTTAAGCAAGCGTTATGAAAGTAGATGAATTAGATACTAAGTGGCCTTTTTAGGAAATGAGAATGGAACGGTTACTTAGTCTGCGCTATCGGTATATGCTGGCGTGGTACATATGTGTATGTGTATAGGTGTGGTGAAGTCAGGTATATTGGCCTATCGTGATAAATTCACCAGAAATCGATGGTTTGTAGAGTACACTAGGTGACTAGGTCTATGATCCATGTTTGTAATTAGTTAAAAATCATAGACATCAATATGGAGAAAAAATATTTTACATTCGAGTAAAAAGCTAAATTCGCATCTGGCAACCCTGACCATAGATTAAGACTTAAGATTATATAATAGATCTTATAGCATTGAGTGAACAAAATGTGTCTACAATTAGTCAGCTAATTTGATATTTGTTTCGGTTTTGGACAAATATTTTTTAAAATACCCTCAATTTTTAATGATTCAAGCACAGTCTATTACTCAAGGAAAGTAGATAATGGTAACAAAAAGTATATAACCAAGAGATAAGAGGACGCACTTCATACAAACCACCTAAACCGACTTGGTTAGAAATATCTTACCATTCTACACAAAACAACATCCTTTTCTCGTTATGTTGGCTAGCCTGATGTTCAAAATGGAAATGAATAGGGTTATAATTATATTATATATAAATAATAAAAACTCTAACCATGTGACAAAAGAAATATATAACTTTTATGTCAAATTGCATATTCCGCTGAACTTTTTTTTTTGCAAAAATAAAACAAAATATAACATTCTTAAATATATTTATTATCTTTTACAGTATTGCCTTCAAATCTCAATTTCATAATATTATTATTGATAATTGAATATTATTGATGGTAAACACAAGTTTTCAAAATTTCCCGTAATATCTGGTCAGTTTCTAGAGTAGACCTCGTAGTAGATTCAATATTAATTAGTATTAGTAGTAGTCGTAATTCCCACGTCAAAATAAATAGAAATATGAAATACAAAGCTAAAACTGTACCACAAATAATTTAAATGACAGCCATTTGCATCATATTCATCAATATTCTTGTTAGTTAATTTGGCGCTATTGTGATTTCCTCATTTAACTAAACGTTGGCATGATATTTTCTGACCAAATCCGTGCATTAAAATCTTCTATGGAAGTTACACAAGGCTGAATGGCAAAATAGAACTAAATAGTATTTCATCATAGTTATTTAAGTTCCTAAATCGCTCAGCAGAGGCAGCACCTTCGTTCTCTCGCTATTCGCTTATAAACAAAAATAATTGTGTAATTTTTAACTATCGTAAATTGTTTACGTAATATGTAAGCACCCCCACGTACTTACTAATATAGTCTTCCTAAAAATAGAAAGTAGCAACTATTATTTTTCTAAGAAATAAACTATAAAATGTATAGATTTTGTATAGTCTATAGTTTTTGCCTGTTGTTTATGTTAAGAAAATACCACTACGTCACGCATAGTGTGGCATGGACTATAGAGGTGTGATGCAGTAGTAATGCATGACACAGTAAATATATATTAAAGATATTTTGTTAAAATGTCTGCCTATTAACATTCGATTATTATAAATAAATATTATGTAAAGAATGAGCAACTGAATAATGAAAATAACAGAAAGTCAGTGTTTATGATTTGATTTCATTTAATCATCTCCGTGCCGCAATAGTGGCATGCTGCTTTGTGTAAATATGGTCGATTGTAACTCGATTTCGACAGGTTTGTATATCCTGGGTTGTAACCCCAGATGATACTGTTATAGTACTATTGCTAGCGATATACCCTAATTGGTTGAAATCCTTCCTCTTGAAAACCATCGTTGTTAATGTCATGGAATTGGGGGGGGGGAAGGGTATTGTTAGTAATGGAGACTGAGAATCCCATTGCTAGCAATATACCCAAGCAGGTCGACCTCCTCGCGGTTCCTCCTGGAAACTATCATGGTTAATTCCTGATGAATTCATCATGATGGGCTAACTGGCCTGTTTTCATTCTTATCGATCACCCTTCACTGGTGCTCCGCCAGCGTATCCCGTTAGCGCAGGCGTGACTACCATACCCATAAAAAAAAAAAACTCAGTGAATTCATTATGATCGCTACTGTTATTCTAGCAGCGTTAGCTAGCAGCGCAAACGCAGTTATTATTCTATTTCCATCTTTATTTATTGACAAATAAGTACGTATTAGTAATATGGTTAGGTACTAGTTGCTAAATGTAACTCGAAGTTTTATCCACCAGAATTAATTTAAAAAGTCACTATAGTCGTTAGTCTATGATTCAGGGATAAAAAGTAGCTACATATATCCTTCTCCATCCCAAATACTATGTGTACATTAAAGTATTATATTTCTCTTTTATTTAAATTTTACGGCACCAAGAAGTAAACAAACAAACTCACTCTCACATTTATAATTTAAGTAAAAATTAAGATCACAATTGTTATCAATTACATATTTTAACAGTTAGATATTTAAAGATTTTCCATATCAAACCAAGTGACTGCGTCATTTGATAGAGTCAGCCCATAGACTAAACAGTTTATCTAAAGGTTTACATACATGTACAGATTGTGCTTACAATCTATATACATTTGTATGTATCTATATCTTATCTGATTTTGTGTAGAAAAATGTCCACCAAAATATATTTTATACATAGTATAATAAAATATTGAACAAATATATACTTAGTCATTGGTGGCCAGTCGTCGTGACATCTACAAAGAAAAAAAAAACATATTTTTTTTAATATACGTTTAAACTGATATAAGTGCCTACTTTATACGTTATTGACATGTATCATAAATTTATAACATTCTAAATTATTAGAAAAGGGAGGCGTCAATGAATTAGGGGTACTATAGGCGTCACAATATATTCTGTAATATAAAATGTTATTCATGTCTTTTGGCAATGGTTACCAGTTTCTATTAGGTGCATTGTCAATTTATCTGTTACTCTAATTACTAGTTACTAGATAAAAATACATTATTTAAAATTTTTTTTTTAGTGAAATGTATAATTTATCGCTCCAACTGATCCAAGCGACAAATCGTCCCGTGTATGGATAGTAATCAAGTAAAGACGTTTTCGTTGTTCTGATTGTTCATTGTTTTTAGTTTGTTTGAGCCCTTTGTGTTGATAACTGTAACAATAAAACGTTGTTTTATATCTAGTTTAATAAAAATAGAGTATATAACTGATATTACTGGTCCTATAATCTTATTTTAAAGAAATATACTTTATCAATTGTTTTGTGATTATATTATACTTCGTGTGAGTTTTACAGAGAGAGTAACAATGTGAGTACCTACCTATATTCTTATACACAAGTAGTCTGTGTCAATATTTTTCAATCTGGGGGAAAGGGATTGTTAGCAATGGAGTTTGATAGCCCCATTGCTAGCAATATGCTTTATTAGGTCGACCTCCACGTGGTCATTCGTCACGATGGGCTAACTGACCTGCTTCATCCTCACCTATCATCCCTCATTGGTGCCCCGCCAGTGTATACCGATAGCACAAGCGGGGTTACCATTTCTCTATCACCCATTTTAAAAAATATATATCATATGACTGATGGCTATGTACCTACTTAAAGCAGCGTTTAAAGATTTTGTAGAAAATTAACCGAATATTTTCTTCGGTTCCAATAAATTGTTTGTGTTTATTACTCGTATTCCCAAGTCTTGCCGAGCTTATCTTATCGACCTTAGATAAAATGACAAAGAGAATTAGTGTTTAAAATTTTTTTTTTCCAATGAAAAACGTTTTTTTTTTTTAAAGAATAAAAATGGAATGGTGATTTTGCATTGGTTTGTGCATTATTTCTATTCTTTGTGCGTATCCTGTATAGGACTCGGCGTGAAGATATACCTACTACCCTACATACGCTAAACCGGCGTAATAGACTTTTTCGAAAATATATCTATTTTCTACGGATCCGTGATTTATGGATCTTTACCTGAAAAGCATCGTGGTTAATTCCTGGTGATGATAAATCAAGTGATTGCCTATTTTCCTCGCCTATCATCATTTACTGGTGCCCCGCCAGTGTATACTGATAACGAAGACGGTTACCATTCCATTTTTGTCCATTAAAACGATCTGCTATCTTTTTTTTTTTCAGGACATCACCTGTAACAAAATTTAAGTTCACCCAACAGCAACAAACTCCTGTATTTATCGGCTCAGAATTTTACAATGTATACAAAAGTTCTGAATTTTTGCAAAGCAGCCACAACATCGATCGCATTCTCCATCAAGGTTACGAATTGAGAAAATTACTGAAAAATAAAAAACCAGGCGAAATAGTAGAAGTGGTTGGGATGTGGCTGGCACCTAAGTTTGTTTTTATTTTTTCATTTGTCCAAGTTTAATTCTTTCCCAGGTAGTTTATAGTAGTACCTTAAAATTACGTCTTTGGTCTCATACTTTAATGACGTAATTTTATGGACTGTGGATACTGGCTGTATCCATCCAAATATATAATATATTATATATTTGGATATAATAAATATATAAAATATTACTGCACCGCACTGCAATCCAAATGTTATAATTTTTTTTGTTTTATTGTTTAGAGATAACCAACGAAAAAAGTATTTATTTAGATAATAATTTTCATTAACATTTCATGTTAGATATATAAATCGAGCTTGTAGTCATTCCATGAGATAAATGACAATTAAAATAGGTATTAAAAAAAACCACATACGTTATGGAATAAAAAAAATAAAGTTGTCAACTGGCTGACGTCTTTTTTATACTTTTTTTTATATTCAAATAAATAACAAACGACTTATGTAAAAAAAAAAATAACAAGATTAATATAGATGTAAAAGAGCTATTTTGCTATTTTGAAAACGTAACGCTGTTTACATCGGCAAGTGTTGGTAGAGAAATATTCTATCTAGTCTAGATGATATTGACTTGTAACTTCTTCGTAGTTCGAACTGAACAACATTTAGTATTTTTTTATACCACTGAGGTGGCAAACAAGTATACGGCCCACCTGATGGTAAGTGGTTACTGTAGCCTAGTATTCGTACAGTTAGACCAGACAGACTAATATTTATTTGCGACGTTCTTTCATTGCCTTGACTGGAATAATGTTTGTTTAGAATACAAAGTCATAACATGAACTCATTTTTACATTTATAATATTGTCTAACATTTTCCTAAACATTGACCGGGATCAAATACTGTATAGCATTATAAGTCCGTCTTTAATACAATACTAGTCCTTACGGCTTCTTCAGCGTGAGATTAAGCTCGATTAGGTTAAAAACTAGCCTATGTTCTACTTAAAATGAAATTTGGTACTTCAATTCAAACGTACACATTTGGGATGAAGTACCAAATTTCAAAACTATTGGTTGAACCGTTATGGCGCCAAGAGGTAACAAACAAACGAATTTATAATATCAGCAAGGATATTTTAATAATAATAATAATAAACTCTTTATTGCGCACAGTAGAGATGTATAACAAACAAGATCACAGAGTATTTATACAGAAACGCAGACAGTTGAGGTTGCTTTGCAACATTTTCTCTCTTCTTATTAGCATATACAAAAGAATGCGCTACCCATGGACATAAGACAAATTATTTTTAAGAGAAAAGTCTACGAATATCTCTATCGTTGTTTATTTGTGTTATCGTATATAATCTAAAAGCATGTATCTCTTACAGACAATATTTTTTTTGTAATGGGATTAATAAAAAATAAATAAATATTTTGTAATGTGACTAATAAAAAATAAATAAATAACATAATAAATAGTACTTTAGGCGTGGTACCTACAACATCTGGTACCTACACTTCTTTATTTATTTAGCTTATTATTACACGTAATATATAAAAATATACAATGACAATTAGAAATTAACCTTCAGTAGGATTTAATGGTCGAGGGATGGACAGCAGCGTCCCTATTAAAACGTCACCAAAGTCACACGTAACTGCGAATACCAACCCAAGCGTGGTAAATACTGGCAAAACCCTCCCCAAGGGGCAGGCTTATGTATAGCAGTGGACAGTAAATGGCTGATATGATGATGATGATGATGCAGTAAGATACAGAGTAGGTACAGATAAAATATAGAAATAAAAAGGTAAGCACTAGAAATGGTAATGTCCGATATATATATATTGAGGTCTTCTGGACATTAATAACCACCGATTGCAATATCGCCCATACAAGTCAGATATATCACTATATAATATATAACAAAGTCACTGTCGCTGTCTGTCCGTCCCTATGTGTGCTTAAATCTTTAAAACTACGCAACGGATTTCGAAGCGGTTTTTTTTTAATAGATAGAGTGATTCAACAGGAAGGTTTATATGTATAATACATGCATAATATTGTAGAGAAACACTGATAAATTTAGAGGTTTCTAATTTGTTGTCGTAAATAAACACATTTTTTGAGTTTACACTGGCCAAACCCCACGAGATAAATCAAAATAATGTACTACAATATTGTACACCTTAAAAAGGTCAATAAAAAAGTCCGCGATGGTATGTCTATCTCTTATAGATAACCCACAATAACCATTTTTTTATCCTTTACATTTTACGAGAAAAAATGGCTTATTTACAAAGTGATTTTAAGCAATACAGCATTAATTTTTATCGTATTAAGTACCTTAAATACATTGTCCATTTAATATAGATCAATATGGCCCTACAGCATGTAATTTATATATATATATATATATATATATATATATATATATACATATATATATATATATATATATACTAGCGACCCGCTCCGACTACGCACGGGTCGTAAGTATATATTACTCACGAGCCGGTTCTAATCGATAATCGATATCTATCTATTATTGGGCCAATAAATATTGTAACTACATGTATAGATATAAGGCATTATAGTATAATCATTAATCATTCTTTTATCATTATAATTGTATTCACTAATATTTTTATTTCCTGCTACAGTTCTCCTTTACGTATAAAAAATACGGGCATTGGTGTCCCAGTGGAAGATATGGAATTCACCCAGAATCGTCTCAAAGGTCTAGTAGCCGCGTTTGTATATGACAACCGTCAGAAATTCCCCAACATAAAAGCGGAGGAGGCGATAATGCTACGTTTAACTTGGGACAACGGAGACGCTGAAAAGTGTAAATTGTACTTGTCCGCCGTCGCCGGCGCTGAGCATTTCGACGAGCAGTTCTCGTATTGGCCCCTCATGTGCGCATTAAGGAAATTGCAGCTTAAGAAGATAGACGAAAAGTCCGTTATGAAAATTGCTAAGAAAAAAAATAAAAATGGCGTCCGCTTGGCGCATATCCTGCGGCAGAATTATGACGAAGTTAGACGTATGTGGAAATATTTTCCGGACGCCGAGGATTTCGATACGTCTATCGGTCTTACTGTAATGTCGCCGGAATTGGTCAACATCTTTCTGAAAGTTTGAATTCCGATTGTCTACTTTGTGGTTATTGACGATATGATTGGCAAAATGTGATATACTTTTGCATATTAACAGTAATACATATGGCCTCTTTAATCTTTAGTATAACGGTCATATATTTTATTGTATTTTTTGTCTCTTTTTATTATTGTTTAATTAATAAAAGAGTATTGCACTTGACCCATTAAAGCTTATTTTTATTAAACGTTGCATATTATTTACAATCAGATAAAATATAATTATAAATAAAAATATAAAATCAACAAGTTTTCTGTCTGATCTGAGAGTTGAACTTGAAGAACGATCACTGAGGAAGGAAAGTTCTCGTAAGTTAGCTTTCACACTAGTATCTATGTTTTGAAGTTTAATATCTGTTAATCGATTATCGTTGCTGACTGTACTAGTAAGCGCAGTATATACAATACTGGGCTTACTGTATATCCGCTGAGTGACAAGCATAACTGTATTGCAAGCAGTCAGTCAGTGAACGCAGCCCCATCAGGACCGTTCCTTGTGACAATTTATTTATTTATTTTACACTTTATTGCAACATTTATAAAATAGTAAATACATTTAACTGTAATAAAAAATGATACAATTTATGGAGATCCATGTCCAGTGAGATTTTTCAATGACTTGGTTAAATAAATCAAGCTTTTGTTCCAAAAATAAAATCAACTGCTACGATTGCGACAAAATTAGTATTGATACAACAACCCTAACTCTGGCAAAAAAAATTATCAAAATGGTTCAGAATTGAGAATATATTACAAAACACACAAGAAGTAAATAATAATTTGAAACCACAACAAAAAACAGGATTTCAAACGTGGCAAAACCAGTTATTTCGGTTTCTAAACTATTAAGCTGATTTTGATAAAGAAAATATACAAGACCAATCTAACAGCACATCCTTTCAAATAAAAAAAATAAGAATTTTCCAAATCGGTTTGTAAATGACAGAGCTACGATGTAGAAAACCAAAAAACCGAATTTACCTTATTGGAAGTCGATCGAAAATACAGGCAAATCGAAATACTCTGTATTTTTTTATGAATTTACGTGAATTTACTGGGTACAGAGGAATAACACCTGAGTCCTCAGGAATGGCAACGTATGAGGGGTATCATGGGCGAAACAGTATACTCTGTTATGTCCATGGTTCTGTTCATGTCTATAGGCGACGGTTACCACTTTTCATCAGGTGAGTCGTCAGCTTGTTTGCCATTCTAAGTTGTTGTATATTCTAAGTCTTAAAAAAAAAATTACAGTTGAATGAAACAACATTTATTTTAAAGCATTTTTATTGATTTCAAAAATAACTAGGTTCATTTAATCACGCAGTAGTACTAAATCAAAATATACTATGATAAAATACACACAATACGACAGCAAACTGCTCGTGACGATCAAATTTATACATATATATGATATCATTTGTATTTCAATTCAGTTCTAACATCTTATTCTGTAGTAGTTATTACCCATCTAACTAATATAATACCAGTTTAAAAGGTATCCATTCAATTTCTAATAAATCTACTTACTTGCTAATTTGTTTTAACATTGATATATGTGAGTTAAATGAAATCAATGACTGCCCTGACACGATTACATGTAAATCTTTCACAAAACAAAGTATAAAAATGGCTATAATGTTAACCAGAATGTATTTATACAAAAGGACTAGAGGTACTGGATAACGCACTAAAACAAATATGTATATATCACTCTCAGCCCCGTATATCTTTAGTAACAGTATGGTATAGATCGTTTACATTTGCTATCGATATTCTGAACTCTATGGTACATACAAATAAAGTACTTAAATTTACCACCACGTTTCATTTTAGAACAATGCAGTAGATGTTCAAATGCAACAAAGACAGCCCTATTAGGATGGAAATATTTAATTAATGTGTTTGACGACTTAATTTGGTATTTAAAACATATAGAAATAAATACCAAACTAGTTAATATCATTATTGTACAGCTTTGTGACATTGCAAATGCTTTACACTTTTAGTACCTTTCAACTTTTTTTTATACCACTGAGGTGGCAAACAAGCATACGGCCCACCTGATGGTAAGCGGTCACCGTAGCCAATGAACGCCTGCAATACCAGAGGTATTACGCGCGCGTTGCCGACCCTGAAGAAACCTCTTTACCCCCTTTTGAAGAACCCCATGCTGTAGTCTCTTGGGAAAATCTCGGTAAGGAGCTCATTCCATGACCTGAGTGTTCGTGGGAGAAAGCATCTCTGAAACCGCGTTGTATGCGACCATTTCAACTGAGTATAATGGTATTATTTATTAACTTTTACCCGTGACTTCGTCCGCGTAACTGGGATAAAAGTAGCCTATGTCCTTCATCCTATATTGTTTACACCAAACTTTAGTGATTGGTTAAGGCGCTTTAATAAAACAAACAAACGCACTTCCACATTTATAACATTAGTAATGATTGGACAGCAATGTACTACTTCAGAAGCATATGCTCAGGTTCGAACTTTGAGGATTCAAAATTGAATGTACACTCATCTCGAATAAAAGTGAGTTTGTAAAATAACCAATAACTTGACTCTTGTTGACATGACAGATCTTTCAAGAGCTATAAAAACTATATGTGTTTGCTAAATTAAAATTGACTATTACAGATAAACTTTACTTACTTTTTAGAGGCGTAAGCCTATATATACACGTCTATATATTACGTCTGAATGTTCTAAAGTGTACACAAGTCATTATAAAATTTACATTACGCAACATATACTATCTCTTTTTCCATTTTTTTTAATTTTGTAACAACTTATGGAAATGCAACGGTAGGTAAAATGCGAAACAAAAATTACTGTCTGAATGCTTTTCCAATATAATAACCTTAGATTATCGATTGAATGGTTGCATCTAAAATAACATTAGTTAACGTAAACTTTAATATTAATAAAATGGCAACACCAACACAACCAAGACCATTCTCGAAGCTACAATTATTCCATTCAGGCCCTTACGCAATATCAATAAAAAATTACAATAAAATACCAATGAACTTAAAAAGTGAGGATGATTCTAAAAAATTTAAAATAGCTCTAAAAAAATATTTAATTACAAAAAAATATTATACACTACAGGAATTTTTCAATGAGAAAATTTAATTGTATTTGTACCTATTGGTTTCAATGTAATAATGTTTTATTTATTTTATGTTAATCGACGATACATATATATAATGTAAAAATTTTGTTATGTACTTTATGCAATATTTATTAATGTGCTTGCTGCGCCCTTCCAGGGTTCATGTTGACTCTTTACTTTTAATAACTTAAGACCTATATTGTTACAACATGAAATATCAATAAATAATTGAATTGAATTGAATAGTTTTATATACTGCCATATATAAAACAATTGAATTGCGGTCTTTGAATGTTCATATCTTGTAAAAGCGATACCTCTAGATGCAACCACTTGAATCTGTGTTACCAACTTTATTCATGCCCTGATTTTCCTTGTAAATATTAATGTATGTTTTAACAGATTATTTATGGGGTGATATTAAATTATATTACGGACGTATAGTTGTTAACATTAATCAATAAAACTCACTATTCGTATTATCGTTGAAATTAAGTGGCCGATTACCATCAATTCCTGCATACATTATTAGCGCATATTTTGAGCAATATTTTAAAACATGTTTACATATTATATTTTACATATTTGTGATCATGAGGTAAAATCATTTATTAATCATATTATTTTTATTATTAATTTAACATTGTGTATTTTTAACTGTACATTTTTATAGCCTATAATATTCACATCAGTTTTATAAGAATACAGCATGAAAATATTTATAATTTATACACCAATATAGAATTTCGATTAGATAATATTTATGTACATATTGGGAAACTCTATAAATCAATGACTCAATTAAATACTTCGTTTAAATAATTTGTCTGTTACAAATCAATATATATAGCAAGTATATTTTCGATATAATAAGTTAACTCGAAATAAATTGTAGACATTATAAAAATTAATTCCCGCTTTATTCATGAATGTTTTAAAACAATTTAACTAAATAAAATCATTGATTTATTACTAAATTTATCGACAGTTAAAAAACAATAATATACACGAAACAAAAAATCATGAATTTATTTATAATCGATTATCGTAATAAAGTAAAAAGTAGCCTCAAAAATTCGCATTTAAATTACATCATTCCAAATCTACTCCATTCTGAATTTATATGTAGCATACATATAAATTCTTACTTCTCAAAATCTAATTAGCGTCAAACGACGCCAGTCATACAATATTTACTTGATGTGTTCATGATGATATCATTTCTAAGAAATGCCAAACTCCAAATTGTTGTTATCTGTTTATATCAGAATTACATTCAAATAAAAACCTTCAATCACAATTGGCATGTAATTATATTCTAAATATCGTTTGGTGTTACGCAAAAACTTATTAAAATCAGTCGACGAACTATAACTCATCTTGTAGTAAACGATACCCTAGACTGTTGACACTAGATGGCGACACCTCCACACGAGTAATAGTAATAGTTTATAATACTAGTTCCCATATGAGCACAGCTTCTCGTAATATGGCATTTAAGCGCTTTATAAAATGGACTTGTAAATGGATGGATAGCAATCAGAGGTCTACATAACGTGTTGGCTTTTACACGGTGAAATAGACCTTATTTTTATATGGACAGAGTTTAGAATCTATTGCTTATTTAGTAACGATACTTTGTCCATAAGACGGAGTCGGTTCGCAGTGGTATCCATCACGATGTCTCCCTTTCAAGAACTATCACTGATTATATATTTCAATACTCGTTTCCATCAGTCTATTTTTTAGAGACTAATAAACAGGCTCAATTGAAATGGGTCACTATATGGTCCAGAATAGCCTATATCAGGAAAATTGATATTCTTTTTTAATACCACTGAAGTGGCAAACAAGCATTCTGTCCATCTGATGATAAACGAATCCCGAAGTTTATGATTGCAAACACCAGGGTCATTACGCGCGCGTTGCCTACCCTGAAGAAACCTCTTTACCCCTTTTTTTAAAAACCCCATTCTATAGATTGTTGGAAAAACTTCGACAGGAAGTTCATTTCATAACCTGAGTGCTCGTGGGAGGAAACATCTTTGAAACAGCGCTGTACGCGACCATCCAGGCTCTAAGGTATGAGAATGAAGTTTCTGTCGGTGGAGAACTGTACGATGATATAAAGTATACGTCATAGAAAAGAGAGATATTCCGAACGTTACTGTAGCTGGAGTTCAGAACTATATAAAATTATCGGTTTAAGTGACTTTTCAGACAATAGAAATATCCTAACACGAAAGTAGTTACGTATTACAATAATTGAAGCTTGCTCTCTATATGGGTTCTACTGGTATATGACCCAAGAAAGTTACAACATATGTGGGTAAAAAGGGAAACATTTTCAAAATTATCATTGCCTATATGCATACACGAACAGGCTTTGTCTGAGGAAGCGAGAACTTATTCAGATTTACCATGACAGGAGTTCCACCTCTACGTAGTTACGGACTCAATTTGGCCTATGTCCATAATTCACTCGTCTAATATTTGTAGTTACATTTTTGGACTCTAGTGGCCTAGGACTGTGCCCTCAACTCGCTCGCTAAATATTTGTAAGTTAACTATAATTTTGGACTATGATTGTTCACTGGCCTCTGTGCGGTCCGAGTGGCCTATGTCCGGAAAAGTGGCAACACGTCCGGGAGAATAGAAACCGTGGTTACCGTGGGGGCTCAGTGCGTGATGACGGTCGCGTGGAGGCAGTGCGGCAGCACGTGGCGGTAGGGCAGGCGGTAGTTCTTGACCGTGCGCGCGGCGAGGCACTTGAGCGTGGTGTAGCGCAGCGGGTTGACGAGCGCGGCCAGGCTCTGGTGCGAGGCGCGCAGCAGCACCTCGGGCGTGTGCCCGTCGTAGTTCACCGTGTCCACGTGCGCGCCGTGCTGCAGCAGGGCGGTCACCACCTCGGCCGGGCACGGCTTCAGCTACACACAACAAACCACGCCGATCAGTAAACGGATGCCAAATTCTTCATTTTACTTGGTTCTTAGAGAAAGAATAGTAATGTGTCTTGCTACAATAACACTGATGATCTGTAAGCTGGATACATATATCCAGTCAGATTTCTGGTATCGTGTCGTCTAATTAATTAGATTGATTTAAATAATTAAGTATTTTTAGTTAGGTTAGTCTTAATAATCACAGTTTTCGATTTCAAGATTTTTGTAGAAATAAAAGTATGTTTTTAAATCTTTTGTTTTTTCAATAGGACAATTTTAATTTTTATCTTTTTTACACATTTTAAAATAGAATTAATAGAGAAAAGTATTAACAACACTACGCCCATGATAACCCCCATGCGTTGCTATTCCTGAGGACTCAGGTGTTATTCCTCTGTACCCTGTAAATTCACGCCATATCCCACCCTTCAAATCAAAACTCAGCCATACAAACACATTTGCTTCGCGGTAGAAACACAAATGGAACAGAGGAATATTTTATGAATAGTTGATTAAACTGGAGGGATGTGAGGTGTACCTTGCAGACGAGATGCAGCGGCGTGTTGCCCTCGGCGTCGCGAGCGTCAGGCGAGGCGCCGAGCCGCAGCATGAGCGCCACGAGCGCGCCGCAGCACGGCGCCGCCTCGCCCGCGCCGCCCGCGCCGCCCGCGCCGCCCGCCGCGCCGCCCGCCGCGCCGCCCGCCTCACCCGCGCCGCCCGCGCCGCCCGCCGGCAGCGCCTGCAGCCACACGCCGCCGCCGCCGCGCGCCGCCGCCGAGCACGCCACGTGCAGCGCCGACCGGCCCTGCCGCACCTGCCGCGCAAACGCACATCATGTCACAACCCTTCTGCTACATCCACATAAAAGTCATGTGGCAACCCTACTACATTTATGTAAAAGTATATAACAACCCTACTACATTCTCGTAAGGGTCATGTGGCAACCCTACTACATTCCCTTAAAGGTCATGTGATATCCCTACTGTATTGCCGTAAAGGTCATGTGACAACCCTAATGCATTCCTGTAAAGGTCTCGTGACATCCCTACTACATTCCCGTGAAGGTCATGGGACAACCCTCCTACATTCCCGTAAAGTCATGGTGACAACCCAACTACATTCCAGTAAGTCATATGACAACCCTACTGCATTCCCGTAAAGGTCATGTGACAACCCTACTACATTCCCGTAAAGGTCATGTGACAACCCTCCTACATTCCCGTGAAAGTCATGTGACAACCCTACTACATTCCCGTAAAGGTCATGTGATACCCCTACTACATTCACGTAAAGACCATGTTGGCAACCCTACTACATTCCCGCAAAGGCCATATGGCAACCCTACTGCATTCCCGTAAAGGTCATGTGATATCCCTACTATATCCCTGTAAAAGTGTAATGTAACAACCCTAATAGACTGCCATAAAAGTGTAAACCTTAATACGCCCTTTTTGAGAAACACCATGCTGTAGTCTCTAGAAAGATCATTCCACAACCTGGTGTTCGCGGGAGAAAACTCTTCTGAAACGTCATTGTGCGTGATATAGATTACATTATACTCATCATCATTTCAGTCATTATTCATCCACTGCTGGACATAAGCCCCATCATACTCATAAACTTGTTAATTTTAATCTTTCGCATTGTTTACACATATTTTAAATACACAATCGGGACTTAACGGGATGAAAAAAGCCTTTGCAGGTTAATAGTACCTACATACCTACTTTTTTTATTGTCGACGTTTCGACATGGATTGCACCGCGTCGTGGTCACAAAGTCCCAATTGTATATTTAAAATACCCATAAATTTGCTTTTAAATAAACCTGTTTACTCTAAAAAATTTCTTCAAAACACACTCACCTTAATATCTAACTTAACAAGTGAGTACACAGCCTTGTGGATCCTACGGGACACCTCCTCGGTACACTCTGGCTCGGAGAGCAATCTGGCCATCACGGTTGCTAGGTGGAGTGATATCACTAGCACCCTCTGTAGGGTTGTCAACGTCTGTTCCCTGTCGATACTGAGTTTCGAACATTCTAGTAGTTCCATGCCCCTGTCGATCTCTGATAACGCTTTAGTGAATACTGGCTCTACATCGTCGATCGTCACTGGTGGGACTATCCGACCTGCAAAATTAAAACATAATTAAAATTTGATTATAAAATTTTTTTAAGCATTTTTCACACATCGAATTATACTAATTTGCTCTCTAGGTACAGCAAATAGAGGTCAATGTACTGCTAGTAAATTGACCTCTTATCATTATATCAGCAGTTATCTGTCCACTACTGAACATAAGCCTCCTTAGAAGAAGGGTTTTGCTAGTAGTTGCTACACTTGGCAGGCGAGTTGGCAGCCGCAGTAAGGCTTTGGTGATGTTTAAAGAGGGACGCTACTGCTTGTCTCTCGACCATTAAGTTCCCGTAGTTGTCCCTTACGACATCCACGAATAAGAAGGAGTAGCCCATTCTATGCCAAGACCGCATGGTGTAGATGGAACATAGAATAGATTGGATAAAAGGACAATGAAAATATGGGAGTGAAATTACAGGATACAGAGGCATAACATCATCCTTAGTAGTGGCAACGCATAAGAAGTACCCCAGCCATAATAGTAATCTGTGACATGCACAGTGCAGTTCATGTATATTGTTTTTTTTTTTCTATACAACTTAGAATGGTAAACAAGCTGACGGCCCACCTGATGGAAAGTGGTAACCGTCGCCTATAGACATGAGCAGTACCATGGACATAACAGAGTATACTGTTTCGCCCATGATACCCCCCATGCGTTGCCATTCCTGAGGACTCAGGTGTTATTTCTCCGTACCCAGTAAATTCACGCCATATCCCACCCTTCAAACCGAAACACAGCCATGCAAACACAACTGCTTCACGGTAGAAACACGAATGGGACAGAGGTACCCAAGCAATCGACTTTTGTACAAAATATCCCTCTAGTTGCCATTTTTCATGAGGTTCAAGTACATATGACGATTGGAGGCGAGCATACCCCTAAGCGGTGGACGCGCGCGCTCGGCGAGCATGTAGGAGAATAGCTCGGCGAAGCTGTAGAGCGAGGACTGCGTGAGCGGCGACAGCGGCGGCAGCACGGCGCGCTGCATGTCGAGCGCGTGGTGCCACAGCTGGCGGCAGCGCGCGAAGCGGCCCGCGTCCGCGTACACGGCGCCGCGGTACCGCACGTAGTACGACGTGTCCGGGTGCGCCGGCCCTGCAGCACACCACACACGTCACAAACACCGGACGATACTTTATATAGTGTCCCACAAACAAAACCGACTTTAATTATGGCAATAACAGCTTTTGGGGGGAAAGGGATTGTTAGTAATGGGATCTAACAGTTCCATTGCTAGCAATGTAGGGTACATTATATAAACATTAAATAAACTCGCATATTACTTCTCGCCTTTAGGGATACGTATAGGTTACTAGCAATCCGTCCCCGATTTGCACAGATTGACGAGTAAATAAATAATCTTATATATAAAATTCTCGTGTCACGGTGTTTGTTACCAAACTCCTCCGAAACGGCTTTACCGATTTTTATGAAATTTTGTGTGCATATTGGGTAGGCCTGAGAATCGGCCAACATCTATTTTTAATACCCCTCAATGATAAGGACGACCCACCCCTAAAAAATTTATTTTTTTGTCAATTTTTTTTATTTTTATTTTAATATGATTTAGCATTGAAAAATACATACAACTTTAAATTTTCATCGTTTTACGAAAAACCCCTGTATTTTAATCGTTATTTTTATATTTCGCAATAAGTAGTAAAACAACGTTTACTGGGTCAGCTAGTATTAAATAAAATACAGCCCATATTACTGATATTGATAATGAAGTTGAGTAGGGGGAAAGGAATTGTTAGTAATGGGATTTAAACAGTTCCATTACCAACAATATACCCTATCAGGTCGACCTCCACGCGGTTCTCCCTGGAAACCATCGTGGTTAATTCTCACGGAATTATACACATAATTACGCCACCTCTGGTACACAGACAGTCAATGATATTTATGAGAAAAGAAGATAACGAAACCTCTGTCTGTGGTACTCTGTAACTATGGTTATATTTTTAGACAATTGTTTTTGTTATATAACACATCCCACCTGGGGGGAAGGGATTGTTAATAATGGGGAGGTTAATCCTCATTGCTATCAATATAGGCTATATATCAGGTCGACCTTCACGCGGTTCCCCCTGGCAGTTATCGTGACTAAATTATCGTTAAATTCGTCACGCTGGGCTAACTGACCTACCTTTTTATCCTTACCTATAACTTCTCATTGATACCCCGCCAGTGTATACCTATAGCGCAGGTGAGGTTACCATGTCATTTTCACCCATTAAAAAAAAAAACACCTTTTACCTTCATACGCTATTTATCATCTAAATGACTTGTCATGATTAACATCTGTCAAGATTATATCCACATTAAATGATCTACACCTATTTTGTTTTAATATCAGATAAGCTTCAGCGTCAGCTCGTATGCCATTCTAAATCATGTACAAAAACCTGCCTGCAATGCAACCCACCGAGTATCCTCTCCCTGATGACGAGCGCCTGCATCCTCATCGCGTCAGGGTCCGCGAGGATCTCCTCCAGCTGTTGCACGTCGCTCGGCTCCACCGCGAAGTCGTACGCCTCTATACGCGGCACGTCCTTCGGCTTGGGGATTGGCTCGCTGCCGTCGGCAGGGAATCTGTAACATTACGATATAATAATTAAGAAATCTGTTTAAAAACTGAGGACATCAGGACAGGAGTTACGGTTGAGACTAGTAGAGTTATTGTCAAGACAAATCATACGAGCCCAAATACGACGAAATTATTATGTGTAGTTCACGAATTTTTATGGCCACTTTCCGTCTTCATCACCAGACGAGCTCGATTGTACCATAAAATGCCAAATATCAGCACAATTGGACATCAGCAAGTGACAAATTAAAATTGCGCTGGCAATGGTCTTTGTCACTCAAGATATTATATGGATTGTAACAACACCCTACACATAGAAATCTTACAGGAATTTAGAAATTATGGTAGAATAAAGCAACTCACATATTGAACCTAGAAAAATTTACACTTCTTTTTTAGCAGTGGTAAAAAAATCATGAACATACCAGCCTTAATCAGTACACAGCTGAACATAAGCATACCCCATAGATTGGAATAAGAAACAATTCCGAGCCACCTGCATCCACCCACTCTTTGCAATGTATTTAAAGTCATCACTTCATCTAATGGTTGGACGTCCTACATCTTGGTTTGCCTTTACAGAATCGTTAGGCAAGAACCTTTCTTCACATCGATTGTCAATTCCTAACCATGTGACCAGTCCATCACCAGGTTAGCTTACTTATCTTTTGGACTATGTAGGTCACACACTATAACAAAACTCCGAGCATAATCTCTCTATAGCTCGCTCAGTAACTTGAAACTTTTAGATACAGGTAACAGGTACAGGTAACGTAGTTTCGACTAACCTGTCATCCATCGCCCGCTTCCACAGCGCAAGTGCGCCGACCATGTCTCGCCGCTTGTCGACGTACGTCGCGCCGAGCAGCTCCAACGCATCGATACGCTGCTGCCTCGTAACTAATCCATATTCTACGCTAATTAAATGCTCCACTATGTGTGTATGGCCTGTGACTGATGCGGCTAGGAGAGGGGTCATACCTGCAATACAGAAAAAATATACTATATTTATTCTTTATTTATTTATTGCAATTATATTACAGGTGGAATAATAATTATAACAATAGTTTATTGCCCCCAAAAATAAGAAAAAAGAAAATGAAAAAAAAAAATAGTTAATTCAAAATCTTGAAAAAGTCATATGGGATCAACCGCTACACACTATCGATTGAAAATAGAATGATCAAAATCGGTACAGAATTGGTGGAGATATTGTATGAAGTATAAATAAAACGAATGATGACAATGACATATATATCATGAAATTGAGAATCCTTAAGAAATATAAAGTTCCTAGAAACACTTTAATTCTTATCCTCTCATTCATAAAAACAAACATCTCATAAACCTATTTCAGCCATTGAACTGTTTTGTCTATTTTTCTTTTGCGCTTAATTCTCTGTTTAAATAAAAATGACAAAACAGTGTATTAAGTAGTTGACAGAAGGTTTTAGTTTTTAAGAATAAGGATGATATATATCTGAATAGTAACACTAAAAAAGGGTTAAATGTAAACTTTCTTATAAAACAACTAACTAATATTGTATGTGTATTTTATAAGATCTCAGAATTAGTGAAAAAGAGTAAATGAAGCGTCTAAATATACAACATTCATACCTATTTTAAATTATTTTAAAACTTGCCAAGTTCAAATACATCAAGTGTACTCGAATTGTCTAGCAGGCTAGCATAATCTAGGAAGTGTTCGTGATCTATTAATTTCAACAGTTTGCTTATACATCCGAACTAATTTGCAAAAATTTATTTCTTAATTTGACTGCAGATTGAACACGAAACATTAATCAAACTCAAACAGCATGCCTACACCATAGAGATTGGCACTTTTCAATGCATACCATTATGTACTAATTGTAAAACAAATCTTCTAATATTAGAACTGGCAACATTTATGCCTCTTACGATTTATACTCATGTCCTAATTCGTCACGATGAACCAACTGACCTGAGGCCTACCATGAAATGTTTTCCGAAATTTCGGAGCCGAACGAAACACAAATTTGATTTTAAAATTACATAATACTTACCGTTTAAAAACATTAAAAATATTAAAATATTATTCCTTTGGACTTTTATGGTAGGTTTTATGACGAACTAAATGTTAAGCTCCATTTAGGTATGAACGAAGACACGAAATTAAGTCCGAAACTTCGGAATTTCATTTCATGGTAGGCCGCCTGATTTCATCGCCACCTATCCTCCTCACTGGTATTTCAGTATTCTTTTTATAAACGGCGTTTACACCAGCCCGTCAAATCCAAATACTTCCATGCATGTACTCACATATTTAGAAAAAACAAACTTATATACTGACCATAAGAATCAACATCCATTGTAGCGCCGTGGCCCAACAGCATCTTGAGTATATGTAGAGACCCGCTCTCGGCACAGTCGTGTAACGCTGTGTTGCCTTTGACACTTTTCCTATTAACATCTGCGTTCAGCGATAGTAGGTATTTGGCAATTCTTATGTGACCTTTATAACACGCGATCATTAAGCACGTGTGTCCGTGACGGTTGGCTATTTCTATGTCTGGAATTGAAAGAAATTATTTTGATGTTAAATCAAAATTCATACTATTTATAGGTTTTTTTTTATGGGTGAAAATGGCATGGCAACCCCGCCTGCGCTAACGGGATACGCTGGCGTAGCACCAGTGAAGGGTGATTGAAGAGAATGAAAACAGGCTAGTTAGCCCATCATGATGAATTCATCAGGAATTAACCATGATAGTTTCCAGGGGGAACCGCGAGGAGGTCTACCTGGTTGGGTATATTGCTAACAATGGGATTCTCAGTCTCCATTACTAACAATCCCTTTCCCCCCACTATTTATAGGTTAGAATAATACTGTTATATACATATAATAAAAATAAAACAGGCCACCCCTTCCTTTCCCGTGGGTGCTGTAAGAGGCGACTAAGGGAGGGCGAGGGATGGGCAGCAGCGTCCCTTTTAAAACATCTCTAAAGTCTAACTGCGGTTGCCAATCCGTCTGCTAAGCGTGGCAATTACTGGCAAAATCCTCCTAGAAGGAAGCTTAGGTTCAATAGTGGACAGTCAAAAGCTAATATGATGTAGATGATGATATGATAAAAATAAATAATTCTATTTTAAATGTATAAAGGTTAAAGTTTGTATAAAAGCCATCTGCATTTTATGGGTAACATTGTCCCATTGGCTTTTCTGTCGCTAACCAGTTGTGTTTGCATACCAGTGCTTCGGAAGTGTGGTCGGAAATTGGGCAATATATTCGTACGTTGTCTGAACTAATATTTTTTATATAAAACAATGTGTGCAGAGAGCGACCTTGTACAAAAGTGGTTTGCTTGGGTACCTCTGTTTCATTCGTGTTTCTACCGTGAAGCAGTTGTGTTTGAATGGCTGTGTTTCGGTTTGAAGAGTAGGATATGACGTGAATTTACAGGGTACAGAGGAATAACACCTGAGTCCTCAGGAATTTGCAACGCATGGGGGGTATCATGGGCGTAACAATAAATATAGTCTGTTATGTCCATGGTACTGCTCATGTCTATAGGCGACGGTTACCACTTTCCATCAGGAAGGTCATCAGCTTGTTTGCCATTCTAAGTTGTATAAAAAAAAAGCTATTCAAGAAAGTATTGACTAGCTTTATTTTTACTCGTATAACTTGGATACTTTGATTTGAACAAGGATATTGATTGCTAATCCAATTTATCTCTTCAGTCGTACACTCCTGACAGAATGGTCGTGGTTTTCACAATGATAGTGGATCGTCGATGAGGCCCTCCTTCGCGATTGAGGTCCTTGCAATATGTCTCCATCTGCTTCTGTTCGCCGCCGAGCGAGAGCATTCCACAACAGACTACTGTGTGGCCGTTTTGATGAGGTCAGTCTATCACGTTGGTGATCTACCCCGAGAACGTTTGCCTTGTATCCATTTTATACGAGTATAAAAATAACTCAAAACCATTGACAAAGTGGCAACAGTCGCCTATAGACACGAACAACACCGACGATTTCAATTCCACTATGACGCCTATGCTCATAGTTTTTACATCATGTGAATTCACTGCTAGAGACTAAGGTGTTGTCACTGTACCCTATAATTTCACTGTCACATCAAACCCTACTATTCAAATCGAAACACAGCAATGGGCAATGTTTCATTCAGCAATTTTGCCGTTTCGGGCAAAAATAATATTTGCTCGACTTGCCCCACTCAGATAGCCCCTATAATAGTGAGATAGCCTAATTAAAACGAAGCTCGAGTAACTCACCGGCGCCATTTTCGACTAGGAACTTAACAATATCGTAGTGTCCATCGAAGCATGCCGCTCTGAGCGGTGTGCTGTGCGTGCGGGTGGTCGAGTTAACGTTGGCGCCTGCGCGGACCAGCAGCTTGACCAGGGGCAGGTGGCCCGCGGCGGCTGCGCACCACAGCGGAGGCGCGCCCTCTATCGTCTCGCCGTCGAATGTCACTGTAATAGATAAAAATAACCAAATTAGGAGATGCTGCTAGTAATCGTATAATCTTTATTGCAATTGAAAAAAAATACAGCGGAGAAAAAGATCATGCTGATAAGCCTTATCTTTTCTCTAGCAAATTTAACATTTTGATAACAGTTTATAATTAAAATTTTACCAGAGGAAGACTGTATAAAAATCGTTGGATACCTCTAACTCGTGTTTCTGTGGCTAAGAAACTGTGCTTTCATGGTTGTGTTTATTTTAAACGATGGAATACAGCAATGAAATATCAAGGTACGAAAACTAACTTCTTACTCCTCGAAATTGGCAACGCATAAGGATTAAAGGAAAGGGATTGTTAGTAATGAAGTCTAGTTCCCTCATTGCTAGCAATACACCCTATCAGGTCGACCTCCTCGCGGTCCGACCTGGAAACTATTATGTTTCATTCCAGATGAGTTCATCACGATGGGCTCACTGACCTAACTTTTTATCCTCATTAATCATCTCTCATTGGTATTCCGCTAGCGTATACCGTTAACGCAAACGCGGTAGCCATTCCACTATCACCCATAAAAAAACACACGAGGGTTGTTTGGATATTACAGAAACACAGAAACAATACACGGCTACAGAAGACGAATATCACTTGATGATAATCCACCTGAAGGAAAGTGGCAACTAGAATATTTAGTTTTAACATTAAATTATTTATATATAACGTATGTAAAAATAATTATTAAATTTCAAAACTTTTTTTGAATAGACCGGTGTTTATCTTTTTTTTTTATTTAACTCCAGCAACATCGGAGGAACTGCTGGTGTGCTGCTAGTCTTTTAAAAACAAACAAAAACTCTTTTCTTGAAGGCTACGATGTCGTATCAGTACGGAAATACCGCTGCTGGCTGGATTGGATTTGGAGTGGATTCCAAAGCGCTGTTTTGCGAATTTCGAAATGATAATTAAATATGATATATAAATATTCATACACCGTATAGATCAGCATGTTTTTCATTGCGTTTACAACATAAACATACAAGGTATTGTGTTTATGTTACGTCACGTCTACAGTGAAAATAACTCGTCTCAACAATTAGTGGTACATACTCGTTTTGTAACATGAATGAATACAGTTCACAGCGATGAGTTCATGGGTATTTTTTTCTCATGTAAATGTCTAAATTGTGTAATAGGACTATGAATTGTCAATTTGTATCCTTCAAAGTTTGACAGACATTTCAGAGGCTTTATTATTATTAAGACATCTAAGATTGATTACTTACAAAAGAAATAAATTTAAAAACTTTTTTCGTATTGTCTTCTTCGAGCGTTATATCTGATGTACTGGGTTAGGAGGCACGGCAGCGCTCCCGCAAATCCGAACACAGCCGTACCACCTTTTCCTAGATCATTTATTGTCTCAAATGGCATATGTCAATGATGGAAATTTCCCTTTATACTCGTATTAGCCATGTATACTTGTTATATTCACTTTATGACCGTCCTAAAATTTACGCTGAGAATTTAGGATCCTTGAAATTAAAATTAATAATTTAATATTTAGTAAAAATTAAGAAATGTTTGCACGAAAAAAAAAATGCATCTGCGCAGACCAAAAAAGATCATGTTATTTATGTATTTGAAACGGTAACAAAATACAATGGTATTTTTGTTTAATTGATAGTGAGAAAGAGAGAGAAACAGGGGATCTTGCATAACATGAAATTCCGAATATTCGGACTCAATTTCGTGTTTTTGTTTATACCGAAATCGAGCAAGTAAATGGAGCTTAATATTTTGTTCGTCAAATCCTACCGTAAAAGTCTAAAGGAACAATACATTAACATTTTTAATATTTTTAAACGTTATGTATTATGTAATGTTAATATCAAATGCACGTTTCATTCGGCCCTAAAATTTCGGAAAACATTTCATGGTAGGCTCACAGAATCGTATTGAATGATTCTTTTTGTATGGTGGTTAGTATGACACTAACTTCATGACGATTAAAATTGCCGTATTTTAATGCAACAAAATCTTGTACCCAAAAATAAGAAATCAAACAATATTGAACATTTTTTTTATACAACTTAGAATGGCAAACAAGCTGACGGTCCACCTGATGGAAAGTGGTAACCGTCGCCTATAGACATGAACAGTACCATGGACATAACAGAGTATACTGTTTCGCCCATGATACCCCCTATGCGTTGCCATTCCTAAGACTCAGGTGTTATTCCTCTGTACCCAGTAAATTCACGCCATATCCCACTCTTCAAACCGAAACACAGCCATGCAAACACAACTGCTTCACGGTTGAATCACTAATGGAACAGAGGTACCCAAGCAATCGACTTTTGTACAAAGTCTCCCTCTACCTCTGGTAATAAGAAATCAAAAAATATTTAACATAACGAGTATATCTGTATGGGCGGGCACGATTGCAACGTTTTATCGACTAAACGACTCTATTCCCAAACTGACAGTAGAGTTGGGAAAATATAATTTTCTTTAGCGAGGTGTGACATTGATTTATTGAGGTGCGTTGTGGCTCCACGCCAAACTATTGACGCAACGGGAAAGCAATTACTAGTCTTTTTTTCACAACGACTTCCAAAAGAAGGTGATTCTCAATTTGCCTGATTTTTGTTTTCTCATATTGGTGGCATCTACTGTAATACAGTACAGTAAAGTCATAAGAATAAATATCCAATCTCTACTCTTTTGGTACTGTTATATAATCGTAGTAAAAAATCATTATCATCACAACAGCCGTTAACTGTCCACTGCTGAACATAGGACTCCCACCCCATAAGGGGACTTTTACTAGTAGTTGGCACGCTTGGCAGGCGGGTTAACCGCAGTTAAGTTCTGGTGATTGTAAAAATAATTACATTGATAGTTGATAGATTGATTTGCTATTGATTGGACAAATGGTCCAATCAATAGCAAATCAATAGCTATATTTATTACTAGTAGTTAAGAAGTAGGAAAACTAATAAAATACTAATAACTTCTAGATGGCGTATCTAGATAAAACACACACCCACTTTTTAAGCTAAACTTTTAGAAATGTATGTGTGAACACTAACATTAAATTTCGTGCAGTAGTTTTTGCGTGATGCCGAAACAAACATAGAGACACGACATTTATAAAAATTACACTTTTGGTAGATATACCAAAAGTATAATTATAAATACTAATAGATATTAGTCTTATTAAGACTATCTTCCGCGTACAGACATCGTCCAGTTACAATTGTATTATATTATTAAAGAATACAACAAAACAAGGAAAATCCTCATTATGTCCTACTTAACTGACTTGCTCAACCAAACAATTGGAAATAATTATTGTTATGCTAATAGGTACACGATATATTATATATATAAACATGAGACTGTATATCTACTCGTATCTGTATATATAGTAAAACTGTGAACAAACCATCTTTGTACAAGCATCACACAAAAAATACTGGATGGATTTTGATGAAATTTAACGTAGTGGATAATCTTAGTATCAATTCCGCGTCCACCACCAAGATAGGTTAAAATATAACTTATTTTTATTTTCAACCGTTAACTATTCATTATAATATAAGAACCTTCCCCATAAGGGGAGTTTTGCCAGTAGTTGCCACGCTTGGCAGGCGGGTTACCGCAATTAAGCTTTGGATATGTTTTAAGAGGAACGCTGTTGCCCATCTCTCACTCTTCCTTAGTCGTTTCTTACGGCCCATTCTATGCCGGGACCACACGGCGAATTCAAATAACATATTCAGCAAAAAACAAATGTTTGCTTTACAGAAGCCTGTTGGTTTTTGCATGGAATCCTTTAATTCTTAAATTAACAGGAATACACTTGGCCAACAGCAAAACATCGGTAAGCAAATATTTGTCTTGAAGCTTGAATCTTTCTTTCTTCATATTATGAAACCCCGTAATTATAATTTATTTTACAAATAATTTCTTTTTTTATTTCCACTAATTAACACTAAAGAGGCTGATGTAACGTTCCTTTGTAAAAATTGAGAGCAAATTACCATTTTCATAGAAAATCGTTTCAAGACAATATTTTTCTAAATCTATTTTTTTAATAACCTTATTATTTGGATGTAGACATATCTATAATTGATACAAATATTAGTTTAAGTTTTTTAATGTACTTTATCTGAGTTCTGTATAACGTATTTATTTTTATTGTAAATATGACTAGAACTTAGTATAAAAATCCCGTGTAACCGCTACCGTGTATCCCGTGTACTGTAAAACCGGTTAACCAATTTCAATAAAATGTTGTAAATAGTATTGTATTCCAACTGAGAAATACGATAACTTTCCCTATAAGAAAAAATGGTCCGGTAGGTGGCAGTAAAGGGCAAGAAAACGTTTACCAAATCATTAAAAAAAAAAAACAAATTAAAAAATAAAACAATACAAACCGGAGCCGGGCTGCTCGATGTCGGCTTTACACCTCTCGATCAGGTACTCGGCGACGTCGTAGTGGCCATTCCGGCAGGCGATCACCAGCGGGGTCGTGCCGCCCACCTTCGCACCCACCAACATGTTCAGCTCGTCTGCGGAGCGCCAACTGTGTAGGTACACCTGCGGACAAACACACACGTTTATTAATATATAAGAAAAAGTAATTGAGATTTTTAATGTTATTAGTGACCTGGGGAGGTCGAATTGATTGGGCATATTGCTAAAAGTAACTATAATACCTCATTGCTTATAATCCAACTAAACCAAAGAAATTAAAGTTGTTTAACTATATTCTAACCATAGTTTTTGACCATGACCTTACATCGAGATAACGGGATTATTAGATACAGGGACTTTTTTTTGGTTTGCGGTACAGTATTTAAGGCATCCCGTCCTCGCTATTGGATACGGATGACGGAATGCCTATACAAGAGCGTACATGTTGGGCGCAGTTTAGACGCAATATTTGAGGAGCTTTAGGAAGATACAGGGACTAGGACGCCACTGTTAACAATATACGTGTAATATATTGTTAACAATGGGGTTCTAGTCCTCAAACCTGCCGTGTGATTCCGGCATAGAATGGGCCACCCTTTCTTTCGCGTGGGTGTCGCAAGAGGCGACTAAGGAAAGGCGAGGGATGGGCAGCAGCATCTCTCTTACCAAAGCCTAACTGCGGATGCCAACTCGCCTGCCAATCGTGGAAACTATTGGTAAAACATCTCTTATCGAGTGAGACCTATGTCCAGCAGCGAGCATTTAATGTTTGAAATAATAATAATATATTCAAAAGAAAATAAAGATTTTCCAAAAGATTCTATCAAAGTCTGTAATATTTATATAATTTGAGAGGTCGTCGCGTCGAAGTTTCGCAAACCCATGTGGCAGTGTGAAATCGCAAAAATATACAAAATTCATTTGAATTTGTACAATGACTTTGTATATTGCTAAATCTATGAGAACAAATAAAGATTTTTCCATAAAAAAAAACTTGTAACATTAATAAAACTATGTAGTATGTATACATGATATGATTTTATTTCCTTTTTTTATGCAACTTAGAATGGCAAGTAAGCTAACGGCCCACCTGATGGAAAGTGGTAACCGTCGCCTATAGACATGAGCAGTACCATGGACAAAACAGAGATACTGTTTCGCCCATGATACCTCTCATATTTTGCCATTCCTGAGGACTCAGGTGCCCAAGCAAACGACTTTTGATTAGTTGAATCGTTATGGAAACAAGTAAACTTACTTTCATCTCTTACTAATATAATAAAAATGTAACCAGACAATGCCTGTACATGGGAGATATTAAAAAAAATAATAATACAAGGGGTCTTAATAAGAGCAATAGAAGTCGAAACAATACTTTTTGGAAATTTTGTCTGTCTGTACGAAATCTACAGGATGCAGCTAGTATACATAAAAGTTGTTCGTAAGTACAGCAGCGATTGAAAAAAATGCTCTCAGAATGCTTTACCAATTTTCATTAATGTATTACAAGAAGGGACGCCAACTCCGTGGATGCTCGGGAGAGCTCCAGCACACACGAGAGGTAAATACTGGATGCGGAGTATCCATGACACTAGACCTCATAATATAACTAAAATAATACTCATCTCATTATCAGTTGTTTAGGTCGCGTTTGCTTGTCCAGCAAGCAGTGTAAGACGTACATTGCTTGCTGAGCTAAAATAATTATACACCTAGACATCAAAAGAGCATGAGTACCCACGAGTTTTTTCAGAAGCCCCTAATTACAATAAAGACAAACACTTGAGAAATACATTAATGATTTATATGTTTAGTGTAAATCCACGTAAAAAAATAGTATTAATTCACTTAGTATAAACCGACTTAAAAACTCGACACCACAGTTGGCATCAACGTTATTATGACCTAATGCTCGTTGTACAATGTTGGCATAAGAAATTCAATATGTACGTACGGCAAACAGAAGATCCTGCAATTGTGGAATGTGGTTTAACACATTTTATGAGAACAATAATATGGGACTACATATGTGAGATCCGCTGGATTCATAGAACTAAAAAAAAAACTGAAAAATGTACGTACACCCGAATGCAAAAATATGAAATAACTTATATGATAATAATAAGCCTTGCAATAAGCAACTAATTCCGCGTTGGCCAGACAACAAATCAATCATTAGCAATGACAGGACAATGCGCCAATTGTCATTAGCTTTCACCAGACGCCCTCAATAAAAACGCTTTACATAACATATAGACAATTATATAAAATCTACACTTAAAGCCTACACAATTGACGGACATTTTGTCCTCGGGCAAAATCTATGTAAATCGTGTATAAGCACAAAACATTGTAATATAATATTGTATCAGCCATTAACTGTCCACAGCTGAACAAATCTTCCTTCAAGGTGGGTTTTGCTAGTAGTTGCCATGCTTGGCAGGTGGATTGGCAACCGCAGTTTGGCTTTTGGTGATGTTTTAAGAGGGACGCTGCGTTCCATCTCTCCACCATAAACTCACTTAGACGCCTCTACGAAAGGAAGGGGTGGCCTATTCTATGCCGGGACCTACACGGCTAAACAATATAAATTTAGATATTTTATTATGACCGGGCTATAATTTAAACACAAAACTGCCACTCGTCGTTTTTAAAAAAGTTAGAAATAGAAGACAAGCATAGTTTTTTTTCTTACGACAGAGGACAAACAAGCATGCGACTCGTCTGATAGGTAATCTCGCCTAAACGTCAATTCTTAATAATTCAGGTAAATTATCACAGTTTACCTTAATGATCGCTTTAATTACCATCTCTTAAACAGTATAAAACATGTAGTATAAAGTCTAAAAGTTAATACTGAAGTGATACCGTGTCTGTTTACGCCATTAGGTTAAAAAAATATATTTGGTTTACACTCGTCAATACATAACGTCCGTAAAATGTGTCATCCTACCAGAGCCAAGCAATCGGCGTTATAAAATAGTCCTCATTATAAAAAACAACATTAAAAATAAACAGGATAAAATATTTTTAAGCGCTAAAACGTACCTAATACAGATCTCTGACCTATTTTCTTCATAATAACAACTTCTGTGCTACAGACGAAGATATCATACACAAGCTATTTATTTCTAGGTTCAGAAATACTCGTAAATGTGACCGTGAGAGAAAATTTTCTAAGAAAAAACATGTTTATAAAAACAAACAAATATGCTCACAACGGGATTATACTAATGGAGTAGGTCGGAGGCATTCACCGACTGTTGCCGTTATGGTGAACATAAAATTCGAGACGCCCACATTTGAGCGAGCCTACTCGAATTTTTTTTTTAATGGATGATAATGGAATGATGACCCCGCCTGTGCTATCGGTATACACTAGCGGGGCACCAGTGAGAGATGATTGGTGAAGATGAATAAGCAGGTCAGTTAGCCCATCGTGACGAATTCATCGATAAATTAGTTACGATGGTTGCCAGGGGGAACCACGTGGAGGTCGACCTGGTACAGTATATTGATAGCAATGAGGACTAACCTCCCCATTACTAACAATCCCTTCCCCCCAGCCTACTCGTATTAGAATCCAAATGTAGCAGGATACGAGTCTAATACTATGACTCTGATTAAATTGATTTGTTGAGTACGTAAATCTAAATAATCTGAAACTAAATTAAATTCATAATTAACTGGCTGTGTGGTCCCGGCATAGAGTGGGCCACTCCTTCCTTTCCCGTACATATCATAAGTGGCGACTAAGGGGACTTAACTGTCGAGGAATGGGTAGCAGCGTCCCTTTTAAAACATCACTAAAAGCCAAACTGCAATTGCCAACTACAGGCAAATGTTTTTTTTTTTATACAACTTAGAATGACAAACAAGCAGACGGCCCATCTGATGGAAAGTGGTAACCGTCGCCTATAGACATGAGCAGCACCATGGACATAACAGAGTATACTATTTCGCCCATGATACCCCCATGCGTTGCCATTCCTGAGGACTCAGGTGTTATTCCTCTGTACCCAGTAAATTCACGCCATATCCCACCCTTCAAACCGAAACACAGCCATGCAAACACAACTGCTTCACGGTTGAAACACGAATGGGGCAGAGGTACCCAAGCAATCGACTTTTGTACAAAGTCTCCCTCTGGATGAATCTAATGGAAAGTAGCATAAGGAACAAAGCCGTTCTTTATGACAATCTATAGAGAGGCCTATATACAGCAGTGGACCGATACCAGCTGATACGATGATGACGATATGAAATATACTTGTATATATAATTTTTAACTGTCTGTATACCTTACATAAGTTTTGTATACCGTAAAGACTAAAAAGGTCAAACAAAATTATATTGTTAACATTTGTATTTATTCATACACGTGCTTCGCAAATAAAGTCTTGAATATTAAGTTTTTTTTTTCATCATTGTGAAACACAAACTTTTATTTATAAAAAAAAACTTTCTATAAAACTATTTAAACTGTTACAGCGTTTTATTACGTTCTTTCAAACTTAGAACTTTGTACTAAAGAATAAGGACAAATAAGAAGAATTCAGTTCAATAATTAAAGCTAATTAAATAGATTTATGAGAAGTTTGACGTTTTTATGAATAATATTGCTGCAGTTTTCAACAGTATTTGTTTGTTTAAATTTGTTTAATTTTGTTTGTTTATATTTGTTTAATTTTGTTTGTTTATATTTGTTTAATTTTGTTTAATTTAGTATTGTCTAATTTTGTGTTTCGTTTACTTGTATTTTATTTTGTGCAAATTCTAGTGGCTACCAAATTACTATTTAAGTATATAATTAAGTATTATTTTAGCTGTTTATTTGCCTTAAATAAATAAAATAAAAATAAAAAATAAGAGGGAATGTCGGTACTGACTGACCAGATTCGAAATAACGACCTACGCGGATCTATATGACGTGGTAATATACCGCTGGGATACGGATACGATGCTCTCCAAAAGCTACCAACTGTTGAATAATAAATAACGACCGTGAATCATGAAACTTATATTACTAGTCGGGCAACTCCGGAGTTAGGCTGTGAATAAAGGATTGATATTTTATATATAAATATATATAAGGTTATAATTCCCTCATTTTTGGGGGGAAGGGATTGCCAGTAATGTGGACTACCAGTCCCACTGTATGCGATGCCCTGTCAGGTCGACCTCCACGCGGTCCCCCCTGTAAATCACCGTGCTGGATTCTAGGTGTATTCATCACGACGATCTAACGAAGCTGCCTTTTCATTCTCACGTATCATCGCTCACTGGTACCCGGTCAGCACATACCGTTAGCGCAGGCGGGGTTACCCATTGTATTATCATGCATTAAAAACTCATTTTTTTTTATTATATATTTTTTATTATTATAAATATTTCTGATTATTAATTTTAATAAACAGACGTATTATCAACACATGTAGACCTGTTAATAACAAATCCGGTATAGAACCTCAGTTTGGCAAGCGCCGCGTCCGTCGGGATGGCGCAATTGCAAATCATTGCAACCAAAACGCATAGCTTACACACCTACGCTTTGGTGATACAATGGTGAATTAAGATTTATTACTCCTTTCAACCGACTTTAAAAAAGGTTCTTAATTAAAATGTATTGTTTTTATATTTTTTCTCCTCGCAACTCTGTCAATTATAAACCGATTTGGAAAATTCTTTATCTGAAAGACTATGTTAACAGATTGGTTTCATAGAAATTTTATTAAAATAAAAAAAAAATTGTTTTCAAATCAAAATAACTGTATGCCACAATTGAAGTAATTTTTATTTTATAGAATATAATTTTATTATCAAATTATATATATATATATATAAAGAAAAACAATACTGGAATATCATAAATATTCTAAATTACTTACAAGACGGTCTGTCTGATGGTAAGCAGTTACTGTAGGTGGTAGAATAGGTATTATTTTGACAACAAATTATCTTGATCTTATTCGTGCTTATGCTGACACTGGTTATCCTTACTAATATTAAAAACTAGCGATTCGACCCGACTTCGCACGAGAAGACAGAATTTTTGAAAGTCAATACATACAATAAACAAAGTTTTCAGACAACTCGACTGATCGGTTATTTTATAGCATTTTAAAAGTGATTCTTTAGATTGATATAACTTTGTTTATTTATGAACCGATTGAAATATAAAAAAAAAAACACTAAATATTAAGTGAAGTAAATCGCAACGCATTAGTGACAACCGCATTCAAATCGGTTAAGCCATTTCCTTGAATTCATTCATAAATCAAATTCTTAATAAAATAAATGAGAACGTACCAATAAAAAAATGCGAAACTCGTTCTTGTTATAAAAAAAAATTAATAGCCGTCCCTCTCCGACAAAATGTAAAGTGACAATAAGTTCCGATGAGTTATTTTACGAATTAAATAGGTTAGTACTTGAAACAATGAACTATATTGAAGAAGAGTCGTTTCACAATATATTATTGTACTATGTATATAGTGGATCGAATTAATTCAGTACTGTACTCGTATGTGCAATTCGTGACCGGTGTCATTAAGAATAGATTCAACGTTTTAAATTTAAAAAAAAGACAATGAATATATTAGCAAACAATTGCCTGAAACAAAAAATAATGATCCAATACAATTCTATATTAGCACTATTTAACTATTGTATTTATGTAGTAGGTATTTTAGTGTTTTTTTTAATGGGTGATGATGGAATAGTAACCTCGTCTGCGCTATCGGAATACGCTGGCGGGGCACCAGTGAGTGTTGATAGGTGAGAATGAAAAGACAAGTCAGTTAGCAGTGTTGAATACACTTGGAATTCAGCACGATGGTTTCCAGTGGGGACCATGTGGAGGTCGACCTGTTTGGGTATATTGCTAGCAATGGGATCCTTAGTCTCCATTATTAATAATCCCTCCCCCCAAGGTATTTTAGTGTTGGTAGATTGGCCGTGTTGTTCCGGCATAGAATAAGGTCACCTCTTCCTTTCTCGTGGGTGTTGTAAGAGGCGACTAAGTGAGGGCGAGGTATGGGCAGCAGCGTCCCCCTTAAAGTATCTCTAAAGTCTAACTGCGGTTGCCAATTCGTCTGCTAAGCGTGGCAACTACTGACAAAACCCCCAAAGGAGAAGGCTTATGTTTAGCGACGGTTACCACTTTCCATCAGGTGAGCCGTCAGTCGTCACGATGGGCTAACTGACCTATTTCATCCTCATCTATCATTCTTCACTGGTGCCCCGCCGGTGTATTCCGATAGCGCGGGTGGGGTTACTATTCCATTATCATCCATTAAAAAAAAAACCTGACTGCGTTTGCCAACCCGCCCGCATGTGGCAACTACTGGCATTAACTAGGATATAACCCACCTATGTAGCAAATTTCATTGAAATCCGTTATATAGTATTATTTTTATATAGTATAACAAATTTCATTGTGATTAAGCTACGGTTTAGGTGGTAAGAGTTAACAAACAAACTCACTTTCACATCATATTAGTAACGATAAATCGAAATAATGACCTTTCATCAAAAAGTTAGAACATAAATAATGAATTATAATACTGTTTTTAAACAGTGAAATAAAAGATCCAGCTCGTTGATTTGCTATTAAACGTTTGTTTCTATTAGCACACTCAACGATTCTAATTTCGGCGAACGAAATCGTAGGTGTGTCTTGAAAGCCATAAAATATCTATAAATAAATAATCCTTGTATAAATGTGAAAGTTTGTAACGATACTTAAATAACAAAAAATAAATCAATAAAATCGGGTACACAAATAGACTATATTCTAAATAAAAACAAGATAAACTGTATCTAATACACGCGGACCAAGTCGCGGTATATAATACATAATATGTAGTTCTAAATAAATTCCGAATACATCATATCACAACGCCACCTAATCCTATACTAAGCAGTGCTTGTGCTATAGGTCCAAAAACAATTTGGACTGAATTCAGTCCAAATTCTAGATTTAGCGATAGATAAATAAAAAAATAATAATTAATCAGACAGAGCATACAAGTGATTATACGTTAATGAACTAAAAGCATTATTTGACAATCGATATTTTTTATGCAATGAGAATGTCAAATAAGCTGACAGTTCACAGGAAAGTTGTATTCGACACCAAGGAGATAACAAAATACACAATGTCGCCCATAGTGAGTATAAAGGCATGTGTCACTATTCCTAAGAACTAAAGTGGTATATTCGCGTACCTCGTAATTACACAATCATATGGCACCCTTCAAAGCAAAAACGACTGCTGGACGCCAGAAACACAAAAGCAGACAAAAGTACCTCTGTACCTGATTGTAGACTCCGATGATTACCATAGTGGCATATATTTCTCATTGTCTCTTCTCCAACAAGCATCAACTGTACGAATCAAATCTGGTTCATTTACCTTTTTAATACGCCTCAGGATCCTTCGTTGACGTCGCAGCAGAGTTTTGCCGCAGTGCCTCAGGGTTTCTATCCATCGGCACCGAACCGGCACCAAATCCCACACACCGGCCGACATTTTTACTTAACACATCACTATTTTACTCAAGATACATCATCGCTTTGAACACACTTCACTTGCACTAAAAGATTTAATAAATGCAACGACGACTGTTAGACACTGCAGCAATTAAAGTATTTTATAATGAATAAAGTATAATGTTCGTGATTAGGTTCAACTAACGCACGTTAAACATGTATGATGTGTTATAAATGAACTGACATTCTGCCAATTATATCTAGTTTATTATTAATTGAATGGTGGTTCAGTAATGCGCTCATTGACGTCTACCATAAATAAGGGGAACCCAGTATTGTGGTTGATTACGTAATGCGTAAATATTATACAAGAAATAATGTTATGCCTATTTCTAGATCATGGTTAATTAATAGTCAACGCTTTGCATAGGCAACTTCCTTTACTCGTATATGAATAATAATGATGAAACAGCAAAATCGACTTAGATTTATTTCGTCATGTAACAGGCACGTGTTTGCAAATAATAAAATATGGAACATGTGATATTTGCGTTCATCCCTTTTTAACCTTAAAGTACTCCAACACGGTATCTCACGAAATGTTAAAGTCTGTTATTTAGCATAACAAAACTCAAGGTTTGCCAAATAGTAGAATACAAAAAAGGTGTAAAAAGTACCAAGAAAATAACAACAAGATACTATATTCCTGAACAGGAAGGATAGATGATAGGCGCGTAGGAACCTCGGACGACGCTGATATAGAGATTACGATGTTTTCAAAACGACATGGCAAACTTTGGTGTAAGATAGTGTTTCTTACATGGTGCGATAAACGTTGTTTTTGCTCAACAGTAAAACAGTTGACAGACTATTTAAAAATAGAGCATAGAAAAAGAGAGCGTTGTGGCTACTTACGAGTATATACCACCCCGAATCATACATTCCCCACATTTGTTTCGAACCGAACCATACGAAAAAAACCTCGCGTATCAATTTAAATCTCCGAATTACTTTCACGACGGCAATAAGTACTGTTAACAAATGTACCGAAAAGTGCTGAGCATACTTTTTCCTTAAATATTATTTACTTTGTTCTGAGATTTCTTGAATAAAGTAGGTAATCAAATAGTTTAATGTAAGCGGTTAACGTGTAAACACTGACAGGTTTGTTGTTTACATGCTAATCCGTATAAATGCAGTTTTTAACGGTTTAAGAGGAAAGCCAAGGTATCACTTTGTTTCGAAAGTCCTCAGAATCACCTCGTACAAAATAACCTCGACGAGAATGACGAGTCAGCGGAAAAGATAAATCATCGGAAATACTGGGATTACGTGTTAATTCGAAGTATTATAAATTTTAGTGGTGCTGTAGTAATCAGGAGAAACCCAGTAGACACGTATTTATGGCATTAAATGAGTCCAAGGGGCCAAAAGTCTCTTACATCTTACTTTCTTTTTGCATCTTAGATTTGTGATTGACCAATGAAGAATTATTTTGAAGCAGACATTAATATATACTCACATAATATATATACTTAACAAACACAAGCTGATTAATAAACGAGAACACTGCACAGACACTAGACGTTACTTCAATTGAATAGGGGCGATGCGAAGTCAATTGGTATCATCTCACGTTCTCTAAAGAGAGCAAGCACGTGTACAATGTATGAGACCAATACTGTACGTGTGTCATGATAATATTACTCATTACAATAGTTCGCGGTCTTTCATATTAAAAAGGCTTTTAAATCGCCACCACCAAGTATGACACACTCCCCATAAGTGAAAATTTGAACTGGTATCTAATATAGGATTTAAATTCTTTCTTTGGTGCTGGTGCTGTGGGAATTATTCCTTCAGCTGGTTCTTATGAGATACTTGAGAAATAGAGATGAACGAAAAATCTTTTGGACATGCCTAATCTCTGTTTTCTCAGCTATATAGTCAGATAGACATCCATGTAGTCCAGAATTTTTTTTAACGATGAGACGACAGACCTTCTTTTATCCTCATATATCACAGCATAGAGCAGGGGCTGCTATGCATTTTCAACCTGTAAAAAATGTACCTCCTGGAGACGACAAGGAGTGATATCATACTATATTCTTATTCTGTCGTCACACGACTACCACGTAAGCATTCGCCAGTATTTAAGAGATTCTATTATTATTTTATTTCGTAAAGATTCTTATCTATTATTATATCTATATTTCTTTTTGCTGGAGGTCAGTTTTTTTTTTTTTAATTCTTAAGAGCATATCAACCCTATCATATTTTAAACTAATTTCTACCAGTAAACTTCAAAATATTAATTTGTTGTTGAAATAAAAAACAATCAATCATTCGACGGCATTTGTACCAAAACAAAAACATTTAAATCATGACGGCTAGTTAGTTAGACTCTGTCTATTGTATTATATTGTTGTATATATAATTTGCATATACTTAATTGGTATCAATAGAAAGTAGATATCTATACATCAGATTAAATTTAGGACCAACGAATATTAGAAAGCCAGTTATTTCGTTCGCTACTTGTATTTTAATCTTTTTATATTGGTTTCTTTATAACAGTGTCGAAACTATTAAGATAGCAATGCAAATATGTATATTATAATAAGTATGTTTAAAGTTGGACAAGACTGGTGTCACACATATATCATTACCTACTGTTAAGTTTGAACTAGTTTACCGAATAATATGTAATTACAGGTATATTCCAGTTTCTCTGTAGAATAAAAGTAGTCAATGAATAGAAAAGATTTTAGGGGAAATATTTAAAGTCGAATGAAGTGATATGAACTATACCTACATGTATATTCCATTACCTAAGAACAACAAAATAAAAACGACACAACAGATATGGTCAACTAATGATACTGGTATAATTAGGTAAAATAAAATAAAAAAATTATGTCATTATGTTTTGTAATTTAATAAATACAGTATTTAAAAAAAATACATCTAGTCTGAGAATTGCTCCAACGAATTTCACAGCGTTGTATGATATAATAGTTTCACAACATAATGTTGAACAACAAACAAGGTTTTTTCCAAATCGCCTGCCGAACTGATTTTAATAATGTGACTTATATAACCATATAAATATTTAAAAAAAAGGTTTTATTTTATCTATTGTTTTTTAGTCTAAGATTAGAGAACTATTTCAGCTTTCAGGTCCATCCCATTCCAGTCCTAAATATGTTCTACACTTTTTGTTTAATTACATATTTATAGTAACAATAGAGAGATAATGGATCCGTACAAAACAAACGTCTCTATAAAGAGATCAAAGTAATATTTAATTTATTATTTCATAAAAAATCTTTAAATGTCAAAACTTCGTTTAATAAAGAAAATTCCTACTAATCAAATGTTTTTAAAAAAAATTGGATGTTACTAAATCATAATAAATATAAGATTTGAATAAAATTTTACATACAAATGAATTATATTTTTCTTTTTAAATTACATTTACATTATTACTAAAGAACAATACTTTTATTATAATACAAAACATCAATAAATAAACGTTATAGGTTATAAATTCTCGTTAAAATAAAAAATAAGAAACAATCATTTTATAAACAGAAAAACTTGACCTATGCCCGGTCGTTGAACTATAACTGGAAAAAAATTCCGAACAACGGAAATGTCAATGGTAATTGCTATTCAATTAACGAGAAACTTTTAGCATGCCAACGTTCAGGCAGGTTGAAGGAAGGTTAAACTTTGTCATCTCTCCAGCCTGACGAAAAGAGGAGAAAGAATAGAAGCCATTTTAAAATTTCAAGAGTGAAAACGAACTTTTTTTTATTGTTCCTCCCAACAATAAATACCGATTACAAAAAAAAAAATACATAAAATATCAGAATTACAAGAAGCAAAAGTAGCAACAATGGACGGCCTTGTCAATAAATAAACAGCGATCTCTTCCAGGTAACCTTGGGATGGAGAGGAATAATTAAACTTGCTGATCAGAACTGATCAAGAATATTAAAAAAAAAAAAAGTTTATTTAAAATTATGAACAGTTTTTAATTACAATTTTATTACGAGACGACATAAAAGTTTCACAATACCAGGAAGACAGTAACAGTGTCGTTAATTTGATGAAGAGGTTTTTTTTTTTTTAATTAAACCAACCTACAGAATCATTCGTAGGAAGTTTCATTATGATTTTATTTATAGTACCGTCGTCGCATAATTAAAAGCGTGGAGATGGAAAAACACCTCATCGGATGGAAAGCTAAAGACCTCATTTCCAGTTAATTACGATCTCACAATCAGGGTCAAACGATTCTCTATTATATTTGAACGACAGAAAGATCTTATTAGCTTATTAGGAACTGTAACCACAGTTTGTTTTAATCGATATACTATAATTACCGTGATTGTAGGAGTTTTATAATAAATCTGTAAATACATTATTTACTAGATTTTCCTCTTGAGTTCGTCTGTGGTATATCTGTGCTACTACATTACATCAAAATCTGTTCAGTCGTAAAGAAGTTATTCTGTATTAGATAGATAGATACTCTTTATTGTTTCCTCCAAAAGATTAAAATAGTAAACTTATTATAAATATAAAATACTAAAGCTCAATAAATATCTGACATACATTTATAAGTAATATCAGAAGAATTACTCGTGTTGCTTCGGAAACAATGCTCCGAAAAACAATAAAATTTATTTCATCGAGATAAAATTAATACAGGAGCAACACAGACATATTGCAAATGAGTCTTTGAACATAACCTACACTGATGAGTCATGAATTGCGATATATCAATCTAGGCCTCTCCTCTTTTCCCATACATGTATAGTATTTCATAGCATATATTTATTTCTCCTTTCATTCAACACTTTCTCTCCACAGGCCTGAACCAGAGAAGCATGTCCTTCCTCATATTTCCATGTATGTATTAACCGTTAACTGCCCACTGTTGAACATAGCCTCGCCCATAAGGGGGGGGGGGGGGGGGTTTTGCCAGTAGTTCCTACGCTTGGCAGGTGAGTTGACAACCGCAGTTTGGGTTTTGGTGATGTTTTAATAGGAACGCTGCTGTCCATCCCTTGACTATAAACTCCCTTAGTGACCTCTTACAACACGTACGGGAAAGGAAGATGTGGCCTTTTCTATACAATACTATAATCTGGTTTACTATAATTAATACAATTAATAAAAAATATTGTAATGCCATTTTAATTAGTAAGAATTGCGTATGTCTGTTCTTTTACATTTATTAATGGCTATATTAAATAATGATGACTTAATGATGATATAACGATAAATGAATGAAAATAATGATGAATAAACCAATTAATGAATGCGGAGGAAGCGAAAGAAGTCAGTTTAAACCAATTGGCGTTCAATTATTTGTATGTACGTAAATTTCAATATAGAAACAAGCTAAGAGTGTCGACTAAATATGCCAAGTATAAAAAAAAAAACTAAAGATTATAAAGAAGTATGAATTATTAGTTGTAAAAAGTAATAATACATTCGACAAGACATGTAAACGTTAACATCGTACAACTAAACAACAAAACCTTCAGAGAACAGATAATAAAACAGAATTCACAATTATGCAAACGAATAGAAAATACCGAGACGTCAACAAGGCGTAAACAAAACGTAACGTGACAAACGTTACATTCACGATAACGCAGCGCTAGTCGAACTTGCTTTCTAATCCACTTACATCTTTTGTAACAACTGTATACAAAACTGTTACACAATTCGCGGTAACTGCGGTTTAAAAATAGCCGCGCACAGCGGTCCAGCCGTGGTAAAGGCGAGTGCAACACTGGCCGCGTTGCAGCGACAATCCAATTGCCTCTTTCACTGGTTACACAAGAAAGGGTTGCATAATTAACTCTTGCCTTTCCAACTAGCCGTGTAGCAACTCGCCTTTCAATTGATTCGCTTTACATTATAAAGGCAATGTGTCTTGTAAAAATAATATAATATTAACGTTTATTACGCGTATGTGATTACAAAATCGTCTTATACCTTAACCATCGAGCCATCAGTTGTTTCTATGACGAAAGCGATGACGAATAAACCTCTTAACTGTCAGTGTTTCGTCTTTTTCCTTCATATTAGAAATTTAGCTTGAAAGAAAGAGACAAAACAACTAGTGAGTACAATCGTTAATAGAGTGAACTGTGTTGTAGTAGTATAAATTTATCCACAACAGGAAAGGCAAAAGAACTAAGCCATACAGCCTGATCTTCAATTGCTGGAAGTTAGGTGGATTGTGCGACTTAAACTCCTCCATAACGGACTTATTATTTTTGTTAAAGGTTGAACGAAACAGTACACATGTAATGCAATGAATCAATACAATATAAAAGGTGGGAATATTCTATTCCCGCATTACCAGTGTTGTCAATTGAATAATTTAAAAAAATTGTTGGCTAGTGTTGCCAACAATCAGTGATCGCGCCACAAGCACACAGAAAAACTGTTTAAAATCTGCGGATCTACCATGAAATGAAATTCCGAAATTTCGGACTCAATTTCGTGTTTTTGTTTATAACAAAATAAATGGAGTTGAACATTTCGTTCATCATAGATCCCATCATAAAAGTCCAACGGAAAAATATTTTAACATTTTTAATATTTCCAAACGGCATGTATTATCTAATTTTAACATCAAATTTCTGTTTCGTTTGACTACCAAATTTCGGAAAACATTTCATGATAGGCCCTCTGTTTACAAGCGATGGTGATCGAAATACCTCTGAACGCAAAGAAGAATAATCAAATGCGACTACTGCGAGCTAATAAGGATTTTTAAGTCTATACAGCGAATATGGCATTGTTAATTTGAAATTTATATGCCTAATTGTTGATATTTAGTGAATAAACATATTTTTATCTTTACTACTCTGCATTTATTTACCCCGCACGTAATAATATAGCATTATGTAATAATATCTGTAACATTTCCCCTTAATTTAAGGCAAGCCTTATGGAATTTACAATTTACACTCGCCTAAGGCACAAAATTTTTACACGAAACCAAAAAAGCCTCGCAGAAACGAAGACCATAGATATGTTAAAGAAAGTCTCTCTAGGCAATTTGGCTTTATTGTTATTCAATAAAAGGTCGTTGCAATCTACTCTAACGTCAGTTGTGTATTTGCAATATTTTTACAAAGGTGCCTAATATATTTCAAGACCATTAGAAAAATGTACAAGTAGTGGACTAACGTGTTGTGAGCTAATACAAAGGTACGCTATCATTCTCGTATATTTCATAGATGAAAATGGAATAAAAGAATAAAAGTTACAACACAGAATCAGAATTATTCACAGTAGAGTTACACTAGAAAAACAACATACAAAATTGTTCGCGAATGAAAAATGCTCCTAAAATATAAGTACCATCTTATTTTTATGCAAAATATTTAAACACTGCCATCTGAACAAATGCAAACATTACCAAAATACATATTATTATATGTACAACATATAAATTGCTTTCGATGTGCAATTTTAAAAATTAATAGTGATAATTTAACGTTCATTAAATGCATCCAATTACGTGATCAGGCTTTATTACATTATCTATCGTGTATCTACAACATCGTAGACATATGGGGCATTTTATTAAGTATTATTATTTTATGAATTAATAGCGATAATTTTATGTTCATCAAATGCATCCAATTACGTGATCAGGCTTTATTACATTATCTATTGTGCATCTACAACATCGTAGAGATATGGAACATTCTTATGCACTTTATTTATACGAATATTAACGGACAGATTAATATTTTTTTATAAAAGAAATTCATTATATGAGTATTATTTTACAGTTTACAGCCGTTTGTTAATTGTTAGCTCTTAGTAAAGTATTCATATCTGACTTAGCTCTTTCTCATCATCTAGTAGGATAACGATCTAATTAAGTAACTTTGAATGTAATTGTCTAACCAATATTTAGAATAAAAACTCTTGGGAATACGTAAATTAAGACGTTAATTAAATATTGTTATTAATAGTTATATTATTAACATAAAGATATAAAACGCCTAATAAATTAGAACACTTAAATAGCAAACTTAAATTTTGGCTATGCACAAACGACCAGGCGCAACTATGGCGCTCCGGTGAAACTATCAATAGGTATTAATCTTATCACACTTTCTTGTTTACGCTGATAAATAATTGATGTATATGGCTGTGATAATGAAGAAAGTTCTTATTGCACTGAAATAAAGTTGATAATTAAGGACTGGTTCCAAAGGAAAACAAACAAGTTGGAACATGGATCTAGGTCAGGACAACGTGGTAATCGTGTTAATATAACTTACATACAAGAAGGTTAAGTAAATCATTAAAATGCTTTAATTTGAAGATGTTATTCGACAGCTGTATTTAATAATGATTTTACAAATAAAAAAAAATACTTTAAGATACTATTGAAACCTTGATTCAATACATGATATCTCAAACTATAACAAATAGAAAAATTACTACAGATGAAGAGAAAAAAAAAACACTGCATCGTACAATCTTAATAATGAGATAACGGTAAAAGCAAAAGCAAGTTGTTGCAATTGTAGTACCAATTGGCTGAAGAATGATGAAGTCGATACAGTTTTTTTATATGAGGCTGTACAGCAAGATTAAGATAAAAATTAACCCCTATCAATGTAGAATATTATTATATTCTTACTGTATCCCAAAAGTGATTCAAATCCGTTCTGCAATTTAAGTGTGATTGAATAACAAATAAACAAAATTTACATTTTCAGATTTACAAAATTAGCGGCATTCCGAATTAATAGGTTCAAACAGTAAAAAGGACCAAAAATCTTTGAACCTACCATACTAAAACTACGTCCCACACACTACGTGACACATGTCTAGCATGCAAGATAGGAAGCTTATAATGGTTTCTTGTTTTTCGTCTTATTAAAGATACTTTAAGAAAAACGATCAGTTTCACTGATAAAGCAATCTCTTTAAATGCCGTTTGCCCAATGATTGCGATTTCGCCCAATAGAAGAAGTGGAAGATTAGATGCTTGTTGCAGATTTAATTCGAACAATATAGGTGTTTTTTATTGTTAAAAGTTTCGTAAGTACACGGTATATTTTAATATAATAATTAACGATTCACTTTACATGTAATTCGGTTAAGAAAGCTCGACTAGTTTTGGGTTAGTCAGGCTCGCGCTCGCATCACAGCTGCTCAAGACGAAGGTTTCCGGATGGTCCCGAAACTAGTCGAGCTTTCTAGACCAAATGACACGTAAGTTAAACCGGTAGTTATTATATTAAAATATAGGTCTTTATTTAGCAACGGATTATATTAAAAGTTGACATGTCGTCATAGTCGTAGAATACTGACAGATCTGATTAATATTACATATAAAGATCCGTCGGTATTCTACGACTATGACGATGTGTTCTTATTTCGCCCATTTCACAATGTATTAAATTACGAAGACAATACATTCGATCCAGATTTCGTCAGTCCATCGCACTATCTGCGCAATGACAATTAATAAGGCTTAAAAAGACTTAATATAAGTCGACCCGTAATAATGTACCAATGTGCCGGTAATGTATGTTGGTGTACTAGTTACGGATGGCCCGTATGAACCTAGCAATACATTGGGCAATCGAATTGCAACTGTCTGGTAGATTGGCGATGAAATAATTAATTTGTTTTGGAGACTGTCGACAGAAAGTTGTTCATATTGCATACATCACGCACGGCAAAGCCTACAGTGATATTATCTTCAAAAAGGCCGTTCTCGATTCAATTGTATGTATATTTATTTTTTTCATTACTTTACTATTAAAAATATTGCATGGCCCGAATAACACTTGGATCCAGCGATGGGCAATATTGGTAGCACTCCGATATTTAAATATTGGATTCCTCTGGACACTGATAGCGAAAAAAAGGTCATCGCCCACATCGATATCGCCCATACCAGTCAGATATGTACATATATTAATTAGATCGGGTGCTACATTTCATTATTATATATTAAATAAACGATATTTCATATATTCATTTAATAAGTACATTTTTTTTTATGTTTTAAGTGGTTACCGTAGCCTATGAACACCTGCAATACCAGAGGTATTACGCGTGCGTTGCCGACCCCGAATATTGTAAAATACAAATATTGTAACTATAATACATAGATCTTGCTATGATTTCACCCCATGCTACTTGGTACGATTGACATGCCCATTGTGGTTGTTATGTTATTAAATTGCCAAATAGATATTAAATAAAAAAAAAAAAATGTGATCAGTTTAGTGACATCTCAAAATCGGCCCAATTATGCAATAATTAGTAAGTCATCAAGATCAACGCCACCGCCGCCGTCCGAGAACCTCGAAAGTGTACAGCGGAAGCGTAATCTGGGCCACTGGGTAAAGAGAGCCCGCAAGTAGGCTATTGGAGATAGCCGACTGCCGCAATTGGCACTTATTGCTTTTAATCAATACAAGAAAAAAAAAACAACAAAATAAATAACTCACGAATGTCATTCATGTCGGAATGAGAGGCATTTGTGGACTAAAACTGTTGTGGTAAACATTGCTTCGGTGCTCTCGATATGCAGAATGGTACCAGCTCAGTCACCTAATGTTTAACTTCGGTCAGAAACCTGACTCGTGACCGTGGTCAAGAGTATAGAGTCAATAGTGCTCAAAGATCTTTCGTATGCCACCCTAAACATCAGAATTTTTTAATTCATGTTCAGATCATTTAAAAACTATTATCCCTTCGTCCTTCTTCTAAATGCACAATCGTAACGCCATCCGGTAAGGTACGTCTCAAGCCTTCGCGTAACCAAAGTGATCCTAGAAACTCTTGCCGGGGAGAAAGGGATTTTTAGCAATGGAGTTTGACAGTCCCATTGCTAGCAATATACCCAATTAGGTCGATCTCCATCTGGTTCCCCCTGGAAACCATTGTAAACAATTCTTGTTGAATTCGTCACGATGGACTAACTGACCTGCTTCATCCTCACATATCATCTCTCACTGGTGCCCCGTCAGTGTATACCGATAGCGCGACCGGGGCCACCATTCCATTATCACCTATTAAAAAAAAAAAAACTCTTGCCGCTAGCGGACGCTGTTCTCATGCGCGCATACTTACGAGTATACATTTCTTCATTATAGTCTCTTTATGGTTTCCTCCCAAAAGATTACAACAATAAACTTATTACAAATATAAATAATTACAAGAAATAATCACAATGAGAAAACAATGGGCGACCTTATCGCTAAGAGCGATCTCTTCCAGGCAACTTTTGGATGGAGAGACTAAACTAAAAAACAGCCTGTTTGCAAAATAAAATGTTTTATGTTAAATTTATACTCCATAAACAACTTCTATATCAACTTAAATGCATTACTATACAACTCACCTGTCCGCCTCTGATTCTGAGTATTTCTTTTTAATAAAATTTACTACTAACCACTACAGGAATATCTAAACTTAAACATTAAATAAATTATGGACTCGAGAAAGATGTTTCTGTTTATCTAACAGAGCTAGGTAAACAGAAAGATCTATATTTTTACTCTCTCATACAAATCCATACAATAATAACTGTAGGAATAAATATAATCAATAGAGGACAAACATATTAAGAAGTGTTATTATCAAGTTTTTTATAGAATTTTATTAATACATATTTGCAATAATTTTAAAAATTAAAATGAACTTGCATGGCTGTATATGGGCTGAATACGCTGAATTAATGTTGTACTATAAAAACCTATTGCAATACTGTATGCTGCAAAAAAATATATTATTTATATATACAGTAGGTGAATATAGTTAATTTTTATTGTATTATGTACTAAATTTTTAGATATTATTTAGTTTATTTTTAGCTGTACTGTTTTTACCCTTGTACATTCTACTTGTATTTTCTTTTAACTTCTCAAATATTGAAATGTAAGAGATCCCTTTATGAGATAAGTCCGCCATTGTATATTAAATCTTTTAATGTATCCAATATAAATTATGTACAATAAAGATTTTACAATACAATAAATCGTTTAATTTGATTTGAACAAATTAAAGGATATGTTTATAACCAAATAATCTGACGCGAATACGAGAGAAACTGATAATACCATACACAAAGATTCATGTTTGATCGTACTTTATGGAAGAAGGTTATTCGTTGTGGATATCTTCACGGACCGAGCAACACAAGAATACCTACAGGAAAATTAAACAAGGCAAAACAAACACACGGTGACGCAACAGAAAGACAAACATTTATTTCTGGCTATCTCACACTGTACACGTGCGTAAGAGCACTTGGAAACACTTGATTTGTAGAGTACAACAGATGTTCCTATGTTTACAGAAGTTACTTGTAAAATAATTGACTATACAATTCACGCACCTGTAAACACAAATAACTTAAACACATAATGACTATTTACGCCAAACGTTAATCAGTCAATAATCACAGTGCACCTACTATGAAAAATTTTCCAATATTACAAAGCCGAACGAAACAAGAACTTGTCGATAAAAGTTAATAATTCATTAATTGTTGGTTGGTTGACTAGTAGAGAATGCCATCAGACATTAGTCGGCCTTGCAGAAATTTTTTAATATGTGCAAAAATATAAATAAATAAATAATACCTGTCATTCCTGTCTACGCTTGACTGATAGATACTATAATACATGGCGGTAAGTCCGCCATTTACTCCATCTGAGTATATTGAAGTTCAATAAATATATAAATATAGTAACGAAACATGCACATTTTGCTCCATAAAAAAAAATAGTAAATTCAATCGTAACAAAACTAATAAACGACAAAATGTATCTACGTTAAGTTTAAAAAAAATTAAAAAATAGGAACTTATCAGTTGTCAAAATAATTATTTAGAATTCAACGCAATCATGTAACATAGAATATCCGCAAAAGAATCAAAATAATCGACATAGCCCGAAGGATAAGTAAGCTGAAGTGGCAATGGGCTGGTCACATAGCTCGAAGAACCGACAACCTCCAATCAACGAGTGAGGATCTCAAATGCATTGCAGGAAGTCAGTGGATGCAGGTAACTCAGGACCATTCTTTATGGCAGACTATGAGGGAGGCTTATGTCCCGCAGTGGACGGAAATGGCTGAACTGATAATGATGTTGTAACATAGGCAGAAAAAATACAGATTTTAAAATGTCGTCAATTTGAAAGATTTAAACATCTTTCAAATTTAAAAATCTAACAAAATTAACGTTACACTTACTTACTTGTAACGTCGTACAAGGAAATATTGGTCTGCAACAAGCAATTTTTTTTGCTAGACAAAGAAATCTACCGGCATCAACCATCAAAATATTGAAATGGGATAAACACGAGAGACAACTCTATCGATTGGAAAAAGAATTAGCAATTTCAATCTTTTGAACTGGCGTAGACACCTCATATCGCGTAAGATATACAATAAAAAAAAAAAACAAGCGAATGTGAAACGATCCTAAATACAAATGATAACAGACTTATTAATATACTACTCAAGGTAGTCCACTAATTAATTTTTTCGCCAGTAATTACATTTATCGCGTGCGGCGTGATAGCACCAATCATAATAAAAAATAATGACGCCAGATACCTGAAATTACTGAATGTAAATTACGCATTTTAGAAACAAAATAACATTACAACAATAAACAGATGAATATACTATATATCACCTTTTTTTAATAGATCAAAATGGAATGGTAATATCGCCCGCGTTATCGGTATACACCGGCGAGGCACTAGTGGAATATGATGTAGTGAGAATAAATGCAGATCAGTTGGTCAACCATAAGGAGTTCGACAAGAATTAACCATGATGGTTTCCAGAAAGAACCGCGTGGAGGTCGACCTTATAAAATATATTGCTAACAATGAGGCTATTAGACCTCATTGGGGAATGTTAGTACACCCTCCCCCCCCCCCCCCATACATCACTTTTAGACAAACTCAGGAAATGAATAGTATAAATATGTTACAAGAGTCTTACAATCCTTACTACTTCTTTTTATATTGATTTGAAAGTTTGTTTGTTGCCTTTTGGAGCATTAACGGATAAATCGCCATAAAATTCAAACATACATGTAGTGTTTAAGATTAAGAAAAACATAAGCTACATTTTATTCGAGTCGTGCAGGCGAAGTCGTGGGCAAAAACTAGTAACAAATCCTATTAAGCGGAGAAATCGTACACAGGTTATGATTATAATAAAACAACATAACGGCAAGTCAGCTGTATATAATCCGACATTGTTTTATAAACATGTGTGTTTTCCTTATTATCGAGATTTGATTACAGAACTTATTAACATCACAAAAACATTAATGACCATATTCAGTTGTATCGGTATATACGTACATACACGAGGATGTTTATCAGCTAAAACTATATGATTATAAACAAATTTTATAGCATACGAATTTTTTAATACAAATACGTGGAAGAGCAGGAAAATGCGGGGTAACTTTTGACGCAACTAAATCAAAATCACATCGAATATACATTAATTAGATGTTACTTTACCTTATATTTGACGTCTATTCGATTTATTCAAATATTTCGATGAATTCGATATAATACCAATCGATTCGATTTCAATTGCGTCAAGTCACTGCGCAGTTCGTCTAGTCATATCGTTACCATAGCGCATTTAGACTGGCGTTATGTAGAATCGTATTACCAAACTTTTGGCATCTTAGTATGAGTTTATTTAACAAACTGATCGTCTCCAAGATGACGCTATCTAATTAGAAATCATAGACTGTGATTATAGATTCCAAAGTTTAACTGAAATCTAAAATCTCTCGATCACTACAAGCATCAGGCGAGCAATGCGATGGTAAAAAGTCGTCGGTAGGATCATGAAAAAGAAGTCTTTCAGAACACAAGAAGTAGAGCATAAAGTACGGAAAAAAGCAATGGAGCCACTTTATTAGAATTCAATTAACTCTTTACTGTTTGTCAACGATATACTTTTTCATAGATTTTGGAATGGCAAACGAGCCGCTGGCCAACAAGATGATAAATAATAACTAACCTATACAGGAGAAAAAGATTATTTAATCTAGCTTTCTCTCTCTCTTCCTGTCTAGCGCTCTTACTATCAAGTCGACCTCCACGCGATTTCCCCAGGAAACCATCGTAGTTAATTCTTGTGGACTTTTTCATGTTGGACTAACTGACCCGCTTTCATTCTCATCTATCATCTCTCACTGTCCCGCCAGCGGATATCGATAGCATAGGCGTGATTACCATTCCATTCTCACGTATTAAAAAAACTGTCACCTATAGACATGAATAACGCCATAGACAACACTGATTACATATACTGTGACATCCAATGTATATCGCATGCGTTGCAGTGACAACTTAGGAACGTTAGAAGATAAGGACAGTTCCTTGTGTGGCACGGCATCGACTAACTTACATTACAAACCAAAATTTTACAACAGCGATAATGACATGGAGGAAATAGATAAGACGCGATAAAGACTGGTCATTTAAAAACAACTAAACAAGTTGGAAAAGTCCATCTATTTTATTCAATTTCAATGTATCGTGTGCGCAGGATTAGTGCCGGGAGCATTGCGTAAACACTTTCGCTTCGATTTCTCCTCAGTTAGTGCACTTTTGTCGCAAACGTTGGGTAATTGCTGCTTCGATACATTGTTGTCTAAGCGAAAAGTAATGACAACTCAACGTTAATATTATGCACAGTACAGGAAACCCCGCTTCCTAATAGTTCTTCTAATGTATTATTTAGAATGGAAACACAAAAGCTTTTGTGTTAGTGGCAACAAAAAATATTGGAATAATATACAATTTTCCTTAACAATGTTTAGGTCACAGACAAAACTGCTTCATAGACAAACGTCCGAAACGTCGTCAGCTAATTGTATTTTTTTAAGAAACGGAACGCTAACGTTTGCGTGTGGTTTACGCTAGATCCAGTGAAGAACAGCTTATAATGAAAATTCAGACCAGTTGTCTCATCAGGACGAATTAGTTACAATAATTTTTAGGGGGAACTGTTTCAAGGTCCATATCACAAGATGTATTGCTAGCAATGGAACCGATAGGGTAGTTCATATTACTGACAACTCTAAAGAGGTTAGGTTGCTTAACAAATTATAGAAATGACGACGAAAATGGGCAAAACTAGCTTTATTTATGAACAATACTATTTGGTTTAAAATCGATAGGCCTGATTGATCCGATCCGCTTTACATGACTCCAATCCACCAACTCGCAACGTCGTTCGTTGAATTTAAAATAAGTTTCGACAATTTTTTTAAGCAACCTCAAAAAGTGGGAGGTTCTAAATTCGACGGCGTCTTATTATGCGTGTACGCAACATCAATATGAATGAAATTAAGTAGGTTTTGTAGGACTGTTCAAAGTTTTGACCAATGTTCTAATATTGATATAGGATAATATATTAAAAACATGTTTGTATTAAACTCAGGTGTTGATTCAGCAATAAATATGAGAGTTCCGCGAGATTAGATAATACATAATGGTACCTATAAATATGTATGTATAGGTAAGTTTTTTCTAATTCACAATGATATTACAATAGTTGTGTAGAAAAACCAATAAATAAATACAATACAAAGTATAACGAGTATTAAATCACAATGCTTTCTATACATGACCGAAAAATCATGACAGAAGTTACTAATAGCGTGTCAAATTAAATAAAATTGTCTAATTTGCGTTGACCCCCGATGATTCATAGTAAAATCTAGTTTCAAGATTAACCAGTAACAACAGCGTAAGTTCAAAGGCCAAGTCAAATTGGCCATTCAACCTACTCGGCAATAGTTTGCCTCCTATTGTGAAACGATTTCTCTAGATCAGTAGCATTGAAGTAGCGGCCCGCAGGGCATGTACGATGCGACCCTTTCTCTGCAAGCGGCTATTACTTGGCTGTTTCGATTTGAAGAGCGAAACTACTGGCTGGTAGTTATAGTCACTAGGGCACAAGAATGGAGACGCAGGCCCCATACGTTACCATTCCTGAATACCATAAGCGTCTGTACTATTAATCTATATGTGATGATTGCGACTTTCGATCACCTAATAGATAACCCAACTATCCACACTTATCCACCTCGACAGTTGAGTCATCTCATCAGCTTGTTTGCTACTTAAACCTTATCAAAATATAGGTAATTTCCCTAGCCGTTTTACTTTATTTAATATAACGATAGGGAAAATATAGTATTTTATAATGGTTAAAAAAATTAAACAACGAAATTTATTAACGTTGGATTCTCATACATGTGATTCTATCGACGTAAAGGTTATTTGTATGTCTATTCCACTATTTACACCCCCATCGCTAGATACCTAGTGGTAATAATGTAATACTTGCTTTATATACTATTAAACAATAGTGTACAATAAAAGTGGATTAATAATATGAACGAACGAGAGACGCACAATTATTTAAATAAAGAACATTGACATTTCTTCGTATTGCCGGCATCTTTAATAAGCCACAGTCTACAGTGACCTCATACAAGCAAATAGTTTTCTTGTTCGTTATCCCAGTGGTCTAAAAAAATATACACATTTACCTAACAACAATGGCAGTAATAAAAATAAATAAATATGACCCATAGGAGAAAAAAGTTGAGCAGCACTGCCGCAGTTATTCATAGTGAAAGCGCTAATGGACTTGAAACAATACTGAATCGATGCGCCGCATATATATATATGTATAAAGAAAGGATTGACGCATACTCTCTTAAGAATGCGTACAGTTGGACACAAAAAAACAAGCCAAATAAAAGTGAGACGCTGGGCCATTTGGTTTTATTACTAACTCCACCTACGCCTGTCCCAAATTAGGATCTACTATCCATTAGATATTTCTTGACATATAATTAGATTACTAAATGTTATTTTCATAATGGATATAATATCAGATTTTGTTCTACAAAAACAAAACGTCAATTATGATAAGATTAATATAAGACAAACAAGGGAGTACCTATTGGGCTCAATATTACCCAATATTTCAAAGACAACGATTCACGGTTGGCGCGGCACGTCACAGTAAGACGTTATTAAAAAATTGGAGTTACACTGACGCAAAAAAACATTTATACAGGATACATCTACCTTTCTGATAGTTCGTAAGGCTTATAATCGCCGTATAACTCATCGATTTGTGCCATTTGTATGACATTTGCTAATGGCCAAGCCAGTCGCAAATAAGCCGAGATGGGCGAGAGATCAAGGCCACCGATAAGGAAATTAACGAAATATTTAATTAAAAACATACAATTTAAACTAGCCAATGATTTTATTGCTTTCAAATCCGTGTGGAAACAGTACAAAACATAATGGGTTCACGCCACGGAAAACGCATAAACTGAAGAAGCACTATTAAGTATTAAGGTCCAAAATTCTAAACTACTAACATCTTCTAATTTTTGGATTCATGTACTCTCCTATGCCATATATTTCTAGAATTAAGGCTTAAAGGTAAAAATAAACATTACAAAGTTTACAGATTTGAATACAATATAGAGACTGGGTTCGTGACCCATTTTTACAATACAAGGGCAACATAGTTCACGAACGCTTGCAACACTAGAGGCAACACACACATTCCTGATTTTTGTGAAATGAACCAGACTTGTTAATAATATAGGAGGGGCGGTGGGCGTTAGTATTTTGGATTAGTGCTTCTACTTTTAGTAATATACCTAAAGACGGCCTGTCTTTTTTTTTATACCACTGAGGTGGCAAACAAGCATACGGCCCACCTGATTGTAAGTGGGTACCGTAGCCTATGAACACCTGCAATACCAGAGGTATGACGCGTGCGTTGCCGACCCTGAAGAAACCTCTTTACCCCCATTTTAAAGAATCCTATGCTGTAGGCTCTTGGGAAAACCTCGGCAGAGAGCTCATTCCATAACCTGAGTGTTCGTGGGAGAAAACATCTCTGAAACGATGACGATGGCGAGTCGTACGATGATAGAAAGTGGCCGTGGGCATCATATTGAATAATTCCTCTGAGCACAATCCGTTGTACAAGCGGTAGAACACGCAGAGTGAGGCAAAATCTCTGGTGGACAATAAGGACAAAAATAACATCATAGTTAATTCCTTGCAATTTCATCACGCTAGGTCTACTGAACTAACATCAATCTCTCGGATACTTTATCACCTCACTGGTACACCACGAGCATAGAACAATATCAATAGATATCCATTATATTTTCATATCATTATAAAAAACCGCCATGTGGTCCCGGCATAGAATAAGCCACCCCTTTCTTTCCCGTGAGTGTCGTAAAAGGCGATTAAAGGAACTTAATGGCCGAGGGTTAAGCAGCAGCTTCTCTCTTTAAACATCACCAAAGCCTAACTGCGGTTGCCAATCTGCCTGCCAATCGTGGCAATTACAGGGAAACTCCCAAAGCAGTAGATAGATAACGGCTGAAATGATGATAAAAAAGTGAACGTAACTAACTCAAATAAGACGTAACTATAAAATACAATTGACAGCTACCATATTTATATTATAATATCAATTAAAACAAATCTAACGGCATCCCATTCATTAAAATCTATCAAACCATTTATAGTAAACATAAAGCCAAAATCCGGATACCCATGCAATCGAAAAACATTACTCTTCTTTTTCTGGTAATCGGGTAAAAATAAACTTCGAATACACGTGAGAATACCAAAGAGTAACAATAAACAATGTATTATTATTAGCCGTTAGTTTAGTGCCGCGGATAATCTTTGAGATAAACTGTATTATGGGGTCAATGTCGTTTCTCACGCACTTCAGAGTTCGGATATACTCAACACCCACTGAGAAACACCTATTGTTATGATTTCGACTTTTTAGTCGAATGCAACGGAGCTCTACGGCAAATAACGAGTTTCGGCATTTCTAAACGAGAGGTATTTTGTATTAGTCGCTCAATTTGTCAATTACTTCCAAAAGAAGAAGTTGTTACTCGAGTTGGAGAGAGGAGTTGTTTGTTGAATTAGTTAGTTATCTCGTAACTCCGTCAATTATAAACGGATTTGGAAAATTCATTCTTTATTTATATGAAAGAACATACTTACAGATTGGTCACATAGAGATTTTCTATGTGATCGGTTCAATAATTTATTTTTTAAATTAAAATTGCTGGTTTTGCCACATATAAAGTAGGTTTTTTAGAACACAATTTACAGATAAAATAAAGAGTCTAACAACGAATGCGTCATTTTTGTTAGACTTTATTTTCAATGTAATCAATGTTCATGAGTGCGTTTGGTTAAGTCCCTGTTTTTTTTGCGGAGCAAAATATCTTGCGAAGAAAAATACATTTTGACTGTTACTATTAGCTATAAACATCATTATTAGCCAATTCATTATAGACTAATTACAATCAGAACTTTCCAATGCCCTTATTTCCAACAAATTTCAAAATGCAAATTTTGTACGTATATCACGTGATATTTTCGTTAATTTTGCATAGATTTCGATGATTCTATTTACAATCGATATACACGAGAGTCTACTACTGTATAATAATAATACTGTTAACAGTATTAATTTTCTGTAAAGTTTATATTCGGATTCTAAGAATAACAACGAATATCATTTTTATATGTTAATTATATTTTTCATCGATTTAATCATCGAATCAGTACAAAAAATATACATATATTCATTTTTATTCAAATTAAGTAGCCATAACAAAGGGTTCAAATACCTACTGTAGGTAAATAAAATTAACCCAGCGTTCAAGGGCAATAGATTCAAGTGAATACCTCATTTCCATACATTTCTTTATTCAAAAACTCCAATAACCATGTGAGTCAAAGCATTCCATTCTTATTTATAAACATTGGCATATTCAGTGGGTAACGGAGTCAGTGGAGTGCTTATGTTTATTTACATCGCGTGAATATAAAATTCTACCAATTCTCCATTATGTAGGAATTCTGTTTATACTCGGACAAGCATTGGTAAATTTAATATAATTTCCTTAAAAAAGGCACATTTAAAACTAAGCTCACATTTTAGAGTGGGCAAAAGACAATTCTGGGGTGGGCACGGCCCACCCTGTCCACTCTTAAATACGCATATATATACAAGTAAATTTTACTCTACAAAATTAAAAACAGTATCAATCATAACACAGTACACCGATGGACGACGAGATATTACGTAGACACATAAGATTTAATATATTTTAATTTAGAACGAGGAATCATTTTGGAACTAAGAAAAGAGACCTTTAACTATTGCAAAAAGCAATATCTAAATCGGTTCAGAATTGGCGACGTAATCGCGCCACAAAAATTCAGACAAAATGAGAAATTCCGCCTTTAGAAACTCGTCTAAAAACAGAGAAATGAGGGCTTGGTTTTACTCAAGTTAATCCTTATTAACTGCTGCTCGTAACGGACGGCATTTGCATAATTCCACCACTCACGGTATTGTCAGTTTACAAACAGCCGGCATTTTATAAAATGCTAAAGGCAAATTATAAAATGCCTAGATAGACGGATATTATACTAACATGTGACGGGTACAGTTTCACTTTACTGCATAGAGAACATTAATAGAGGGAGGGGGAAGAGTGAAGGGTCTGTTAGTCATGCGGACTATCAGTCCTATTGCTAGCAATATACCATATCTGACCAAGGTCGACTAACTCTACGTGGTTCCCTCTGGAAACCATCATGCTGAATTCCAGATGTATTAATCACGATGGGATAACAGGCAGTCAGTCAGCCTGCCTTTTCATTCTCATCTATCATTCCTGGCTGGTGCCCCACCATTTCCGTTAGCGCAGACAGGGTAACCATTCCATTGTCATTCATTAAAATAAAAATGAGATTTTATTCGACACAATGACAGGGATTTTAATTATGGCAAACAACAGCAATATTGCTGTTACGTTTTTTTTTATACAACTTAGAATGGCAAACAAGCTGACGGCCCACCTGATGGAAAGTGGTAACCGTCGCCTATAGACATGAGCAGTACCATGGACATAACAGAGTATGATCAATAAAAGAGACCTTATCGATTACAAAAAGAAATTATTTATTTATTTACCCTTTATTGCACCACTTAACGTACAATATATGTATATATATATTACACTTACAAGTACAAAAGCCGGTCTTATCACTAAAGCAATCACTTACAGATAACCTTTGAGTAGAGGAGAAAAGCAAAAGACGGTAGGTATTTATTTAAATTCATAATTGTTTACGTTTTTGTTGTAACTGTTATTGATGTACAATAAATAAATATTTTACTTTCTTTTTTTTCTTTCTATTGGGCGCATAAAGGTATTTAATAAGAAAGAATTTAATAAAACATATGCAAATAATCATATGCATGACTTATATACATTTAAATACACCATCATCGTCTTCCTAGCCTTATCCCAATTAATATTTGGGGTTGGCGTAATATGTTTTTTTATCCATATTACAAAAAGATTTGGCTTATAGTTTTACGATCACCTGCCTGCCTAACGTCAACCCTCTTTGGGAAACTTATAATAGTATATAGTAAATTAAAAATCTATTTAAAAAAAACATCGGATGACTTACAAAAACAAATACAAGCGAATTGAATCTGGACTCTTCGTCTATTAGAAATCGCTTAAAATAACAAACTATATCTTTTTTTCGTTTGTTTTTTTTTTATACCTAGTCACCAAAATGGCATAAATACAAAAGCAAAACGGGTCAACACTACAGAATAATTTTAGGTCATGTGCCGTGAAAATAACAATTTTATGAACATCTAAAATAAGAAACTAGAACGTCGACTTATAAATGGAGGTAAAAAATAATACTAATTTTAATAAAGTGATATGCGTGCGTATGTGCGTGTGCGTGCGTGCGTGCGTGTGTGTGTGTGTGTGTGAGAGAGATAGAGAGAGAGAGAATACAATAAGTCAGCAACTGCTATCACACAAGCATACACACACGCACCTCATATAAATATTTAAATCGAAATCATTTAGTATTCTGCTTGGAAAAAGGTTCTATCCCCAGAGGGAGACTATGTACAAAAATTGTCTGCTTGGGTACCTCTATCCCATTCGGGTTTCTGCCGTGAAGCAGTTGTGTTTGCATGGCTGTGTTTCAGTTTGAAGGATGGAATATAGCAATAAAATTACAGAGTACAGAGGTACACCTTAGTTCTCAGGAATAACAAGCCATTAAGGGTATCATGGGCGATACAGTATATTTACTGTTATGTCCATGATGCTGTTTATGTCTATAAGTGACGGTTACCACTTTCCATCAAGTGAGCCGTCAGCTTGTTTCCTATTCTAAGGTGCATAAAAAAACAATGCAACTGTTTAATTTTCGCAAAAGAATTTTCAGAAATCATACTGCGAGTTAAACGGCGCATCGAGATATTCCAATCAGTGACGTCATCATCATCATACCAGCCATTATCTATCCACTGATAAATATAGGCCTCCCCTTTGGAAGGTTTTGCCAGTAGTTGGCATGCTTCGGTGATGTTTTAAGAGAGACGCTGCTGCCCATCCTTGAAACATTAAGGAACAAATCAGTATCGTAGGTTTATTTTTTTAACGCTTTTTTTAATTTTTGTTCCACTTAATTTCCGTTTAGCATGTTCTATAGCATAGGTAGATTCTTAATTAAATTGATGCAATAAAGCCGTAAATATTTTTTGTTTATTTCAATAAATTTTGTCCGTTGACAAATTGTCCCTTGTCCGCATAGGCCGTAATGGATTGTTGTTATACCGTACACAAATTAGAGATGAGATCACTGATACAATACGCACTCTACGGTCACAGTTCACAGTGACGTTCACAGAAACAAAGCGACGGGCGACGTGACCCGATGTTACAAATGAAAACCCACTTGGTAGCCAACAAAAACTCAGGATACCGTAGCAACTGTATCGTGACCCGGGCATTAACGGTTCAAACACCGGAAAATGAGTGAATAGATCAAAATCATCTACCGAACTAAGAGATATACTTTATTATAAAAAAAAAAAAAACATATTTATTTAAAAAAAAAAAGTAATTCAATTGAGTTTCTTGCCAGTTCTTCTCAATTGGATCTATATACCGAACTGGACGGTAGGGAAAAAAATAAAATTATAATGTAAAAATTTGACGTTCATAAGCAGCTAAAATGTCCTACATGAATAAATGATTTTTGAATTTTTTGAATTTTATTATTTTCTTTTTTTTTATAACACAGGGGAAAAACGAACATGTGGCAAGTGATTACTGCTGAACATGAGAACCTGAAGCAACGGAGTAAATACAGGTATGCTACTTGGCCTTTTAAAAAGAAAAATGCTTTTTTTCTTGAAGATTACGATGTCGCATCTGTTCTGAAATATGAACCGCGTGGAGGTCGACAATATATTGCTAGCAAGGGGGTTGCCAGCCCCCATTACTAACAATCCCTTTGCCCCAGCTGTCGATTTAATTACGATGAAATTTTCAAAATATATTAAACTAATTAAGTCTTTAAGTGGTACAATAAAGAATAAATAAAATAGGTATGGGTCAACACATAAGTTATGGAAATTCTACAATAAATATGATAATACTAGGCCCCACAGGTGTTTAAAAATTATATATGACGCAAACATATTTGCAAGCACAGCTAGTCTTTAATAAAACATATAAGTCTTGACGTCAGTCGATAGAAATATAAGGTCCCCTGAACATAAATCTGCTTACGGTTGACATAATTTAGAAAATACTGTTTATTTTCGTAGCGAAACGATGTTATAGGTCAAAGTTCAATACACTCGCCGCACGCAAAATCCAAATTAGTCTTCTTTAGCAACATACAAAGAAACTGCTTCTTTCATTCAACCGACTTTCCCTAGGTATAACTTTTTTTATATGAATGAAGATGGAGTAATGCATGTACGAATGCTAATTAGTATACAATGGCAGGATACCAGTGGAAGATGGGAAAGACTTTTTTTTAATGGGTGATAATGGAATGGTAACCCCATCCGCGCTATCGGTATACACCGGCGGGGCACCAGTGAAGGATGGTAGGTGAGGATGAAGCACGTCAGTTAGCCCATCGTGACGAATTCAACAAGAATTGTTCACGATGGTTTACAGGGGGAACCACGTAAAGGTCGACCTAATAAGGCATATTACTAACAATGGGGCTGTCAAACTCCACTGCTAACAATCCCTTTCCCCCGGGAGCAAATTGTTAGGAATGGGGACTAACAACCCTATTGCTAGCAATATATCTTATCAAGTCAACCTCCACGCGGTCCTTCCCTGGATAGAAGGATAAAAAATAAATAGATAGAATACATTTTATTATACTATACATACATTAAAACAAATGCGCCGAAATTAAAACATGTATAAATATAACGACGCGGCCTTACTATTGAGCGATCACAATCGCAAAACTATCTACAATCAGTATTAAATTATCATCAGTCATCGTACATCATATCATATTGTTCCTGGCATTGTAAAAAAAAAAACATATTTCTTACCTATCTGTCTGTCTAAACCGTCTATATGCCAACAAGAACTGATTAATGTTATTGGTGCGTGCGGTTATAGCGTTCCGTATTTGAAAAATAGAACAATATTTTTTTAAGTAAAAAACCAGAAACAAGCAATCGACTTTTGTACAAAACTCGATTGCTTGGGTACCTCTGTCCCATTCGTGTTTAAACCGTGAAGCAGCTGTGTTTGCATTTTTTATCAGGTGGACCGTCAGCTTGTTTGCCATTCTAAGTTGTATAAAAAAAAATTTTCAACGGTGTTTTGCAAGATTCAATTTTTTTTTTGTTTTGTAAAAGAAAATCTTAAATAAGTAATTTAAAATTCTATTAATGTGGGAAACAATTAAATTATAAATAAAAAGACCGATAAAGACTTTATTTGAGTCATATCTGAAACGTGTAAATTAACAAAATAAGTAGTATGGACGGAACACTCAGCATACAAGTTTAGCTCTCACTTGACCAATTTTTTTATACGGAATTATTGCACTAAAAAAGCGTGACCTAGTCATATTCGGTATTCATTGTTAATACGTCCTGATAACAACAAACAATGGCACACCTAGTGTATCTACGAATATAAAAGACTTTTGGAACGAGGAAAAGGCTAAAAGACTAGCATTTTTTGCAAGGCCATAAAAACGCGTCTTGTTGAAGACCCGTTTACTATGTTGTTTAAAAAAAAAAAGTTAAATAGTTCCGATTTCCGAAAAGAAAAAATGTGTTAGTACACGCGAAGCAACTCGCTTAACTAAGTTCAAGGCAACCGGCCAGCAAGCGGTACACGCAATTTGTGGTACCATAGCGCGGACTGAATAGAATACAAAGACCAAGAATAATCGAAATTCTGTCTCGAAATTGTGATTTGAATTAAATTCGATTTTATTATGATATAATTATTTCTTAATATTATATATCAGAATTATATCATTTTATCCGCTTTCAGTGCGGAAACCAAATAAAAATTGTGTCCCAGTTATTTTGATCTAAAAACTACTAAACTAGTTTTTTTTAACCAATTTTGTAAGAGGTATTCTTACTAAACTAAACTACAGAATCGACTTTAATGACATTGCTATGGGACCAATATAAAAGTATATTCTTACAGAAAAAAAAAAGAATTTTCCAAATCAGTTTTAAACTGAGAGTTATGAGGTAACAAGCATTAAAAAAAACAACCGAGTTGAGAACCTCCTTCTTTTTGAAGTCGGTTGGAAACGCGTTCGGGTTTCCGTATTTGAAAAATTCTATTTCCAAACGCAAACAAAACTAGGGAAAAGAGTAAACTTTGGAGCAGAAATATTTAATAACAATACTTTAAAATAATCTTTCCTGAATCAACAATGTAAGTTTTGTGCATAGATAATACAATTAATGTTATAATAATAAATAATCACGCTATGCATTGTCGACATGTCAATTAATAGTTATTTAACTTGATTGACATTTGCAGAGGCAACCAGTATCCACTTTATGTGAGTGAACTTCCATTAATCGTCATAATTATCATTCAATAGTACATCGTACAATATAAATGAGTATAATTAAACAATTATACGAGAAACACAGACACTGGAATTGTATAATAGAATTTTTCCTTAACAATAATATTTCCTACAGTATGAATGTCGGTGAACAATGAAATTAGACAAACATAAATCTCGTTGTAAAGGCGTCGAGCTACGAGATTTATCTCAATTCATCTGGCTCTTGGGCACAACAGAATATCAGTGTTTTGCTCTTTTGAAGGCAAAGCAATAAACTGAGATGTGACCACTTTGTGTTACTATTAATATTTTGCTTCGTTTGCTTTTTTTTTTTTGTTTTTCATTCTTTTATCTCTTTTTACTGTGTATGTCTGTATTATGTGTATGTTTGTATTGTTATTAGTATGTTGTAAGTAATGCAAATAAATAATTTATGTATCTATCTGTCACGATACACTCGCTTATGTAAATTTATTTATTTATCAAACGTAGTTTACATTTACCTACACGTGCATTCATACGTTTCTACGACAATACGTTCGTTCTTATGTATTCCTATTAAAATGTTCACAGAAGATACACATTCCGTTGCATGCATACGTGACTTGATTAAGTACCCGTTTGGTTTTGTAATACACATGTCGTATTTAAAAGCATACTACACAAAAAGAATGGGGTCAATTTTGAGATACCATTTGTTTAAACCTGTATTTAAAATTAAATTTTTAATTTAATATCGCAACGTAATATTTTTTATATACCACAAATGTGGCAAACAACCATACATTCCCACCTGTCTGATGGTAAACGGTCACTGTAGTCTATGGACACCTGCAACACTAGGGGTGTCACTGACCCTGAAGAGACCTTAACATACCCTTTTTGAAGAATGCCATACTGTAGTCACTAGTGTAAACTTTTTAAAGAAACTTGGTTTAATTTGCCTTTAAAAAATGGACGCAAGTAACAATTGCCACCTAGCAACCTTATTGCGCCTAACTGTGAACAGGTGCATTATATTATGTTTTAAATTTTTTATTTAAACCAAGTTTCATTAAAAACTTTTATGCTATAAGGATCCTTCTGAGAACTCGTTATGCGTTTGAGAATATTGAAACGAAAATTCAACTTTCACTATGATGAATGAAAATGATTAATTAAGAATGTGACAGTATTATTTATGATCAAAGCAACGTGGAAGCTAAAGAAAATATAAAGAAAAATCATCTCTGAAAACCCCTAATGACTTAATATTATCACAACATCAATTTGTTACTATAACATCGCTAGAATAAAGAAAATATTTCTCAACATTCTGAATAAAATTTATAATAAATTATAATTATTTACATCGGCTTTAGTCACGTATTTATCTTCGGCACGAATAATTTCTGACTTGATAGGAGCCCTTATTTATTACATTAAATTTATACAAGCTGTAGGTATGTATTACACGCGTCCTCGCGCGATGACTCCACAATCTATATTTATTTTTATTTTGTCTCTGTCAAATTTCATCCAAATTGAAATATTAGTTTATCTATAAAGACGTCAATTTATTACGAAGGATAAAATGTAAAAATTTCGTAATTGAATTTTTAAACAAGGTATATAAATATTTATTTTATCACTATGATATCTATAGCTACCTTCTGAAGTGCGCTTATATCTTATCTCCTTTAAAATGTAACATAACTACATTATTTCACTAAACTAAAAGTTATTTTGCGGAATTCCATATCACTGGTTACTTAGATTGAGTTATACAGTTAGAATTATATTGATAAAATAAAAAACAATACTTATCGAAAAACCACATTTTTATTATAACTAAATTGAATAATATAAAACGAATAGACGAGCTAATATGTGCTATATGTGCACATATGTTTAGAATCGAAGTAGCAGAAAATATAAATGAACACTAGCAAATTAAAAAGAAAGACTTGGATTCCATCCAAATTATTGCTATAAAAGAGCTACTATCCCCACATCTTGTTTACTCAAAGTTGTAAGAAAAAATATACAGTCTACAAAAAAAAAATGGAGGACAACGGTATAGTATTTATACTTTTTACACAGTACATTGTTACAAATAACACGATGTTACCATCAGGAAGTTGTACAGAGCACATTGAAGTCTGCGCAATCAATATGCATTAATCTGTATAGGAGAAAAGGTTTTTTTTTTTTTTATACAACTTAGAATGGCAAACAAGCTGACGGCCCACCTGATGGAAAGTGGTAACCGTCGCCTATAGACATGAGCAGTACCATGAACATAACAGAGTATACTGTTTCGCCCATGATACCCCTCATGCGTTGCCATTCCTGAGGACTCAGGTGTTATTCCTCTGTACCCAGTAAATTCACGCCATATCCCACCCTTCAAACCGAAACACAGCCATGTAAACACAACTACTTCACGGTTGAAACACGAATGGGACAGAGGTACCCAAGCACTCGACTTTTGTACAAAGTCTCCCTCTGGTGGTCCCGATTGTCTATTGGTAACTTCAATATCAACGTTTGGGTCAATGGGTATTTATCCGATAGCAAATAAGAGGGTTGACAATAATCTAATATCACAATATAAGTAATAATATTAAGGTACAGTACGGACACTCCCTGCCGCCCGCTGCGATCTGACCTCACCCCCTCTCAAATACGCGTCAGAGCCGAAACTATTTTCCCGCGCTAATCGTATCTGACGCACACATTGTGACGTGTTAAATATTACAGATGTTAAATTGTTTCTGTAGTTGTGACAAGTACAGATCGTGGCATTTTTGTATGAAGTATCCGGGATAACGAATTTTATTGTATTAGCACAATACAATAAAATTGTAACTGAATGCAATTGTAAAATTTTTTTTATATGTCTCCTATTAATGAGACATGTAAGAAAATTTATGTGCACTCACATAAATTTTCTAATTTAAATCTAATATTAAAAAAGCGAAAACAATTGTTTTCAGATTTTTTGTCTGTCTGTATGCTTGTTCCGGCACCACGCGAAACCTACTTCACTAATTTTATATCTGGTATATGTTTTATCTTGATACACTGTATAGAAGTGGTTATCTACTTCCAAAATTCTCACAAACAAAATTGCATAAAATAAAACCTACATTTCGTAAAATATAACCTACTTACTCATCTGGATAGATTGCAAATGAATCAATTTATATCGTTTCGTTAGCGTGCGCATTAGAAAAGAATTAAACGCAGGACGTTGCTGTCTCGTTTTATCTCATGCACGTAGTAGCGATTACGTCTTTATCGATAGAGTCGTTTGCCATTTGACTAAAAACAATTTTTTTTAAGGCAAGTAAATTATCAATATATCGTTTTAATGAATCAAACATCCTCACAATTGCCTCTTTAATACATATATGAAAAAAAGAAAAAACTTATATGATTTTACAAAAGTAATGTATGTATGATCCCTATACAAATAAAAGTTTACGCAATAGTGACAAATTGCTTTTACCACTATGTCGGTTTAAAAAGGTCAGTAATTCGTTTTTGGGAAGTTGTGTATGGTTTTATAATAAACTGCCTAAGTCTAAACTAGAACTACCTGAACAAACATTAAAATGTTCAATAAAAATGACTCTCTATAAAAAAGGCATATTACAGTATAGACGATTATATCAACGATTAAAATGTATGGTCAAATTAAGGTTAAACAAGTTATATATTAAAATCATATTATATTATGATTGATTTACTAATTATTAATATTAATAAAAAATGACATTTTGATTATGAACGTATTGACATTATTAAATTAATTATTCTGACTGTAAATGTCAATTTAAATCTTGTATAAGTATTTTGATAATCACACAAGTTGTGTATTGACGTAATTTATACTCTTGATATATTCCAGTAACTTGAAGCAAGTAATACTTCGTCAAGAGTCGTCGAGTTCCCCAAAGTATGGTTGAGCGCAATAATGACTAGCTAATCCGTCATAGTCGTGAACAGGTGTTGCTGGGGACTGGACTGCTCATTGTTCATTTTCCATTGAAAAATAATATTAATATAACTTAATACTAATTATAGTCATACAAATGTAAAATATCTTGTAGATAATAATTCAAAAGAGTACCTAACTGTCGAGTTTCTTGCGAGTTCTTCTCAGCAGATAACAACATTCCAACCCCAGCCGAAGAACCACAAAAAATATACGATCTAAAAGAACTTGTAAACAAGTGTATTGAAATAAAGATTATTCTAATTAATTGTGAAAATAAATAATATAACTGTTACGATTTAGAGAAAATGAACTCCTTTTTTGTAGACTATCAAATATCTATGTTTCATTTAGATATATCTATATAAATAGCATTGAGAAGACTGACCAGATAAAATTAGCACCGAAATACGTGTCGCAAAATCTAGTGATCCGGAACTAAGTCACTTGATGATCATCACGATCATCTGACTTATCACTACTGGTCAAGGAGTCCCCTCATATAAGGATAAATTTAAGTAAAAAACCTTTTAGATACCTAGATATTAATAACCTTTGCGTGGATATTTATGGAAATATTTAAATGGGTGCAGCCAAACGGGTTGCTCGTCCAATATCTGATAAATATTGCATCATACAGATACGACCAGTACTCGTACATGGGAAATTACCAATAAATTATCTTGTAAATAATGTATGTCTGTACATTATATGCGTAGTAATATGAGGTAGGTGCGTTATTTATCATTACTTAAATATTCTAAAAGATATGTTTAAAGAAATACAACCGCAAAAATGGATGGATGTAGTTATATTGAGTGACTTGGATAAATCTAATATGATCAGACAAACCTTGATCTATTCAAAGGAGATATCAAATGTTTCGGAAACCAGCGTGCATACATGAGTCGAGTAAAGAAAGTGGATAAAGCAAGAGTTGGGAATAAAAAGATAGAGGCCTACAGCACTTTGTTCTCTTTGCTTATCACACAAAAGACAGATAGACAGACAGACAGACAGACAGACAGAGAGAGAGAGAGAGAGAGAGAGAGAGAAAACTAAAAGTACAACACATACAGACCGTCGTCTATGAGTGCAACAAGATAGGTATATTGTTGAAAGCAATCAGTTCAATGCACTCTTTTATTTTAAATGGCCATTAAAGAACATATTAAAAGAAAAGTGTAGAAGAGGAAGACTCGAGAATTGACATGACATACATCAATTAAAAGAAAAATCTAGCAGTCGTGTCGCACAGGGAAATCAAGAAATGATTTGGGACTGAGCCAACTGGTGATCTTTCTCTAATACATAAATTATTTGCCCAGACTTGAGGAAATATTTAAATTGCAAAGAAAAAATAATATATATTTTTATACGCTTTTTATTGAAATTTGTATTTTGTTTTCTAATATATACATGTTTAATAGACTTCATTATTAAATATTATTTCCAGTTTAAATGTGTGACGGGGAAGATTAAAGACGCGATTTAAACAAATCTATACTTATAATAAATCTGTAGAGAGGTCAATTCTGTACATGAAATATATTTACAAAATAACTAACAGGGGGTGATTAGTGATCGATTATGATGCCAAAAATGCAATCAGTAAAATTTTTGTCTGTCTGTCTGTATGTTCGTTATAGAAACAAAAACTACTCGATGGATTTTAACGAAACTTGGTACAATTATTCTTCATGCTCCTGGGCAGGTTATAGTATACTTTTCATCACGCTACGATCAATAGGAGCAGTCAGTGAAGGGAAATGTTAAAAATGTACACCCGTGCGACGCCGGGACGGGCCGCTAATACTACATATACGGCTATCATCATCATCATCATATCAGCCGCTATCTATCTACTACTGGATATAGGTCTCCCCCATAGACTGCTATAAGGAATAATACCAAGCCACCTGCATCTAAATACCCTGCAATACATTTGAGGTCGTCACTACATCTAGTGGGGGTTTCTTATTTTATATACATTATGGAATGAGTAATTTCATAATATCTTTTTTCCAAGCTGCCAGATTACAAAACTCTCTTTCCATGCCTATCCATAAAAGTCAACCACTAAATATTTTTAAGAAGAAATCTTAATGAACGTTTTCTATCTTTATGAAAATATTTATTCGTATGTGTATATATATATATATATATATATATATATATATATATATATATATATATATATATGTGTGTGTGTGTGTGTGTGTATGTATGTATATATTATTATGTTTAGACATGCATATATGTGTGTATATATACAATTAAATATGACATAATTCATTATATATAAACATAAATTTATCTAATCTAGTTCTTTTTGTTTGTAATTTGACACAATATTGTACACTACTCGTACGTATACATACAAGATATCTAACAACAAAGTACAAATAGAACATAAATATATATATATATACCCGCCGATAAAAATGTACTAGACATTATGCCCTCAATAAGAAACACCTATTAAACTCGGCGGATTATATAAAACTAATGCCAGCAAGAATCATAATAATTTGTGTAATACGGATTTAATGCCGAGTTTCACGATAGGATATTATTCTAATTTCAACCGACTTCAAAAAATAAAGAGGTTATATTTTTTTTATATACAACTTAGAATGGCAAACAAGCTGACGGCCCACCTGATGGAAAATGGTAACCGTCGCCTATAGACATGAGCAGTAGCATGGACATAACTTTTTTTAATTTTGTATATAAATATATCAATTCTGAAATTATTGGACCAAATTGTATGAATCTTAAAAATGACGTGAATTTACTGGGTACAGAGGAATAACACCTGAGTCCTCAGGAATGGCAACGCATGGGGGGTATCATGGGCGAAACAGTATACTCTGTTATGTCCATGGTACTGCTCATGTCTATAGGCGACGGTTACCACTTTCCATCAGGTGGGCCGTCAGCTTGTTTGCCATTCTAAGTTGTATAAAAATAAAAAAAGTCGCTTACACCCATCGTTGGCGATTATAAGTAATGTTTTTATTTAAAAAGTGTTTTACTGACAGTAACATCTATCAATTCGCTTTTCTGTTAAGAAACTGAGTTTATATTTACTTACATGATTTATTTTAGGAACATGTTTGCATAATTATATATCAAATAGACACGCCAAGTCCACGAGATGTATAGTACCTACTCTGTACTTGTAGTCTCTACATTGGTTAGCTAATTTTAATCTATCATTTTGTGTCAATTGTAACGAGGAAAACTATGTTTTTATTATGAAATCAATTACTTATAATGGTCAAGATACCCATGAAAGGTATTGTATTTACATAAAATTCTACATTAACTAGAAATAGTAGGACGATTAGAGTAATATTTTATAATTACAATCGTCCTTCTTGTTGAAAAAAAAAACAGGATAAGAAAAGAATTTACGCTCTTAGAATTGTCGTTGTTAATTAATTACACGTCAAATAAATAAATATTTTTTTTTTACTCGTATGAAACTTTGGCAAACATGCTGACGGTCCACCTGATGGAAAATGGTAACCATCGCGTATAGCCACGTACAGTACCATAGACATTTACAGAGTAATATATATATAATACTTAACATTTTCCAGTACATGCTTGTGTACATTTTAAAATCTTCTTTTACGAAAATTCAAAAATTTTAATACAACTGGAAGTACCTTCCAACTTGCAATTACTACTTACTGTGTTAATTGATTACAAAATCAGAAAAATGCATCAGAGTACAAAAGGAAACAAACCCAAATCAAGGAGAAAGAAAAACCCAACAAATGGATAATTCTTTTATTCTCCTTGAAGTGCAGAATTTATTGGAACCCGGATAAACAATAGGATCACGACCCTCACATCTAGGGTTGCCACATGGCTGAGGAATCCATGAAAACCCGTAACTTTGAATAATATAGTATTTTTTGCGTTTCATTTAATTCTCCATCATTTTTTATTAAAAATGAACGTTGATTTTTTTTAATTAATTTAAAGAGAACAACATCTGTCAGGTCTACTAGTAAACGGTAATAATAAACTCATCTTAAAAAGAGCTCCATCTACAACAAAACCAAAATTTAAACTCCCAACAAGTGAAGTCACAGATTGAGTAATGCCAAAAAGTCACGACAAAAAGCCCTGCTTGAGCCTTCACTCAACTACCAAAAAACAGTTTAAGATGACGATTATATTATTAAGTATACCTTACTGTCCCAAAATCCGCGATACATTTTTTACACAGAATTATGATTTCGTACAGTGATAGATATTTTAAATTGGCAACAAAGTAATATATAAATATACATGTAGATGTATTAAGTAATATAGTCTTATACTTAAACAGTTATGTGACAATAATTTGCATTTTTCCACTTCGCTTTCATTACCTTTCAATGCTTTATGTAAAAAGAAAAATTATATAACATTTTTCGAACAACCAACTGGAGCAACCAACTGTTCTAACTCGTTGGAAATTATAATAAACTTCTGTTCGGCAACCCTAGTCACGACGTGATTGCTAAGTTTGCGTTTACAAACGCGTCTTTGCCTTATGCGGTAAACGGAAGATCTTACAATCTACACTACATACGATTTATAACGCAGTTCAGTCTAAGTGAATAGATAGCAATCTTGTTTTCTATGACCACTGACCTTTAAAGGAGAACAGCACTTTAATTCCATTATCACTAAGTAGGATTACATTCTGTGTGTAGGTTTGTTATACCCAACTGTCTCAAGTTCTCGTTCTTCACTACATGGTATAAAACAAAGTCGATGTCGCTGTCTGTCCGTCCCTATGTATGCTTAAATCTTTAAAACTACGCAACGGATTTTAAAGCGGTTTTATTTTAAATAGATAGAGTGATTCAAGAGGAAGGTTTATATGTATAAAACATGCATAATAATGTAATGTGATATGATGTAATGTGCACCCGTGCGAAGCCGGGGCGGGTCTCTAGTATTAGATAAAACTAACTAAACTATTGTAAAAGAAAATATTTTTAAATAATGAAAATATGAAAACAAGTCTATTTGTTTGTCTTATTTTAGCGCCTTAATGGTTCTACCAGTACCATAATGAACGTCATTCTTACACGTAGTAGTCGGTATGAAAAAAATGGAGAATTCACTAACACAAAATTAGCCTAGTTTCTCATTCTAGTGAATCAATAACGCCAGATCACGTGGACGAAGTTAATCTACTATTCATTACCCATTATGGATTCCATGATTTCTAAAGTTTTAATCTGTTTTCATTTGACAGAGAATCACCAAAACTTGAGGTGGAAGCCGTACTAGAAAATGGAGAGGAATCTACTTTGGTCCATATAATAAAGCTTTATTCAAATATGTATATTCAGTAAAAACATCTAAGTTGAAATTACCTACGTTTTACTGAGTACATACGAGTATACCGGCCTCTAGTGTCATATTCGCTAAACATACTCTTTCGTATCCTTCGTAATTATTTGTCATCAATCCATTCTAAATAACCAAACAAAACATTCCATTTTCAAACTGTTTCCAATTTTAATGGACTCCCCATTTTGAATATAAATGAGGCCTCAATTGACGCTTGATTTAAAAAGATAAAAGTATTAATGTGCCAACTTTTCTGTGACGCTTTCGCGCCTAATGATCGCTCGGAACCTTCACTAGTCCAAGGCCGCACTCTCAACTCGATATGCCCGCTTCCACATGGCTCAAGGCTGAGAAATTTAATAACTATGTTGCATGCCTGTAAAAGTGAACTAGTTTCACTGAGGGTACTGAGCTTTTATACAATACCTTCAGTACAACAAATGTAGGGATTTACTTTTGCGTAAATAAATTGAAGGTTTCTGTTCTCAATTCAAAATTGACCAATTAAGGGAATGATTTAAATTGAATTTCAAATCTGTATGTTTTAGGTTACAATAGTAGATGTTCGTTCATTTTTTTCTCATAAATCATAAAATACATAGTGTTGTATTTGTAATTGATAGCATCTTAAAAAACACATTAATAAATATACTTAATTCTTTTAGTTACGATACTACAACAGAGACGTAGGGTATAAGGTTCTTAAAAAAAAAGGTGCATTAAAGTTTCTTCGTGATCAGGAACACGCACGTAACACCTCCAGTGTTGTAGGCATCCATACGCTACTGTAATCATTTACCATCACACGGAATTAACTATTTTGTTTTTAAAACAAATCTTTTTAATATTAGCATCGTACTAACTCTGATGAAGAATTCCGAATGAAGTCAAAACAATTGTTGGAAACGGCAAATACAGTAAATTCATTACATTATTGATATCCAGTATCGAACGTTGGTGTGCCACGTTCGTAGTAGAAAAAAAAAACCTGCTATATAATATTATTAAGACCAAAAACAAAACGTAATCAATCATCACCAATCAATCCTTTGCAATCGAGCTCCAGTTTACGGATTGATACCATCGTAATTTCGTGTTATTCACTGCTTATTAAAATCGGACTAATAAAAAGAGAGACTTTAATATTTCGTTCGTCATACATCCCATCGTAAAAACCATAAAACAATTTTTTAACATTTTTAATATTTGAAACGGCATATATTATGAATTTTAACATCAAATTTGTGTTTCACCTTTGAGTCCACAAATGGCAACACATTTCATGGGCGAAACCCTCTGGCTTCGTTATGTCCATGGATACTGTCATGTTTATAAGCGACTTTATACTTTCCATCAGTTGGGCCGTAACGTTACCTAAATCTTTGTTTACTAATATTATAAATGGGAAAGTGAGTTTGATTCTTTGTTACCTTATAGCGCCTTAACGACTTAGTCAACCACTATGAAATTTTGTATACACGCGTACTATATGGGATGGTAAAGAATATATGCCACTTTTTATCTATTATATTTTTTATGTAAACATATTATTCAACATATAATATACTGGTAACGCGGACGATGACAAGGGTAAAAGCTAGTAAGTCTATAAAATAAGTGGTCTACAGAAAAACTACGCGATAAAGTTGGCTTTGTGTAACAATATTACTTCGAAGAGACACTAGGAACAACCAGTTTATAATAAAAGTACAATAAAAAAATTATTGATACGTCTTTTAAAGGATACAGAAATAATCTATAAATGAAAACAAGTAAAATAATACAAAAAAAAAAAAAAAAAACTTTTATATCCACGTAATTTGTTCATTTAATTGACCTTTATAAGTAGTCTATGTTATGATATGGTATATAAGACATTAATGCATGGATGAAAATATTGAACAGAAATAAGAGTACTGAGATGAATATATGGAGTAACGCGGTTACACAAAACAAGAAACAAGCACGTAGGAGGAAACCTTATAGTAACACAGTGATTGATGAGAGACCTGTGGATGTCATTGTACGGACACGTTATGAGAATTATGAAGAACATGTTACTGAATGATGAGTTTGAAACTAAGCTAAACTAAACTAAGAAATAAAAGAAAATATAAACTTCAGTGGTATAACTATTGAGTCATTGAATGATGAGAGGAATGGAAGTTTGTGCTAATCTTATGGGGCAAAGCGCTACTCGAGATAATGAGAATGATGAGATATGTATTATAAGAAAAAAAAAACGGTACAGCAAATTCATTGTTGTAATTAAATGTTATTAGGCAATTTGTTCTCAATTACAATATATCAAATGCTCATCAAAACAAAAATGAGACTCCATTGTTTGTTGTAATATTATAATCGATTACAATTAATCCATTAATAATCATTTATACGACACCACTTTCACCAAACGCAATAGGCGAATCCGATTCAAAACGATAATCGAACTCATTTCACGACTCGATGATTCCATCGTAAGTAAATGCGGCTAATGGGCCGAGAAGAAAGTAACTAGTGACTCAAAGGTTAATGCTTACACCTACGTTGGTATACGAAAATCGGTGAAGCCATATATTTATTTACTCCATTTTGATAACTTGAGGTAACACTCTGCAATCTATGCGTCTATCTAACTACTCTCTTAGACCCAGTCCCTAAGAGTGATGGATAGTTGCTGTCAGACGTCTTCGACTGAATTACACTTCAAAGTACTTCAAATAGAACGGATCAGTACTAACTAATTACAACCGCATAGTACAACGAGATCCTGCGTTTGCTGTTTTGAGCGTTCACAATTACCTACTCATCGTTTTTGGGTCAAACCACAGAAACTTTCTATTAGATGTTTCCTACTTTACAACAACAACAATAAACAGGATTTTGCTCCGCTCAAGTTGCAAACTTCCGCCTTTTGGAAGCCAATTAAAGAATTAATTTAAATCTAAACAAAATAAATTAAATTTTCGATAAAAATACACGTGAAGCAATCATGAATCACCATCTATTAGAAGACCCTTAAAAGATCCTATTTCCTATTATGCATCCTCTATAACAATAAACATTATGAAATTTGTTTTATATATATTTTATCAATCGTGACGACAGTTCGCTTATGTCTTCAAGATACAAGTAAAACGAAAACAACTTATCTTAATTGTTATTTAATTCACTTCACACGTGTAATAATAACATACGTTTTTATATTTATCTTTAGACAGATGGCCGTATATTATGTTTCATAAGACAATCTCGTCGGTTCCACTTGACCTACGTCTGCACGCCACATCATGGTGGCAAAATTAATGAAACCTAATCTCATAAGCATTCAGGCCGAATCCGTACTGTAAACGTCAGCATCAATTCGATCTCAGTATGGTCAGCAGTTCGAGATTGATCGTGATTGGAACGGAACGGGACCACACTATAGTATGAATACACATATTGGGGTCGATTCTGATGCGTAATTCTTTAAAAAAACCTAACCTAATACAGTTAAAGAGTTTCGTTAAATTACTCTTTATGAATTTGATAGTTTCACGATATTACTCTTTATGAATCATCATAAACTTATCATAATTTGGATTTAAACCTTTTGTCAACCGACTTCGAAAAGAAAGAGGTTTCCAATTCGGTTGTATTTTTTCGGTTATGCTTTTTACCTCATAACTCCATCAGTTCTAAACCGATTTGGAAAGTTCTTTTTTTATCTGATAGGAGATACATACTTACAGATTGATCCCATACAAATTTTATTAAAATCGGTTAAATAGTTTAGTTTTTAGATCAAAGTAACTGATTTAGTCATGATGACACATCAAAGAGTACATTTTGCGTCACAAAAATACTGCTTAATAGCTATTTTAATTTGTCACGATTAAATTTCACTATTCAAAACGACTGCATTTCCTACTGTCTACGACATAAAATGCTCCAGCTTATCAAGCGTATATAAGCACTTTGTTTATTTACTCGATGATCCCTGATGTCTATAACCGACAGCTCACTCACACAGGAATGAAAATATACATATTAATAATATTATTTATCAGCAATAGACTAGGAACTGTTGTCTATCTGTTCATATAATATATATATAGCTGATAAGTGGTGGTGCTATACGTACGCTGAATTATCGGTATAAATAATACCTTAGTCACTCAGCTTAATACACCGAAATAATCAAAATAACAAATACCAGAGGGAGACTTTGTACAAAAATCGATTGCTTGGGTACCTCTGTCCCATTCGTGTTTGTATAGTGAAGCAGTTGTGTTTGCATGGCTGTGTTTCGGTTTGAAGGGTGGGATATGGCGTGAATTTACAGGGTACAGAAGAATAACACCTGAGTCCTCAGGAATGGCAACGCATGGGGGGTATCATGGGCGAAACAGTATACTCTGTTATGTCCATGGTACTGCTCATGTCTATAGGCGATGGTTAGCACTTTTCATCAAGTGGGTTATCAGCTTGTATGCCATTCTAAGTTGTATAAAAAAACATAATTAAAGATTGTGTCTCACAAAATAAAACTTCAATTGTGACAAAACCAATTTTTTGGCTTTAAAAACTAAATATGATGTTTATAAAATTTCCATGTTACCAAACTCATAAGTATAACTATAAACTTAGATAATAAAACAATTTTCCAAATCGGTTCAGAACTAACGGAGTTATGAGGTAATAAATATAAAGACGACCGAATTAAGTACCTCCATCTTTTTCACATCAATAGAAGTAACAAACGTACAAACGTAATCCATTCCTACATAGAGAAAGATTTTTTGAAATCATAAATAATATTTTAATGCACTAAGTAACGACACCAATCAAGAAAACAAGAGACCTAGATATTTTTATTAGTGACCGGGTCAAAATAATAAAGTAGATAAAAAATAAATTGAAAGATATGACAAAATTGCCCAATCGAATCGTGATTTCCAACCACTAGCTGTCAACGCTACAAAATGTAACAGTTAACCCAGTGGTTTCCAAAGTATACTGTGAATAGTGTATCTCTCTCTTCTGTAGTACACTCTTGACAGAGTGGTCGTGGTTTTTTACAATAATAGTGGATCGTCGATGAGGCCCTCCTTCGCGATTGAGGTCGAGAGTTTAAATGAATAGTGTTTAGGAACGTCATAAAATGTTCCAGTTTTATGTCTTAAAATATATATATTTTTTTATACAACTTAGATTGGCAAACAAGCTGATGGCCCACCCGATGGAAAGTTGCAACCGTCGCCTATAGAAATGAACAGTACCATGGAGATAACAGAGTATACTGTTCCGCCCATGATACCCCCCATGCGTTGCCTTCCTGAGGACTCAGGTGTTATTCCTCTGTACCCTGTAAATTCACGCCAATTATATTCACAATAAAATTTAAATTGTGTTTCGAAAACAAACTCGAAAACTAAAAATACAAAAAACAATTATAAATATCAATATGCAATGTATTCATTCTATCCACTCATTAAAATAATAACAAATCTTGTCAAAAAATATCTTTACTATCTTTTTTTTTATTATTAATAGATACAATTTGGGAACAACCGAGTTAACTGACTAGGGACGTGACGTCGATTCGTTATGAGTCAAAATGAAAAAAAAAACGACAATAAAGTAAAAGAAAAAATTGACAAAAACCATTTAACTGTAGTAACAGTAAATTATAGTTTTTGACTGGTCTGACCACGTTTCGACCAAGAATATATAACATAGATAACTATGATTCACTAATATCATAACCTCCAAGAGTATAAATGTGAAATTTATTTTGTACGTGTTATATTATATGAACATTTTACTTCTAAAATGCTAGATCATTCGAACTAGATAACTGTAATACAACGAACTTTTTTAATGCAACTTAGAATGAATGGCATACAAAGCCGTTTGATGGAAAATGGTAATCATTATTTATATATGTCGTGGCCAAATCGTAGAATTGATGTGTACAAGCCCATACATTGGTAATTCTTAGATTCTAGAATACATTCATACGTGACGTCCATGGAATCTCTCATGCGTGTCCATTCATTCCTAATGATCAATATATATAAAATAATATTTTTGGTGACCATATATGCACTTGGCTGAAATTTGGTCGAGACCCAAGATAACAAAATTACATAGACAAAGTCGCAGACATTAATAAGTCGTAAACTAATTAATTGTAGTTTAACGGCTATTTATTATATATTATAAAAAAGAAAACAGAAAAATTATATAAAAGCTGGGTTTATCACGTAATTTATATAAACGTTCGTTTATTGGACCATTACGATACTTTGTGGCAATTTTTTACTTGTAATTGATATTAATGTTATTAATGAACTTTGTAATTGTAGATAATGATAAGAGAATGGTAATATCCGTCCGTCCTGAATGGTACAATTTAAAATTAACAAAGGAATACAATCTTTCCTTGAAGGTTTCAGTATCTATTCGGAAAAGCTGCTGCTGGAGGTTGATTCCATATTTTAGTTGTGTGTGGAATATTAGATTTTACCTTTTTCATGTCTGATTCAGTCAACATTATTAAATCACACTTAACAAAAAAAAATGTTGGCATCATTTTAGAATTAAACATTGAGTTGACGAAAGGAAAATCTTCAAAAGATCAAAGATCAATGTACATTGAGAAGTATTATTAATCATAATAATTGTCAAGGCCTAATCGATGTAAAGCTTCCGTCAAATTATTTATTGTGTTGTCTCACTCGCGCACACCGATTATAAATACGGCAGAACGTGACAAACGATATTCTAGCTTCTAAATATGTAGTAGGCACCATATATAGAAAATCTCGATACATGCATCTCCTTTTACGTCGTGTATATCAAGTACTACGTACTAACCTATAATATAGCCACATTTCCCATATTTAAAATTTAACTATTTCCCGCGACTTTGCTCGCATAAATCAGTAATATAAAGTATACTGTACATTAAGATATAATCCACACGTGTACCAAATTTCATTCAAATTCGTTCAGCCGTCTAAGCATGATTACAAACATATTTACAAACTTATACATTTATAATATTAGTAGAGGAAGGAAAGGGATTGTTAGTAATGGAGACTGAGAATCCTATTGCTAGCAATATACCCAACCAGGTCGACCTCCTCGCGGTTCTCCCTGGAAACTACCATGGTTAATTCCTGATGAATTCATCATGATGGGCTAACTGACCTGTTTTCATTCTCATCTATCACCCTTCACTGGTGCTCCGCCAGCGTATCCCGTTAGCGCAGGCGAGGTTACCATACCATTTAAGAAACTTAATAATCAAGCACCCCTAATAAAAGTAGTAACCATCGCCTATATATATATATATATATATATATATATATATATATATATATATATATATATATATATATATATATGAACATTAAAGAACTGAGGCTCTCATGATACCCCTCAAACGATGCCGCCATTTTTTACCTGAGGTCATTATGTAATAAACACTAATAGGCGTAAAATTACTGCGTTTGTATTTACTCGAATGCGTTTGTATCTACCTCGACTTATTACAAAAAAAGATTAACTGTACACCATTAGTATATTTAAGATTATGTTCCAGGTAAGCTTGACCCCTTAAAAAGGCCATACATTACGCTTTTCTCTCAAATCTCATAAACACCTACGCTGGACAAAGTCATCTACATCAATATATTTGCCTCATTTATGTATGACGTCAAAGACCTTATATAACGCAATATCTTTGACACGAAGGTCAAAACGTATGATGCTCTCTGCAAGTGTATATGGGCTACGGTGACCGCTTAACATAAGGCGAACCGTATGCTAAGTACTAAGAAAGCACCCTCGTTGCATAGTCGTTTTTTATTACATAAGATCGATGTCAAAATTACTACATATATTTACACGGAACATTAGCGTAACAAATGCGGAGCTATTGCTAAGATCAGTTCGTAACAGTTTCATAAAACCTGTTCTCTACTAGTGAACGCTGTAAAACCAAATTCGGATACCGTGAACAAATGTGGTCGGCCGGTATCCTTAAACGTCGGTGGCATGCGCGATCAGGTGCTTCCGCGACCCACTTGGAATCTTGACCTCTTATACAATGTCGACTACCTTCAATATAACGTATTAACTAGCGATCTGAAATTAGGGTTGTCTCTTATTCGAGTTTTATCAGAAATTAAGTATACAATTCGATTTTTTAATTTCAAAATCATGTCCATATTTATCTTATTGTATTTATTTAAAAAAGAATATGCTTTAAAATCCGGAACTTTAAATTTCTTATATATTTGTACTAAACGACTAGTTTTGTTAATATAAATCGAATGTCAATAACTGTTTGATTTATATTATTTTGACGATAGTTTCCACATTTGATGTATATACCATAAATAATTTGCCTACATTCCCTTGATGTCCTCGTAACAACTATAAATGGAATCTTGGTGCAAAGTCGATTGTCCAAGAACTTATTAAAAAAAGTTACAATTGATTTCTAGTTTTTTTTTCGAATGACTACATATTTATTGTCTTTCGTTTCCTCTTTAAATTAAAACTTTTTCAATATGTCTTATGTATTTTAACGTGGTTTCATACCTGTTTATCGAATATATTTTATTTCAAAGTAAATTTTAGTGAAATGATTTCTCAATATTATTAACTGCAAAATAACATAACCATTCAATTACTCGTAAACAAAAAACTCGAACACGTTTTATTAAATTTGTTTACGAAAGAAAAATTAGGTTACGTTAGAATGTTTAAAAAAAATTACAAAATGCAATATACTATTGACAGGAAGTATGTTATTTTTAAATGACTGATTAAGATGTTAATAATAATTGCAGATAAGATAATCATTAATCATAAATCATTAAATAATAGTGATAAATACATTATGCGAGCTGATCACGTCAATTATGAACAAGTTGGTGGCAGTCTCGATATAGGTGAAATAATCAACAAAACGCAAACCGCTTGCATTGGTTGCACGTTGTGCGGAAACTCGCAGATTACATTGCTCACAGACGACTAAATCTAGAAATAGATAGAATTAGACCTTACGGCGGTTCAACAAACGCTGTCTAGATATTATGATCAAAGACTTGCGAGGCAATGGCTTGTCTGAGACAAATAAACGATTGGGCAGGTTTTTTTTTTGTTTTTGTACAACAAAGGAAGCAAACAAGCATACAGACCGTTTAATGATAAATAGTCACTGTAGCCTATGGACGCCTGCAACACCAGGGGTGTCACTTTTTTTTTAATGGATATCGGTATACACCGTCGGGACATCAGTGAAGGATGATAGGGGAGGATGAAGTAGGTCAGTTAGCCCACCGTGACAAATTCAACAAGAATTGTTCATGATGATTTCCAGGGGAACCACATGGAGGTCGACCTAATAAGGCAAACTCCCTTTCTCCCCGGGGTGTCACGTTTGCATTGCCGACACTAAAGAAACCTTAGTATATCCTTTTTGAAAAACCCCATACGGTAGTCTCTAGGAAAAACCACGACAAGAAAAAAAGTAAAAACACAAAGTAGAAACAGAAAAAACACTATACACTACACTAGATATAGCCGGGATTAAAGTTAGATGGCCGAAGAAGGAAGATAAAAAAATTAATTACAGGATAATTTGTATATTTTCATTACACGATAAGTTCGCCCTTAGTCTTGCTCTCACCTGATTACAATCAGGTGAGGTTAGTTTTACGAGATAGTTACATTACGTGAATGCCGGCAAAACCTGAAATAAAACGTTCTTACCCAGCTAATTTACCACTGAATAGAAGAGCCTCAGATTGTATTTCTTCGTAAACATATTAGCAAAGCTAATATTGATTTCAAAAATATCTTTGAGTTTAACTTCTATCCGCAGCGTAGAAGAATTCACACTTACCTGCAACAAATTTAATAAACAAATTAAACTTCAATAATCACAAAAAAAAATTCTTGAAAGAGACAATACAGAGTTATCTGCAATGTATGAACGCCTCTGGTTTATCTAATAATTCAGCTGCTAAGTTACATGCTGTGTTCCAATTCGAAGGAGTGAGATATGCCAGTGCAATGACAGGTTACAATTCAGAAGGCCTACCATGAAATGTTTTCCGAAATTTCGGATCCGAACGAAACAAAAATTTAATGTTAAAATTACTTGATACATACCGTTTAAAAATATTAAAAATGTTAAAGTATCATTCCTTTCGACATTTATGGTAGGATTTATGATAAATGAAATGTTAAGCTAATTAAAATTATCGTACAAAAACACGAAATTAAATCCGAAAATTCGGAATTTCATTTCATGGTAGACCCCCAGATTTTCAGATGAAAATGTTAAGAAAGCACAACCGACGACTTTAGTATGCAACACTAAAGTCGTAGATTGTGCTTTCTTCAGAGCCTTCAGGGTCTTTTTTCAGGGTCTTCAGAAGACACGGTCGCTTGGTCTGCTTACTATTACTGCAACAAGAACAATTAAATACTCAGGTACTCAATTGCTCTTGAGGTATAAAAAAAAAAGACATCAGTAATTAATGTATAATTAATATTGACTATGCAGATACGTGCATCATTCCTTAGATCAATTAATGCGAATGCAATCTTTGATTTCTCAATACTACATTTACATAGTGACAGTTGCCAGCGGAAATCTTGTACCTACAATGCATTAGTGCATAAATGTAATGTTCTACAAATGTATCTGTTGTCAAGAGTGAAGTCTTCAAGAAAGGCAACACCGGAGAGCTACCATGGGTGTCATAGTATATTCCGTATATCACATTCCGTGTTTGATTAATCCTACTGCCTAATTATTTACATATTTATTGCTTAGTTTAAACGATGGAACGGGTTTGAATATTACGCGGATAATCCATATCCTGCTTAATATATCTTATATATTCAATTCAGTGTCACGGTGTTTGTTAAAAACTCCTCCGAAACGGCTTTACCGATTTTTATTAAATTTTGTGTGCATATTGGGTAGGTCTGAGAATCGGCCAACATCTATTTTTCATACCCCTCAATGATAAGGGTGACCCACCCCTAAAAACTTTTTTTTATTTTTTTGACAAATTTTTCCATTTTTTATTTTATTATGATTTAGCATTGAAAAATACATACAACCTCAAATTTTCACCGTTTCACGATCAACTCCTGTTTTTTAATCGCGATTTTTATATGCTGCAATAGGGTTGCAAGATGGCAATCGAATATAATAATTGTAGTACGATATATTTTCATGTATAGTTCTAAAAATAATGTATATGGTAAAACAACGTTTGCCGAGTCAACTAGTAATAATATAGTACCTAAATCAAACACAAATTCGCGACATACAACTAATTAAATATGGTAAACAGCGGTAAATTTGTATTTGGTAATTTATTTTTGTCTTACATTTTTATAGTCGAATAAATGTAACAATAGACTGTTAAATGATAATAATGGAAAGTTTATAAAAAAAAAAACAAAGTAAACGGCGGCAATTGAATTCCAATTTTACAGTTAGCATAACAGACCGAAATAACAGACTAGAATTAGCAATCACTAGACAATTCGTTACGTATCACTTAAAACTATTTTTAAAAAAATAGGTAAATCTTTTTATATAATTTAAATCAATGACTCGAATTTCTGCATTAGAGATAAAAATGTCTCATTCGTGTTTCAACCGTGAAGCAGTTGTGTTTGCATGGCTGTGTTTCGGTTTGAAGGGTGGAATATGGCGTGAATTTACAGAGTACAGAGGAATAGCATCTGAGTCCTCAGGAGTGGCAACGCATGGGGGGTATCATGGGCGAAACAGTATACTCTGTTATGTGCATGGTACTGCTCATGTCTATAGGCGACGGTTACTATTTTCCATCAGGTGGACCGTCAGCTTGTTTGTCATTCTAAGTTGTATATAAAAATTAAAAAAATAAAATAAAATAAACGTAAGCTAATCAGTTTATTATTACAATATAATAGACATTTAAGGAACATTAAATAATAAAATAGGGCATCATAACGTCAATCATCATTAACATCAAGTGTCATGATCATTAATTTTAAATGAGAAATCGTTAGCTACTTGAAGTTTGGAATCCAAAAATCATAGTATCAAATTTGTCCGCTATTAAAAACTATTCAATTTACATTACTGGTTAACTCTCTAACCATTAAAAAAATAACAATAATAAATCAATTTGAATGTAGAGTAAGATTTGCCTCTAGCTAAGTGTTATGTTCAAAACAAAAGCAATAGAGTCCACTTAACTCACCAGAGGGAGACTTTGTACAAAAGTCGTCTGCTTGGGTACCTCTGTCCCATTTAAGCAGTTGTATGTGGGATATGGCGCACATTACAGGGTACAGAAACAAAACAACTTAATCCTCAAGAATGGCAGCGCATGAGGGGTATCATGGACGGCATAGTATACTCTGTTATGCTCATTGTACTGTCCATGTCTATAGATGGTGATTGCCACTTTCCATCAGGTGAGCCGTCAGCTTGTTAGCCATTCTAAGTTGCATGAAAAATTATATTGTATTGAGGGTAGTTTTTTTTTTATATAGGTACAACTTAGAATGGCAAACAAGCTGACGGCCCACCTGATGAAAAATGGTAACCGTCGCCTATAGAGATGAGCAGTACCATGGACATAACAGAGTATACTGTTTCGCCCATGATACCTCTCATGCGTTGCCATTCCTGAGGACTCCGATGTTATTCCTCTGTACCCTGTAAATTCACGCCATATCCCACTCTTCAAACCGAAACACAGCCATGCAAACACAACTGCTTCACGGTTGAAACACGAATGGGACAGAGGTACCCAATCAATCGACTATTGTACAAAGTCTCCCTCTGGTAAAGTTAGTAGTTTGATATGTTAAAGCACCATCCTCTTTTTAATAAATAGTTAGACCCGTATGCGTTGTCTATCATCGAGATTCACTCCCAACTACATTCCTAATATAAACTATGCAGCAATACTATGTTTATATTACAGTAGTTTAAAATACTGTGAGGCGAGCATGCACAACCCGAATGCACAACATACAATAATTACCAGTGCACGTGTATCTAGATGAATATTCCTATATTCATATAACGCATATCAATCCAACCAGATACAAATCTGAATGCAAGCATGCCAACAAGCATCATAAAACAGCACAGATATGAATTCAAATAGATGTCGCAAACGAATGAACTTTACGTGTCAATGTTTAACTCTCCAAGTTCAGGAGGGACAGGGATTGTTAGTAATGGAGACTGAGAATCCCATTGCTAGCAACATACCCAACCAGGTCTACCTCCTCGCGGTTCTCCCTGGAAACTATCATGATTAATTCCTGATGAATTCATCATGATGAACTAACTGGCCTGTTTTAATTCTCATCTATCACCCTTCACTGGTGCTCCGCCAGCGTATTCCGTTAGCGCAGGCTACCATACCATTTTCACCCATCAAAAAAAAAGAACTCTCCAAGTTGATTTTTTTCCGCAAAAAACAGTTTATTAAATCGTTTTTAAATTCACATTGTATCGATTCAGAACTAAACTCGATCGGTTTTAAAAACAATGATCAAAATCATTCAGATGGCGAAAATACAAGCTAAATGAGATCTTCCTAATTTTGGACTTTTTCTTAAATAAGGTCAAAAGGACCTACTACGTGTTTGATTCAAGTTCATATTTCGTACTTTATTGATTTGAATTTCCTATATGTTTACATCAAAAAGGTAATTACTAATTTCAAATCGGTTATAACGTGAAAATGATGAATTTTGCAACATTACAAGCAAGCAATTGACACGGTTATTTTTCACATAATTGAGATATTAGCGTCATCTATTTATACCTATATCTGTGTTGAGGAGCGTCAAGAAATATGTTGTGAATAAACATGGCTAGCTCGTTTCACCTAGCGACAAGATTTACTTTCCAGACGAGAATCAAGGTTTGATTTGAAACTGTTTATATAGAAACCAGCTAATCCCGCAACTACGTCCGCGTAAAGGCAATCATAAGTTATACTACAGAAATGTATTATTATCAAATTATACTAAATAATTCGGCTACTTACTATCATTTTTATAGTACATTTACTTAAAAAATAATTTCTTTTTCTATGTAATTTTTCCTCCAATTTATTTTGGTATTTTCTAATGGAAACGAGGTGTTTTTCTACAGAAACGTCTCATATTTTGACTTGAATATTAAATTATTATAACACAAAATAGTTTTTACACAATGCGTGCACACAGACAAGCCTTGAAAAAAAACGGTTTGATAGTTGAGTCGATGATTATCTACACAACGATTACAATAAAGAAAAAAAAATCCATTTTTTTTATACAACTTAGAATGGCAAACAAGCTGACGGTCCACCTGATGGAAAGTGATAACCGTCGCCTATAGACATGAGCTGTACCATGGACATAACAGAGTATACTGTTTCGCCCATGATACCCCTCATGCGTTGCCATTCCTGAGGACTCAGGTGTTATTCCTCTGTACCCAGTAAATTCACGCCATATCCCACCCTTGAAACCGAAACACAGCCATGCAAACAAAACTGCTTCACGGTTGAAACACGAATGGGACAGAGGTACCCAAGCAATCGACTTTTGTACAAAGTCCTTCTGGTAGAGTCGAGATATTAAGAATAACTACTAATATTATCTCGTATGCGTGTAGTAACAGAATAAAATTATAATATAGGTGACCACTAAAAAGTCTTCAGGTTTACAGGTGTTTACTTGTATATATATGTGAATTAATATATATGAATAAAAAATAATATTTTACTCCCCATAATATTGTGACGACTTTTTAACTGTTTGCGAAGCATAAAACTCTTCTTAGTTCGACTGTTGCAAAGTCTGCTATTTGACGCGCATTCTAAATTCAAATATTTTCAAATGTCTACCAAGCATCTCGTCGTTGATTAGTGGGTGTTTACTATCCACGTTTTAAATGCCTATTTTGGTAGAGCAAAGTGTCCCTTGTTTATTTTTGCATTACCTACACATTTCACTTCCGTCTTAGGATTGACTGATTTGGTTGGTTGATTTTAAATAACGTCATAATATTTAAATAGCACTCGCGATATTTTCTTATAAAATTCTCAAAATCGGTTCAGAATTAGCTACGTTTTCGCCTAATACTATTAACCGGTTCTGAAATCCAAAGAGATTGTAAACAAAACGATTAAACTAAATGGCAGTGCGACTTTTTTTACAGATACTAGAACATGTCGTTAGCATAGTTATCACGGAGTTTCGCCACAAATTATGTGTTTAAAAACACAAAACTGAATTTAAGGAGCTTTTTATTGTTTAGGCGATCTTGTTATCAAGTGATATTGTTAGAAAAGTGAAATTTTTTAAACATGTTTTGAAACTTGGTACACAGACCATCATCATCATCATCATTATCATCATCATCATCGCCTTTAACTGTCCACTGGTGAACATAAGCCTCCCCCTAGGGGTTTTGCTAGTAGTTGCCACGCTTGACAGACCATATCATGAATTATATACATACTATAATTTTATACTAATTTATACGAGACAAAACCGCGAAATTCCGCTGGTAATTGTAATAAAACTCACGGTACCATCAGTAATTATCGTGTGGTCCCGGCATAGAATACACCATCCCTTTCCCGTGAGTTTCGTAAGAGGCAACTAAGGGAACTTAATGGCCGAGAGATGGACAGCAGCCCCTTTTAAAATATCATCAAAGCCTAACTGCGATTGCAAACTCGCCTGCCAAACATGACAATTATTGGCAAAACTCCTATAGCTGAGAAGCCATGGTGTTCAGCAATGGGTATTTAAGAGCTAAAATAATAATACTGTCAGTAAATATACAAGATCCTAAAATCGGAACGCCTATAATAAAAAAAAAAATATTTCCATTAAAAAAAAATATTAAATAAAATCTTTAATATGGGTTGTTTCTTTTTTTTTCAAAACTAAATCTTAATATCTTATTGTCAACATTTAAAACTTGCAACAAACCACCTCGTTTTTTGTACAAATTCTTGTCCTCTTTTTTCTTGCAATAAAATTGTTTTATTGCATGTACACTTGATACCTAATACTTATTTATTGTAGCATTAGTCGCAATTAAGTAATTAATAATGCCATAACTCAAGATTTGCAACACTATGAGGATTTTCATCATCTCACTATATTTATAAGGAAAAATTGGAAATTCATATTATTGCAAAAATTAACTACAGTCTAAAGATAAGCAAATTACACACATGTAACCTGTTAGTGTCGACATACATATTTAAACTTTATTAATTACTTGAATAACAATGTGTATAATGTTAGTCGATCATGCACGAGCTTTTTAATGACCATGTAATTTTCGAAATAGTAAATTTAGATAAAAACACATAATGTTAACAGAGATTTAAAAGAGTAACTGTTGAGTTTCTTGCGGGTTTTTCTCAACAGATAACAATTTTTAGAACCTCAGCAGTAGATTAATAAGAAAAGTGACGATATAAAAGTTACAAGCACTTTTTAAATTACAAATCTATTTAAATAATTTGAATTGAATTTGAATTTAACAATCATATGTGCAAAATTACATGTATATAAATACAGCCGTAGTATTTAGGCTGTATTATTATATATTTATATATTTCCTAGTCGTATTACTATAATTGGGTTGTACCTACGTTGATCAAACATACGGATAGAGATATTTAAAGATATAATTTACATACATTTACACATGCAAAATATTCATCAAAACAACGTGCAAGGCCGTATAAATATTTTACATAGTGCGTAATCAAGTTTCGCACATAAACAATTTTGATTATTATAAAACTTAATTAATATTTTTTTTTTATTTGCACGTCCATAAATCATATCAGATATTATTTAATCTGAAATCCCTTCCTGTTTTATTTTTAATATACGAATTAACATGAGGAACTATTACGCTAAAGCACTATTCACACATATCCGGATCTGAACCCGTCAGTGATCGTCAGGGACGAAGAAAAAAATAGTTGCATACATTTCTTACGAACTTGTTCACATAGTACCGTATTAGGCGTATCCGAATCAAAAAAAAAAAATACGATGGAATGATATTAAAATGATGGCAAAAAAAATCAACATTTCTGTATTAAATTCACCGTGTGTATAATTAATGTATTCACACTGATAGTAAAGCAAAGATTACATAGATAACAATAATAAAACGTCGTCTCGACGACATAAGAAATCAGATAGCATTCATGGTAGGTGCATACGCTAAAGCATGCCCATAAAAACTCCTCAGGTCTGTTCAGGTACTCGTCCAGACATACCTGACACGGTGTTATATTAACAAAATGTACATTTTGTATGACTATGTTGAATGACTATTGACAAACAAAATGACAATTTTTCTCTCATCCCTGATAGCCAATGTTTTTTGGGCCGGATCTGAACTGTGCGAATGGTGCATTAGGTTTTTAATATGACGTTGAAACTGAGAGGCAACCGGTTGTTAAAAATGTATTACTTGACCTAACATAATGTAGCTTAAAAACGTATCATTTTGCCAGACTAAAACTGTAGACACGGAATGTATTTAGTTATAAAAAATTACAATTATTTTTATGATATATATCACAAGTAACTATTAGGTATTAACACACGGATAGGGAAATAGACACAGACAAACATAATGGAATTAGAAGAGTTGTCCTTACTAACCGACTTCAAAAAAGATAAGTTTATTATTAATCTTTTGACAGGTATCTTTATTACGGCCTAAAGTACGTACACATCAGTGAGATTTTTGGGCCAATACGTACAACTTTATGATAAGGAAAATTTTAACTTTAAATTCGGTCTCGAAATAATTTTGTTACACCAGTGAGGGATGATAGGTGAGGATGAAATAACAGTTCAGTTAGCCCATCGTGATGAATTAACTTGAAATTTAGTACGATGGTTTCCAGGGACATTCCAGGGACCACGTGGAGGTCAACATGATTGGGTATATTGCTAGCAATGGGTCCATTATTAACAATCCTCTCCCCCCCCCCCCCAGAGTTCAGATTTACACACAACTATTTTCTAAAATAGCAAAAGCAATTCGTGTGAACTAATTTAAACTGCATGCACTACCGTTATTAACTATTGGCCGCCATGTGACTTCTAAAGCGTTACTACTTACTCTGATGTTACGTATTAATGTAGAATGAAACAGCAATAAGTGTAATCGAAATATTATTGATAGTACATATATTTGTGTGTTATGAAATTACACTGTAATATTGTCAAAGATATGTTATCAATGTTTAACGTATTTATCAGTTGTAACATTGACGGTATATGAAATACGTTTACTTGGTGAAGATTATTTCACCGACTTAATATTTTCATGTTAACACTTTTTTTTTTAATGGGTGGAAATGAAACAGTGACCCTACCTGCTTTATCGGTATACACTGGCGGGGTACCAGTGAGAGATGATAGGTGAGGTGAAGTAGGTCAGTTGGCCAATCATGACGAACTCAACAATTATTAACCTAGATAGTTTCTAAGGGAATTCGATAATTTCTAGCATTAGGGCCGCTAGTCCCTATTACTAACTATCCCTTTCCTTTACACTTAAGGCCTAACCAGACGATGGTACTTTTTATACGATAGGGAGCTAATCGAACATACTAGGAGGGAAAGGGATTGTTAGTAATGGAGACTGAGAATCCCATTGCTAGCAATACACCCAACCAGGTCTACCTCCTTGCGGTTCTCCCTGGAAACTATCATGATTAATTCCTGATGAATTCATCATGATGGGCTAACTGGCCTGTTTTCATTCTCATCTTTTACCCTTCACTAGTGCCGCCAGCGTATCCCGTTAGCGCAGGCGGCACATACCACTTTCACCCATCAAAAAAATCGAACACATTGGGGAAAAGGGATTGTTAGTAATGTGGATTACCAGTCCCATTGCTAGCAATATAACCTGTCAGGTCGACCTCCACATGGTCCCCCTGGAAACCATCGTGCTGAATTCCAGGTATATTCATCACGATGGACTAACTGACCTGCCTTTTCATTCTCACTTATCATCCTTCACTGTTGCTCCGCGAGCGTATACGGTTAGCGCAAGCGGGGCTAGCATTTCATTATCCTCTTAACAAAAAAAAACGAACATACTGCTTATAATAGTAAATGACCATCCAATAAATAAATGGTAAATAGCAACCCATTGACTTATGTAAAATTTAATTAAGAAGCTATTTAAATTATAAAAAACTTTCAACTTGAAGATCTCTATGACAAATTTATTCAAAAACGCCGATGCAGGTATGTACCTGTTGCTTACCTGTTTTGCGGGCCACTGTTGGCAAAATGTCCCTCTTTTGCGCAGTCCATTAAGGAGTTTTTTGGTACAGACAGAACAAATCCTTTTGGCAGTTTCGGAAAAGGAACTATTGATTTCTATTGCATTTAGATTCAACAATAGACAATGAGCTTTTATGCAATTCTGAATGACAAAGAAGTTTATGGTCCACATAATGGACGTAGTGTATAGACATGAATAGCACCATGTACATCATAGAATACGTGTATACTGTGGCATCATGGTACCACTTATAGGTCGCCATTTCTGAGGAGTAAAATGTTGTTTTTCAAACTAAACCAAATGCATGCAAGCAAATGTACTTGGCCACTGAAAAATATGTGGGACAAAGGTACCTGTGCAAATTACTTTCATGTGCTTTTTTGTCTCCTTATAGTATGATTATGGATATAGACATTACATACAAAAAATTAATGGACGCAACATGCTAAAAATCAACACCTACGTGTATAATGGATTGTAAAGGTCAAAAACTATAATTAGGCAGTAAATAAATTGATTTGTAACCAAATAGAGGCGTGTCGTTGATCATAACATTTATCCAAGACGTTACCCAAGATAAAGACCATAGAGCAACAAAGAGTTGCGCATAACCAAAACGATTGTCGTGAAACTATTGCCGAGTTACAAAACGCAGTTGTACCTACGTATGTCGTGTTGAAACGTTCCAACCGTGTTGCCAGCTTGCAGCGTATCTGTTAGGTAACGTTAGCTCAAATATTACGATATTTTTAGACGTCGGATTCTTTTTTTGAACGTTCAATATTATATAAATAAAGCGTATAATAAAATAAGTATATGTTGCTCCGAAAAAAGGTTTCAATCGAACACACACATCGATAAATGACAAGTTCTAAATTTAAATATTTTCAATGTAATGTTAGACACATTATTACGTGTTTAAATACATATTTCATGAATGCAGCATGTATTTTCATCGAAGAAAAAAATATCATATGGGACCATCACAGGAGTATACGTATGATCCTATCGATTGACAAAAAAATTATCCAAATCGATTCAAAATCAGCAAAGCAAATAATCACAAACCAATTTAAACGAATTAACAATCTCCTTTTTTGGAAATCACTTAAAAAAAACATTAAATAATTTGTAATTACATTTTTTCATTTAAATCTCTTTTTAATAAACACTGAAACAGATTCGAAATGACATTACATTTAAGATTATTGATAATAACTATTTGTCATATGGTTTGTTGACATTTCTTTAAACTCGCATCTAGGTTGACTGTGAGTGAAAAAGAAAGCCGCTATTTTAAAGCCGTCGTACTAAAATAAAATAATATACCATATGTTTCACCAAACACTTACTACTATAATTTTTACGAATATAAAGATGGTTACATTTATTAAAACTTATGCAAAGTTACATTATCTCACTAATATAATAAAATTATAACTGGACGATGTCTGTACATGAAACATATTAAAAAAAATATATGCAAGCGGTTTTAATAGAAGCAATAGCAACCAAAATAATAATTGATATTCAATTATTGAACAGTTTTATTTCATACTAGCTTTTACTCATGACTTTGTCTGCATGCCCGGAGTGTATTCATTGGCCGGAATAAATGGTAGCCTAATTGCTTCTCCATCCTTTATACTGCACTATAACTTTATACCAATTTATAATATTAGAAAGATCCAAAAATGACGTTTTCATACAAAAAAAAACGAACATATTGCGCTTCAAAAATCATCTCTTATGACGAATCTGCTACTATAATTTCAATGTTTAAGAATGAAAAACGGTATTATTAACTAAAATAAATTCTTTATAATAAACTGACTACTTCATAAGTGAGAAAAATATAATAAAAGGGCACGAGTATCTATTATGGTAATAACAACAATCACAAATAAAAAAAAATAACTAGTCTCCATTAATTCCACTGACATACAAAACCAACTAACACAGTTTTAACTCTCATACATAAATCAGCTCGAATCATGTCTGCCGATCATGAATAAGCAATCAAAACTGAGTTTAGAATAATTTAAATACATTAATAACATTATATATACTAATAGACCAAAGAAAAAAAAATTCAAAACAATGTCTTCTGGCAATTATCCAACTGTGACCGGAATAAAAACAATTATGTACAACAAAGGTCATGACTAGGAAAAAAAAATGGAAGAACAATAAATCTTCCTTCCTGGTAGCATCTTCCCTGAGGCAAGCGGCGAATGACCGGTGACTCAGCATACAGCAGCTGACAAAGACCCGGCAATGACCGGTGACAAAACGAAATAGAAGAACGGAGAGCACGGTCCAATTTTGTAGGAGCATCGAGAACTTGCATTGCAATTCATGAGAGGATGAATAAACAAGATTCTTTGTCTTATTGACTTTATAATAAAACCATCTGGCTTGCTTGATGATAAGTAGGGCAATAACCCGGAAGATGTGGTAAAAGAATCATTTAAAAGTACGAATCATTTAAAATACATGCACGCTGAACCGCTCAATATAATGACAATTTGCTTGAAATTTTTTATCTGATTTGCATTCACAGTTATGTACTTTACTTTTCTAGATTATTTAAAGAGATTAATGTACGTACCCAATTTTTTTGGCTTGAAATAATGACCATCACATAGAAAAACTTTTATGACAGAGAATAAATTTTTAAATGCTGATTGTACAACTAAATCAATGTTAAAGAGAGGTATATCTATGTGTCTAGCGGTTCCAATGATTACAGTTTAAAGCTCAACATTCACATCGAATAAATATATTTTATGTATTTTCCAAATATAACACTAGATTACATTGGCTATCTACATTTGATTCCAAATTTCATTTCCCTGAAATGCCCCTTTTTCTAACAGAGAAATTGTTAATTTTAGTAATATAAGTACTACACTAATGGATTTTACTGTTGTTTTCATTAATTAATGGATTGTGCAAATAAAATCAAGTGCTCCGCTTCAGCGAGCACTTTGCACCGTTTCGCAATTCCAAGATAATTTTAACGCGTCGCTTTGTGAGTAAACTAAACTGCTTTCGCGCATCTGTTGATTGCGATGAGTAAGCCCAGAGCGAAAGCGTCTTCGGGAACATATAAATGTGTCGGATATTTAGTGGACTTCAGATTCTCTCTGATACGCAGATAAATAAACGCTTAATTTGCCAGCTTTATCGCATACAATTTTTTGTTATCATCTTCGCGTTACCTTTGTCCCATTAATATTTGCTATTTAGATTTGACGCAGCGTATTTTCATTACCACTGAATAAACAATAATCAACATATCAAATTCAGGTTTTCTTTACATTTATGGGTATCCTCTTTCACATAATCTACCCACCATTTCTTTGATTTTCCGTTCATTTTTCTTTCACTAAATAACTCTTTCTACAATATTTGGGTATCATAAAAACGTTGCAGTTTTACATACAGAGATCTATTAATATCTATGGTTAGATTATAGACACTATAGTTTGAGTAATTTGAAATCTTTCTCATTGTCTTTAGATAAAGATTTCAAATAATCAGAAAGAGTTTTGTGTAATAAAATTATTTACAAAGTTGTCGTGATTAAAACACAATTAAATTCAAAGTCCTACTTATTTTTTTTAGAAAATTATAATATAAAATCTATATGAATGATATTAAGTACCCATATATAACAATTATATGTTGTTTATATGGGGTACTTAATATCCTCGACATTAGACACTGTTGATACCCAGCTTCATGTCCAGTAGAAGACGAAAAACTAGATGGGCAGAAATAATTAAAAGACATTTAAGTTCTTGCAATGTTTCCAAGAGGGGCATCTTTATTGTAGAAATAGCAAAAAAAAACAAGACAGACCTCAATATCAGATAGGACTAACTGTACTGTTATACACGTATATACAACATAGAAACAAAAATAAAGGAATCTACATTATACCTTGCCAACAAAAATAGTCCGAAGTCATATAATTTCATTAACTTCCTTAAGCCGCAACGTGTCCTTTCATTGTATTTCCTAAAACATGTCCTTTGCCTTGTAGATTTACTTATAGCGTACGTGTAGTGATCACGGAAGACATTTATAAAGTTCAGCTTACGCCTCGTAAAACTGTGTCATCTACCTGATGACGAGCGCGAGGACATAAACTGCTATTTCAGCTGTGCGTCCACTATAGAATTGTTTCCATGGCTATTTGTAGTTTAGTTTACTTATTTTCCGCCTAACAAGAATAGAAGGTAATGATTTTTGTGTATCTATTTCAGTAATGAGCATCTAATCAGTTGTTAAAAAAAGCGATTGGAGATTCTAAATGTGGGTATACGACAGATAAGTTTGCCAAGCTCTGACTTATTTGTTTATATGTTCTTTGATCTTTCCCGTAGTATGTAGCACGATGCTTGGTGAATATTAATAATTGCGGAGTCACTGAAGCAAACTTGAATTTTTAACGCTCGAGTATTGTATTATTATAATGCCGTACCAAAAAGACACAAAGGAACCTCTATGGTGCGACTTTTTCACATCCGTCCGTCTGTTTCAGCGTTATATCTCAGCAACCAGTGTTATCAGCTTGACATTTGAAATAGTTTTACATATCATTCGCTTCCACGTATTGCAATAAGAATGATTGAAAAAAAAAAAAAAACTTTTAACGCTAATAATAATGCTAACGAAAATCGGACTAGAGTTCAAAAGTAGCGGGTGGCCCGGTTTATTTGTTGTCCAGTGTATATGTAAACACAACAAAATTTTGGCGGGAATAACCTTAGAAACTTGATGAATTTGTTTTAATATTAAAACTATATTGGTTATATATAGTTTTTGTGACTTATCATATTCACATGTTATCGATATATTAATAACATATCTAATTGTTAATAACATGGTTTCTTGAGTAAATATTAACTTAAGCATAATTAAAGTATATATACAACTTGATCATGAAATCTACACGTGTTTTTGAACTTGCATAATTTTGTTATTATTTATGTCTCGATTTATTTAAACATTATTACTTTTTATCAATCAATCAATATTACTTGAGTTATTAATCTTTTTGTTACCGAAATTAATTTATTAGGTACTTTTTTTAAAAAGAAAATATTAAGACATCAAACAATATTAAGTACTTAATACCGTCGAAATGACTCCTAATATTCCGCGTAAACGAAACTGGCTCAGGACTATACTAGACAAAGTAAATGTATGACAAGTCAATAAAAACAAATTCAAATGCATTCACTTTTAACACATTAAACGCTCACGAATATCTGCTCAATCATGAATTCTGTCCGCCCACTGTGCGCCTGCGCAAACACGAATGGGGCCAACGATCTCCAGCCTACTTTCTCCGCAGTTTATAGTCCAGAGTAACATTGCGGAACAAATGTGGACTTCAATGGAAATGCACAAGTTGTCCTGTCTTTGTTTCCAAAATTAGATTACGAGACTGAGAAACCGGAAGTTCTTTTTTTATGCAATTTAAAATGGCAAACAAGTTGATGTAGTTAGTGGAAAATTAGAGCCATTATCTGTAAACACACAATGTGAACACTATGATGTACTCACAGCTTATTTACTAATGCCGGGTACCATTGGCATTATGTGTTGTCATTCCTAAGGATTATGGATTTAGGCATTTATACCCCATACTATACCATATATTATCATAATCCATCCATAAAACCGAAACAAAACTATGCAAGCACAACTATAATAACAAAATTAAGCGTTAGGAATAGGAGTGGAATTAAGGATCAATTTTGATAGAGAAAAGTACCATTGCTTGAATACACCATGGACAGTATCTAAAACTATCTTAAAAATTTAAATAATCTTGGCATAATTTTTTTTATTATAACTCCTATGATTATAGCGATGCCATGGTCTGTTAATACCATAGCATAAGATTTTTTCCAAGATTTTAATTGTAACAAAATCAAACATTTTCTAAAGATCACTAAATTGTAATCAAATCATTTGAATATTGCAGTCATGCAATATTCAACTGATCTGTCACCACAATACAAAAACACAGTTGTATTGATTGGTGGAATGGCATACTTTTAATCTTTGAGCTCTCTATAATATGATTAAGTGTAAACCATTGTATCAAGTTGGTTCATTTGTCATATTCATAAAAGCTGCTAGTAAAAATTATTTTTGTTCTACTACATTCTACACGTACATTACATAGTTTACTAAATTTATGATCATGCAAAGGGTTACAATGTGATGTGTCCTTACACATAGTAAATGAGGAAATTACATTGTCTGAACTAAATACTCGACAGTAAGTAAAGAGCATCGTCATCAGAATTTACTTATATTACCATTGTTACTGGCAGCTTCACCAGCAAACTTTTATTTTAATTATGGCTCCATTGGGACTTTGATGTTTTTCCAATGTCAAGATTGGAAGAGACACTGCTATTTTATCAATGTGATAAAATTTCCTTATCTGTATTTGTTGAGTATCTATATTAGGGATTTTTCAGAGAGAATGGTTTACAATAATAGTTATGGTTGATAATGGTTAAAGTTAAAAGGAGATATTATAATTTTATATTATTTTGTGACAAAATTTCTTCTAGGATACATACAAAAGTAGAAGACTAAATTTATTAGATACTTGAATTTAACAGAATGACAGATATTATTGGAGAGAGTGACATAAAGAGAAATTGATATATTGAGGCATTCAAGTACTACGTATTGTATCCTTCATCATCATTATTATTTATTTTTGTTATCATTGTCACTGGCAACTTGGGCAGCAAACCTTTTTTTAAGCTCTTTACTTTTAAGATTCTTTTTTTAAATATATATTTTGTATTATTATTGTAATGTAATGAATACATCCAGTTTCTGCCTACTCTAATGGGAGAGAAGTGTGGCAGATATGTGTGTATATGTATACTAGTTTGTGTTATGTGACAGAATACAAATTAGAAAGAAAAAGTAAATAAATGTAAATTGGCCATTTTACTTGTATACTGGAAACATAGTAGCCCTTTAAGTACAATATTTTAAAAACATTACAACAATATTGTACAAGTATTATTAGTGAAAATAATCATTAAGTGAAATAAATGACTAGATGAATTTAAATTTAAATAATAACAAATATATAAAAACTATTATATATATATATATATATATATATATATATATATATATATATATATATATATATATATATATATATATATATATATATATATATAAACTAATTTTTTTAACTTTAGATGTGTTGCATACTTAAATTACATTACACATATTAGTAGAATTACTTTAGGTCAAGTTTTTGTTATTGCATTTACTGAGAAACCTGCATTGTACTGCAGATACATACTTATAACTTCCTGGGTGACTTGTCTACAAATAAGGTATTACTTTTTACCTGCCTTACATAAATAAAAGGAATTTTCCATAAATGTTTACTAAGTCTAAAGATATTATTTACTGAATTTTATCAGGCAATAATATGATATCAAGAACTGTAATAAATACCTCACACATGTATCAAAGAACAGTAAATTAATTAATAAAAATAAACACATGTGATATTTTATTTTATAGTTTTGAAAACATATTCAGACTGCATTAATATCAAGTCTGACATACTTACTAGTAAGTAAATAGTGTGTAATCCATTTTTAAAACTAAATTTTTATTTTTTATTACATGTAAAAAAATATTCAAAGGCACCAAATTTGAGTCATGCCTGTATAAAATCTGGTTCTTTATAGTACATATTATTATATATAATAATATTTTTTGTATAATATTTTTCCAAATCAAACTTTTATTTCATTTTTGTGATAAGTTTATGAAGCAGTGTTTCTGAAACTGACACACTTCTGTCAAAATTATTCTAATTAGAAATATCAACTGGTTTTTTTAAATTAAAATATTTATATGTTTTAAGAGATTATTTAGTAGACAAAAAGTTATTGATGTATGTTTGTGTGCATGTGCTATCAGGAATTTCAGGCCATTTCTAAATTTCCTGGCACTGATTAGGGATCGACTCAAATAAGTGGGGTACCTGCTCCCAGTCTAATACTTATCATTACACAACCTACCTACACAAATAATCTTTCGATGCGTCAATTAACTAAATAACATTAAGAACTCATTTTTTATATTATAGTGATGTATAGCGATTATGAATATATAAGTTATTTATTGAAATTTAATCGTAAATTATAATAGAAAATAGGAATACTACTAAAACCTATGTGACTAAACAAAAAATTTTCCTTGACAAAAAGCTTACGATGTTACAGTTACATGAACTAATAATAATAAGCTTATAAATGTTTCAAAAACACTTACTTTTAGTCGTGAAAGATTCCCGTCCCGTGCAGCGTTGAAAACGGCTATTTTGAAATCCATATTGGTTTTCTTCCCGATGACAAATATCACATTCAACAAAATGCCACTTTAGGAACAGCACTTTCTTCTAAGAATAATCATTGAAATTGCACCGTGTCACCAATAATCAAAGCAACCAAATGATTCAAAACACTCCGAAACGACACACGTTGACTATATAACAGCTGCAAGACGACGATACGATAAGCTGGAATCAGACAGGCAGCCAGTTTCTCGCCGATTCACCCAATTCTACCATTATAAAAATAAAAAAGTTTGGAACTGACTATAGATAAAGAACTATTTTTTTTTTTTTGCTTGTTGACATAAAAATTAAGACATACATAGATGATCAAACACTTTATAATATTGATTAAATATTTTAAAACAATAAATATATACAAGTTCGCCCGGCGAATACTACAAGAACGATTATTTATTGTCAAAAAATAGTAATAATATATAAATAAGTAGTAATAGTAATAAATAGTACGTCGCAAGATTGCTTCCTAATCACTAAATAGGTTTAATACACTTCATAATTTGTAATAATGTTGTTAGTTACATTATTACAAATTAGTGACAAAATAATTAACTAATTTATATTTTAAATTTCAGTTCCTACTTCTCTGGACAGTAGAAACTTCGTTGTTCATTCGATTATCGCTTTTTAGATATATTTATTATAGAGACTGTGATAGCTTATTATCTATAATTCTATAGACAGTCATCATCATAAAATTTACCTAGTTTATTTATTTATTACTTACGGATACCATTTAGAATGATCTATTCCAATGTCTTTGGAATATGAAGTCGAATTGACGAGTCCAGATTTAAGAATAGCATGATCAAGAATGAGTGATGTTCTATAATCTGTGGAATGAGATTGATGGATGACATCAAGAAATGACAGCCGAACAAAAATTACGGCGTGGATTTATGGTTAAAATTTTGCCAAACTGTTACTCGTTTTAATATTACTTGTTATTTTCCAATTAAATTGTAGTTTATTTTATATACCATCGTTGGTAGTCGTACTTAAAAGTTGTATATGTTATGATAATGACCGATAATTCAAAAGTTTTGAGGCAAAGTTTGTGCATATCATTGTCATTAGCGCGTAAGTCGATCTCCCCGGTATTTAGTGTGTTATAGCAGAGGCAGAACGTAATTAATGAAATGCTGCCCATAGTGCTAGCTAACGGATCTAAAGAACATTATATTTGATCGTGCTTGTAATTAATAATATTGAAACTTAGTTGCAACATGTATCCAACTCCGTCTCGGCATCCAGCCGCCGCAGTAAGGGTTTGTGTTATTTTCTATTTATTCTACGATTACTTACATTTGTTTATGTTATTGTTGACTTAAATAATATATATATATACTTTCCTATTTTGCATTGTAATGTCTATAGACCATGTTTGTATCGTTATATTATTCCAGGGGCCTCAACCAACGGCGGGATCTATAAAATTTACGATAGCAGATTCTTTAGAGCGTATTAAAGAGGAATTTAATTTTTTACAAGCCCAATATCATTCGTAAGTGTGCAACAAAGTGCTCAGTTTTCAAATTTTTAGATTAATAAATTAATTTATTATGTCAATAAACATTTCACTTACAGATTAAAAATAGAATGTGACAAATTAGTTAATGAGAAAACAGAAATGCAGAGGCACTATGTAATGGTAAGTATTATTTATTATTTTAAAAAATAACATTATATGTACAATGAAGTTATATTACATTTAGAATTTGGTAATACTATGTTATCTGTTTTCATTGTACATTCTTTAATATCATTAATAATTTAAATAATTATGTATATTATCCTATTAATTGATAATTTTCTTTATATAGTCATATCAAAAGGCAACAACTCAGCATCAGTTTAATTTCATTATATAATTTTTTTCTTTTTCAGTATTATGAGATGTCCTATGGTCTAAATGTAGAAATGCACAAACAGGTATGTTATTAAAATATAGTCGGTGTTGAAAAATTATACTCTTTGTCTAACATTGTGGAGGGGATTCAATTTTTTGTTAGTTTGTGATGAATAAACTCAAAAATTACTTAAGCAATTTAAAAAAGTCCTTCACTTATAGAAATTATATATATATTATCAGTAAGTAACATGGGTTGTATTGAAAAATGATGTAAAGCTAATTAGGCATGGGTAATATGGAAAACAATCTGATATACCAGTTTTTTTTTTTTGATATTGATGGCAGAAAATAGGTGAGTTTGATATCACCCATGTTGGTCAGACATCTATTTTTAATATGTTAAAAGTCTGTTATAAAACTATTATTTTTTATTACTTTATACTATTTTTATACATACATACATATCTGTCACGCCTGTCTCCCATTAGAGTAGACAGAAACGTTGGAACACCAAATACTTCGATTCAAACAAACCTCTTTCGCTTCTTCCACATTCATTCTTTCATCCATCTTCTCAAAATGGCCAAACCAAACCTACTATTTTTAAATCTAGTTTCATCCACCCGAAATTTCATGACAATGCTTGGGTCTGTTAAAATGTATACCTCTTGCACATTGTTGCATAAAAGCATATGTGAATGGATCACATATGTGCAAACATCCCCGATACACTATAAAATTAAAACAACCCCAACAACATATTGAATACATTGTTGTATTGTATTTGTAGGGTATTGTAGGCTTATCAAGTATATCTAGTGTACAAACTGCACATGTAAAGTTTTTTTTATACAACTCAGAATGGCAAACAAGTGACAAAGATTCTGTATAATTAACTAATTTCTTTAATAATATTGGTTTTCTTACACAGACGGAGATTGCAAAAAGACTCAGTGCTATAATAGGACAAGTTCTGCCATTCTTGGCACAAGAGCATCAGCAACAGGTTGCATCAGCTGTGGAGAGGGCAAAACAAGTTACCATGTCTGAATTGAATGCTATTATTGGGGTAAGTTTTATAAATTAATTATTAAAATGTTTACTAATATATTTCACAGGTGTGTTGCTTTAAACTAATGTAGAATTATCAACTTTGCCAGTACTTTAAAATGAAAAGTTTGTGCTAACAATATAATTCAACTTTTTTTTTTTTTTTTACATATACCCATTCCATATTTAAATAGTATTTTTATTTATTTGAGATATTGTTTAATTTTACACAGTGTACTTAGGTATTTACCATTACACAATAATATATTTATTAGTAACTTTTAGTCTCTCACAGCTAAGTTATAATGTAAATTGAATTAACTAGATAATGACAACAATAATTAAGCCATTGACTCTACACTGCCATTGTGATAAAATATGTATTAAGATTCAATATTGCGCCTTCATAATATGCTTTACTATTATATAGCAATTAGTTAGTAAGCAGAAAAATGCTTATAAACAGTAGCATACAGAAGACTAATTGCTAGGTCGTCGAATTCATATACTCTGTGTCATCAGAAATCAAACAATGCCCATCAGGGTGCATAACAAAGACATGTAATGTTACACCGTAAATAGGGTCAGCAGGAAAAATGCACTACTTATATATTTTTTATTATTAAGAAGAATAGAACACATTAGAACTTCACCATAAATTACTTTTATAATTAAGCCTTTTGTTTTTTACCGTCGCCCGCAGCAACAACATCAGCAGGGCCTTCAACAACTCCTTGTAAGTCCAGTTGGATATCGTGCTTGGTTTATGTTTGTTGTGATTAACAATTAATTTTTTACGTTGACACACTTTTGTTGCCAGTTTATTTGGTCACCTAACGAAAATTCAAAATTAACATGGTGTTTGTTTTAGCTGTTGCATTTTCGAGAATATGAAGAGATATGCATTATCAATTAATCACTTATCAGATAATAGATGTATCTATTTGGATTGTTATTGATCCTTGAGTTATCTATATAATCTATACAGATTATCTGATATCTATACACATTTGTAAGGGGAAATTAATGAACTAACTGTGTTGTTTAAACATAAGTTTAAAAATAATATACTGATTATGATTTATATTTGCCACATTCATGAATTTTATACTGTTTCACAAAATTTTATGTAGCAAATGCTCTATCTGTTATCTCTATCAAAAGAATATATATATTATTAAAATATTTATTAATTTAATATTTAAAAAAATTGTCAGATATAAAAAAATTGGAATAGATAAATAAGTATTTAAACACATCAAATACAACGATTGATCTAGAAAATATGGGTTGAAACCATACAACTGTTGTTCTCGGTTTTATATGAAAATATTTCATCTTTATTAAATATTTTATGTTTCCCACAGCTTTGCTCGCGTGATTCAGTACATACAGTAATTTGAGTATTATGTTAGGATATAGCCTAGCTGTGTACTAAATTTCATTCAAATTCATTCAACCATTTAAGTGTGATAGAGTAACAAATATCTAAATATCCATGCATCTTTACAAGTTTTCACATTTATAATATTAGCAGGACTAGCTAGACCTGCGACTTATTCCAAGTGATCAGAATAAATTAATTTATTATGATAAAAATAACCTATATTATATGTATGCCGAATTTCACAACAATGAGTTAAGCTGTTGAGACACCATGAGGTAACAAACTCACTTTCATATTTATAACATTAATAAAGATTAAATTATTAAAAATTTGATTGTTTTATGATTAGTCGATTAGAACTGTTTTGTTTAATTTCTCAAACATTAGTATGAGGGAGATTGCCGACATTTGAAAATTGAGTACTGTTATTATTAATAGAAGATCTATGACATTCTGGTATAGACATATTGCTTATCAGTTTCTGACCATTATTCAGTCCACACACATGTTACGACACGTGTTCCACCTCTAACCAAGGCATCTTCAGACAAATTAATCAATAGTAGTGGTAGTGGAATCAAACTATTTCCAATGTAGTGAAATCAAACTATGTACTAACCATTAATATGGACTTCCGCAATATAACACCTAATTCAGTAAAATATTGGTTGCTTTATATTTAACTTGTTCTTTGATTACCATATAAGCGTAAGAAAGCCACTGTTGGCCAAAGGCATTTTATAAAATACAATTTAAAATATGTAATGAAAATATATCTATATTAAATATTAGTAAATTTCACTAACTTTCTATATAATTTTTTTATTTATATTAACTATTTCTATATCATTATTATTGCTTTTTTACGTTAATATTTAGTCAATCAATATGCAAATCATTTTTGCAATGTTATTGTAATTAATTTGGGTTTGAATAAATTTGATACATAAATGGACTATATATATATATATATATATATATATATATATATATATATATATATATATATATATATAAAATTGGTCAATTGATAACTAATTTGTCAATCTAATATCCATTTCTGTGTCTCAATATGTTGTTTAATTAGTAAGATTTCAACTATATTCCTCAATTTCACGAATGGAAATGGTTTTAGAATAAAAATATACTAACAATATCATTTCACTATAATAAAAATAATAATTCAGAAAATGCATAAGCTAACATTTGTTGTGAAATGTACGCATTAACCAAGTTAACAAACACTGATCGAGCCACTTACATTGGAGAAACTAATTGGATATAAATGTTTTGTTATCTTTTTATTGTATGCGAGCACTGTTGATTTTTCCACGTAGTTTATAACCCGTGAATGCAAGATTTGATTTGCAACTTTGTATCTTGTGTTGGAGCATTGGTTTAATAATCAACTTTGTGATATTTTAGACTAATATGTTGTGATATTAATCCCAGCGATGGCAGCGGGCTTGCCCCCGTGCCACGTTGGGTTCTAATACGCCCAGTAAACTGTGAACATGTTGACTCTTAGTTTACATATGTCTATGGCTACCCCATTAGGAATTATAGCCACGAATTTATTTAATTTTTATGCTGTGCTAAAAGTTTTAAAACTAAATTTTTTGAGGTTGATAATCAAGCAGGCCTGCCTGGCGCGCGGCAGCAATATCTTACGAATGTTTGCAACATCAGAAGTATCACTTGCGACTTGCTGACTATAGTATAAAAGTTTTGAATCATAGTACGTAATTAACTGGCATATCTTATCTGTCAATGTGAAATAGCATGCAAAAGAATATCACAATGTATTCTGTAATGTCTATAGGCGAAGGTTATCACTTTCCATCAGGTGGGCCATCAGCTTCTTTGACATTCTAATTATTATAGAGACAACTGCATAATACTAATATTACTGTAACCACAAAAATAGGCATGGGTAATATGGATACCGATCCGATAACTATATATTGGTTTCCTCTGGATATTGATGGCGCAAAAAAGTTTAGAACCCATTTCGATATCACCCATATCGGTCGGATATCTATTTTGTAATATGTTAAAAGTCATTTGATAGCAAATATATTTTTTTTTAGATAACAGACTTTTAACATATTTGTTATTGGATTAGTATATAGATATTACTATATATTACCCCTGCCTACATAAAAGGTCTGAGCAGCTGGAAAATGCTGTGGATCTTTGCTATTTTCCTTTATTGTTGCTATGGTACGCTCTGCACTATAGCTTATTATTGATAAATGGGTTTAAAAATAATCCATTTATTTCATTAAAAAAAAAAATTCGTCACTAGATTTTTATTTAACTTTTAAACTTTTTCTGTGTAAGTAAACTTCGGCTACACACAACAAATGCATGATAAATTCCACTATGATCACGACACTGCTATGGCATCTGTCATACATCCGTATTGCTAGGCTTGCACATTTCTTTTCAAAGTACAATTTAAATACGGATCGATTCATAACAAGATAATGTAAATAGTTGTAGCAATTAAGCCGTATAAATCAACACAAATTGTTCGTTGATGTTAAAAGATTACATTTCATTGTTAACTAAATTTATTACTACTTTGTAATGTATTCGTCTTTTATTGATATTTTGTATGTATTAAAACTTGGCCCTATAGTTGTCTGAATCTAATAAATAAATAAAAGAAATTCTTAATTTAAACTTTTGCATATTTATGACTATTATTAGAGACATTATGACTATAACAATTTTAACTATTCTTTTTTGTTATATTTCACATAGTTCTTTTAGAAAACCTTAAATACATATATATATATATATATATATATATATATATATATATATATATATATATATATATATATATATATATATATATATATATATATATATATATATATATATATATATATATATATATATATATATATATATATATTCTTAAATAGGTACCCACATAGGTGAAGTTTAATGGGATGGTTATAAGAACTTTATGTTCGTCACTGGAATTAAACCATCATGCAAATTTGTCAAATATGTACTTAAAATGCAAAATATAACAGACATTTATTTGAATTATTTGTATGAATGTATTTTCATTACTAAATAATGTCACAACCTGATCACACGGTGTGTGCAAAATATTACTGTATAATTGTTAAATAAATTATTTACAGCAGATAACTTTGTTAGTATATTAAATATGATTTAATTTCATTTCAATTTATATATTAAATACATAGTCTCGATTACCCAATTTCGTTTTTTATAATACGTAATAGCAAATATTTTTTCAAACATCTCTCACAGTGGCGTAACAATAGGATGGCAGGGCTGGTAAAATGCCACGGGCCCCCGACCCAAAAGGGCCCCGGCTCAAAGGCCGCGAGCTCAGAATTTTTTTTTACCTTGTACCTGTGTATTTTATTTTATTTGAAAATAAATTATAGGGCCCCATCAAAAGAATTTGCCACAGGCCCCAAATGGTATAGTTACGCCACTGATTTGATATGATAATTGGCATAATTTTGTTTTAATTGTATGATTTAAATTAATTGAAATATAATTACTATCATAGTTACCACATTTCTTTTTGTTATTTGTATACACATTTCGTAATTATGTATTTTACATTTTCACATCGATTTAGTTTATTAATTACATTTCTCCTAATATTGGAGTAAAAGGAATAAAACTAACACATATATTCCAAGATTAAGTGTTTAAATTCATTTCTAGAGAATTAAAATATATATATATATATCAAATTTAACATTTCTATGTTGCTAATTTTGTGATGTAAATTAAGCTTAACAGTTATTCATTAACTAAAATAATTGGGCTATTTAATTAAAACAAATAGTGGTATGTTTTATACATTTACCCTCTTATTCATAAAAATTAAAACTTACAAATCTACTTTTACTATTACACTGTCTTGTCACTTTCTTTCAAATTGGGAATTTAATGTAAAAGAAAGAAACGAAACAGTCTAATAACCAAAAAAGGTTTATGTTTAGGTTTGACAATTTTGTGAATAAAGAGGTTAGGCTTCATTTAAATAAACTTTCTGGTAATTATAAAGATCTACTTATGTATAAGCGTTCCATCGTATTATATCAAAGTGATATTTATGTTCCAGCAACAGATACATGCATCAGCGGGTCTGTCGCACGGCGTGGCGGGCGCGGGCGGGCTGCTGGGGGCCGGGGGGCTGCTGTTCGCGCCGGGGGCCGGTCCTCCGCCGCCGCCGCACCTGCCCCCGCCACCACATAAGGTAAAGGTGATGAACAATCGCTCTTAAAACACTAGCTAGCTTTTTTCAAAATTTAGTTATTTGCATCTATTGTATATTGATTTTGTTAGTCCAATGCAACGCTATTTACTCTCTGTCTATTTAGCGTAATGGTTGACTGGTAGAGAATGCTATCGGGCATTAGGTCCTTCTATACTTATATATATTTTATTGTGTGCAAAAAAATAAATATGCGTAAGAGTGTCTAAAATTAGTCCCATGTGCAGTGAAATTACTGCCTACTTTTGTGCAGTGATGGTGTCTACATTTTGTCCCTTTGAAACTGTCAGTGTGTAGGTAAATGTACCATGGTGTTAATTAGTTCTGTAGAGGATACCTGAAATACTTTTTTTTTAATTTCAAAAGGCAAATTGATAAATAAAGTGTTACTTATTAAAATTCAGAATATCATATCATGCACTAATTCAGAATTAAAATACTAAAAAAAATAATTAAAAATATTTTAGTGTGTTTATTATTAAAAAGAAATAACAGAGGCTTTGAACAGAGCAAGAAAATCGCTTATATTAGAACTTGTATTGAGTTATAATATGAAAAAATTGCATAACCTTCAGTCTACATAGTCAACCTGACAACCTTCCTCTTGTCGGTGCAACTAATTCATGCATCTTCTTCCAGCCAGCTCTATCGCAGGCCATATCCTTTATCTCCCTATACGACATGACGCCTAGTGTTTCCTTTATCTGTCCCATGTAGTTATTCCTCGGTCTTCCTCTTTTGCACTCTATTTTTACTTCTACTATGCTCTTAAAAAATCCTCATGTCGTATAAGGTGGCCCAGCATTTTGCCTCTTCTATTCTCTATTATTTTAATTAATGTTCTTTTCTCGTTCACTCTTTTCAGGACTTCCTCGTTCGTTAGTTTTTCTGTCCAGCTTATCCTTTTCATTCTCCTCCATGTCCACATTTTGTTCTATGTCCTATAAACCTAATATTCAGATAATTCCCTATGAGGCTGACATAGTCACCCAGGTGTACTAAAGCCTCAATAAAAATTACCTTTAGTCTCCAAATTTGGTCAGACCGGAGGGAAGGGATTGTTAGTAATACGGACTAGACCAGTCTCATTGCTAGCAATATACCCTGTCAGATCGACTCACAGTCATGCCTTCTTATGGCAGCAGTTTCTTAAATTTAAAACAATTTTTTTTTTACCACAGGTGGAGCTGCCCCCTCCAGCGGACATCAAGCCGCCGGTGCTGCCTGGTGGACCGGCGCCGCCCCTGCATCCAGGTCAACCACCCTCTCGGGAGGACGACCGTCTCATCGCCTCTAGAGTATTACAACAGGTATACACTTGCATAAGCGTATTCACACATTAAGTAGTTAATGTTCGAGTATTAGCAATTAAGTCCGCTTTTTGTATTATTTTTTCATATCACAGAGGTGGCAAACAAGCATACGACCCATCTGATGGTAAGCGGTTACCGTAGCCTATGAACGCCTGTAATACTAGGGACATTCCGCGCGCGTTGTCAACCCTGAGGTAATCTCTATCCCTTTTTTGAACCTCTTATTTTAGTTTCTTGGAAAAACCTCGACGGGGAACTCATTCCATAGCCTGCGCGTTCGTGGGAGGAAACATCTCCGAAATTGCGCTGTATGCGACCATCTAGGCTCTTAGATATAGGGTTGAACTCCCTGTCGATGGAGAGTTGTACGATGGTAGAAGGTGGCTGTGGGCGGCACTATATTGAACAATTCCTCTGAACACAGTCCTTTGTACAAGCGGTAGAGCACGCAGAGTGAGGCAAAATCTCTCCTAAAACTTAAGAGTTTTAATCGTTTATAAGTCTGGGATCATCGACAATTCTCATAGCTCGCCGTTGCACTGAGTCGAAGGGTTCAAACTAATATGTAGGTGCTCAAGTCCATAAGTGACAAAACACCATGTGGAGCTGGATTTGTGGTTTATACAGCATTAATCATTGATTCATCGTGAATTGTATTAATCAATAAAATCTAAATAAATGAATATTGCATGTGCAGAAAATATAACAATGTATGCAAGGACCTTGATATTTTCCAAAAATCCTTGCAATGTTACATTAAGGCTGCCAATTTGTTACTTTAAATTTATAGCCGTCATTCTTTTAATGTTTCTAATATCGAATGTTATGCAGAGCAGATATTGGAGTGCAAATTTAATGCCTTTTTACGTAATATTTATTTTATAAATATATTAATTTGTAACCTGTTGCCTTGCTGTAAATAAATAAATATGTAATTGGTTACTACAGAGGCGGTCGGTGTCACCGCACGAGCGGGAACAAAAGTACCGTCCCCGCTCGCCCGTCGAGCCCGAAGCGCTGGACGTGAAGCGCAGAAAAGAGGAGAAGGTACACAGTCATGTGAGTCTGTGTAGTGTATGTGTCGCTTCCTTATTCACGTTGCTTATACGATTGTGTCCACTCAGATCGGTGGTAGTTGCTGTCGTACGGTGTATCGAATATATAGTACATATAATACATAAAACATAATTATTAAAATATCCATGTTTTTATGAATAGTACAAAAATAAGTCTGTTTGAACAGGTTGTGTGTTGCCATTAAAAAAATAAATAAAAAAATCATGTCATATGAGTACAAGTGGTTTCCTACTTTTAATGATGCAGAAAAATAGTCCTATGTAAAATTACTGGCAACATAATAAACGCATTTTATATATCAATTGCAGAACTCGCAGTTTTTTTTTATAGTCTCACTTTAATTAAAAGTTGTGTGAAAATTATTTAAAGTACAAATATCAATTTTAACAATTAAATACTGAAATATGTTATGATTTTCTAAACGTATTGTAGTGCCTTTAATAAATATTGTATAAAATAAATTACATGACCTGATATCCGTGATTTACATTTTTATTATTTTTTTATTGCACCAGTTGTACACTGTTATATAAAATATGTTTAAAAATATTAAACATTTTTTCAATCGTGTGCAATTGTATATTTTGACACGTTCCTAGTTGCAGTAACAGAATTAGATGGTGTTAAAATGAAACATAAAAAAAATGTGATAATTTTTAATAGCAACACATAGTTTGGTATTACGGTAACTGAGTTGCAATAAGTTACTCTGTGACACTGTACTATGTTGCTATGTTTTAAAATACAATTTATAAATTCACCTGTATCCAGCAACTGCCAGACATCAACGCTTTATCAGGCATGACGCTTTTAAATCCAATTAAATGGCTCACAAAATTTCGCTACGATCAAAGTTAGACAATACAGCTTGTAATTATTAACGATAAGACAAATTATATGATTAATAATAAATTATTACATTGTAGGACAGTGATGCTGAAAAAAGTGACCAAGATCTTGTTGTAGATGTAGCCAACGAGGTAAGATGCTGTTTGTGAATATGAAATGAGGGCTAATACTTTGCATGATAGAGGGCGACACTAGATATGTGTTCAGTCTACATTTAAATTGAACTATTAAATGTTTGTTTTTTATACTAAATAAATAACTTAAAAATTAAACTAAAAAAATAAGGTACTAAATTGTCAGTGATAGAACTTAAAAATTAGAACATGTCATGTTTAACATCACCAAAGCCTGAGGTTGCCAATCCGCCTGCCAAACGTGGCAACTATTACAGGTTAAGACTTCCCAATAGATGGAGGCCTATATTCAGCAGTGGACAGTTAACGCTTGCCATGATGTGATTTTACCAGAGAGAGACTTTGTATAAAAATGGTTTGCATTGGTTGGTACCTCAGTTACTTTCGCTTTTCTACCATAAAGCAGCTGTACTTGTATGGCTGTGTTTCAATTTGTGGATGAGAGTTGTCGGTGAAATTACAGAGTTTAGAGAATTACAGAGGCAATAAAACTTAGTATATTGCAATGTATTTTAAAATATCTATGGTGCTGTTCGTGTCTATAGGTAATGGTTACCACCAGATGAGCCATCAAATCATTCGTCATTCGAAATATCATAAAAATGTCCAAACTAGTTATACTATGCCCACTACTATGATAAGCTGAAACTGAGAGATGATAGGCTAGAATGAAATTATATCATTTTACTCATTATAACGAATTTGTCAAGAATTAATCATAATGGTTTCTGATTGGAGGTCAATCTGACGGGGTATTTTGCTGCTCTTCATTCCAATAGTTACTATTCTTTTTTCACTTCTTTTTCTACATAATGAACACATCTCAGGTGACGTGCTCTATATGTGCGCCATTTTAAAATGCAAAATTTGATACATGTCATTTGGTACATGATTTTTTGCTATCTCTCTCTCTTTCTCTCTCTATTTCTCGCTCTCTCTCTATTTCTCTCTCTATCTCTTCATTCTCTCTCTCTCTCTCTATTTCTCTCTCTCTCTCTCTCTCTCTATCTCTCTCTCTATCTCTCTCTCTCTCTCTCTCTCTCTCATACCATAGAATTATAATTTTTTCGTGTTCTAAATAGGCTTTTTAAAAAGGCGCACTATAGGTATAGAAATAAAACTGTTAGTCCTCATAAAACTTATCAGATAATACTTTAAAAACAACCGTTTGGTTTAGTCAATAATGACATTTATCGCGTGCATAATTTCATCTCATGTTTCCGTTGCTTTCTCAAAGAGCTAGTATAATTTTAGAGTATATTACAGTACGCATAAAATTACAGTGATTAAAACGAGTTAAAAAAAAACTTAACGATTCTATCACATTATCAGTTATTAGAATTTGAAAATTATTTAACAATTTTGGTTAAGTAATAATAATTGATTTGGTTATAATTTCTTTTTATTATTAAATAATTCAATTTTCATTTCAAAACTGTACAATCAATAATTTTCAGAGGTAAATAAACGAGCCTCAGTTTTGAATAATAGTATGTCTGTGGCACTCCCTGCCCCGCACGCTTCCTGCGTTTCTCCATCGTTGCCATCATGTCCATAGTATGCTTGATATTTAGAGGTGGATTTAGAATAAGAAACAAAAACTGATATATAGAAGCATTAGTAATGGCTGTACTGATACGATATTTATATATTGGATTCTTCTAGATATTAAAAAAGTGGTCACTCGTTTCAATAGCGCCCATACCAGTCAAATATCTATGTTTCGATGGAATTCTCCGATTTCAATATTATACTTTAGTTAACTTCTATTTAATACATCTGTTTTTACGTATACATCTTTAGTATGTTTTTCTAGTTTTATACCAAAAAAAAACTTAGAAAATTGATAAGCTTAGGCAAAACCAGAGAGAGACTTTGTACAAAAGTCGATTGCTTGGGTACCTCCGTCCCATTCATGTTTCAACGTGAAGCAGTTGTGTTTGCATGGCTGTGTTTCGGTTTGAAGGGTGGGATATAGCGTAAATTTACTGGGTACTGAAGAATAACACCTGAGTCCTCAGGAATGGCAACGCATGGGGGGTATCATGGGCGAAACAGTATACTCTGTTATGTCCATGGTACTGCTCATGTCTATAGGCGACGGTGATCACTTTCCATCGGGTGGACCGTTAGCTTGTTTGCCATTCTAAGTTGTATAAAAAAAAACGCTGTGAAGATGGCGCCACTTGAAGGTCCATTGACAACTTTGAAAAGATTCCATAACGACGAGAAAATAAATTCATTTTTCCATTGTCGCTATAGAGTTATAGACCATAACAGAGATATAGTTTATTTACGTCATAACACTGTTATGGATACACACAATTTGGTGTTGTCCTATTTTTCGCGAATTCATCCGAATAGCGAAATAATTCTTTTAGCTAATTTAAAATAAAAAATTGTTGGAAAAGTAAAGCAAGTATAATAGTAAGGATTCGTTTGTTTGGTCTAAATCCACTTTTGATACTAAATCCCCTTACTTATAATTTTAAAATTTCACGATTATTAATATATAATATAACTTATCTATATATCTGTGCCAGCTTTAGCCCTTGATCAGGTTAAAGCGAGATTGTCTTTCGGCCCACGTAAATTCTATAACACTTTGATTTTATGTGAAATAAATAATAATTCAAAACCTTTCAAAAATCAACTTTTATTGGAAATATCAACACTGCTCTGACACGTCTCAAAAGGCCATTATAATTTTATTTTTCTTGAAAAAGATTTTCATACTATTCCTTTATGATCTGGCACCTAGAACAACCGCTCTTCTCGCTCAACCCTAGGACCGGCAAACAATAATAAAAAAATCCTTACGAATCATTTAGTATTTGTAAGTAAGGGGATGTATCGTTTATTGTAGATATTCTTGGTACGGTGAACAACGCACGAATTGTAATGCATTACAGATACACGTGCGTAAAAGACAAGTGTTCGCCATATTATCTCTTTTTCTCTATAGCATTCTATTATTCGTCTATGGTTGTTAATGTAAATATGTGTACATAATATAAAAATATAGAAGTAAATATTGAATATTATAATCTTATGAAAAACAATATTTTTTTTGTCTTATATGCCATATTATTCAGAACAAAGTAATTCGCTACTTATTTGTAGTAAAAGAAGAATATAATTAACTCTATAAATGCTACGAGCAGGTTCAACCTTGCTTTTAGAGTATAAAGGAAATCACATCTGTTATATAACTAAGATATATAAAATATAAACACATTTTTATGTTTTGATTAAAGGAGGAAAGAGGATCTCCAAGTGTTCGCACAGATGGTGGCGAAAGAACGGAAAACGGACCCAGGCCACCGTCCAGATCGGGTTCCTCGTCAAGTCGATCCACACCCAAAAGTTCGAAAGACGTAAGTAATTATTTCTTATTTTGGTTACTTCCTTAATTGCTTTTAGTACCTTTTATTTGTTGATGAATAAAGTATTCACCTCAGTCAATGTTTAAACCATAACATTATACATCATCTATTTCGGCTGTGATTTGTTTTATCTCTTTTTTAGAGCTACAGTATTAATTTGAAAGAAAGTAAAAAAAAAACACTTGTACAGTTTACAATTATTGGTTGCTAGGTCATATCTGGCTCGAAGGACTATAATTTATGTAGTTCATATACTGGTGCTAATACTAATATTTAATAAAATTAATTTGCATATGTTTACTGGAAGTTAGGGGTCTTCAAAGGGGGTTAAAGAGGTTCCTTCAGGGTCGGCAACATGCTCGTTGCTCCTGGTATTGCAGACGTTCATAGGCTACGGTAACCGCTTACCATCAGATGGGCCATATGTTTGTTTGCCACTTCATTGGTATAAAAATATGAACAGTGCAGAAAATAAGCATAGACTTAGCAATGCCTCCAGAATTAATATTTAATAGTTCGGATATATGTGTTGGACAACTGAGTTCCTTACACTGTGGTAACGGTGTGTCCGCAGGAGAAGCCCGGCACGCCATCTGGTGCGAAGCTAGGCCGCGCGCCCACGCCGACGGGTTCCGCACGGTACGGGTTCCCCTCGTATCCGTACAGAACGCCCGCGCCCGCCGCCGCCTCCGCGCCAGCTCCAGCGTCCGCGCCCGCTTCCGCTCCGCACGGGTACGACTCGCATATGCGTACTAACGGCATCGCTCCGCCCAAGTCGTAAGTATATTGCCTGCTCTCTAATATAAATGAATCCATTAATAGTATTAAGAGAGAAAACACATGAAAAAGACTATGTTGTTTCGTTTTATCTATCAATTAATTTGTTTTGCAATTATTATTTGACAACATAGAATATTATATACATAAAAAAAATACATATTTTACACGTAAGTACATTTTCTAGTGTTTTTCTAATAATATCAATACAGACTGATAACACTTTCTACACTTAACTCTAAATGCAATATTATAGAACCACCACCAGTAATATTTTATAGAAAAATTTATATTATATATATATATATATATATATATATATATATATATATTATACAACTTAGAATGGCAAACAAGCTGACAGTTCACCACAGGTACAGAGGAATAACACCTGAGTCCTCAGGAATAGCAACGCATGGGGGGTATCATGGGCGAAACAGTTTACTCTGTTATGTCCATGGTACTGCTCATGTCTATAGGCGACTTTCCATCAGGTGGACCGTCAGCTTGTTTGCTATTCTAAGTTGTATAAAAAAAAAGGTCGCTAACAGATCACTGTCATTTGATCGTTACTAAATGGATGTGGAATTATACATAATAAATTTAATGTAATAATCAGTGATATGGACTTCGGCAACATCTACTTCAAGAAAATGATTACAACATTTTCCCACTTTGGCAAATGAAAGTAATGACCGCTGTTACCCGTGGGCCGGCAGCGCGTACTCGTACCTGCCGGCGGGCGCGGCGGGCGCGGCGGGCGCGGACGGGCCGGCGGGCGGTGGCGGCGGGCCCGGCGTACCGCGCGGCGCGCGCGCGGCGGCGGCGCTGCCGCACGGCGAGGTGGTGTGCGCGGTGGCGCTGGCGGCGGCGGCGCACGCGCGGCACGCGTACACGGGCGGCAAGGGCTGCGTCAAGCTCTGGGACATCTCCAGCCCCGCCTCGCCCGCCGCCATGGAGCCGCTCTCGCAGCTCGACTGCCTGGTACGTACCACGCACCACGCACCTACTCTACTCTATACTAATACATACATCGCAGTATGCCTTATTAGGTCGACCTCCACATGGTTCCCCCTGGAAACCATAGTGAACAATTCTCGTTGAATTCGTCACGATGGGCTAACTGACCTGCTTCATCTCCTCACCTATCATCCTTCACTGGTGCCCCACCGGTGTATACCGATAGTGCGGGTGGGGTTTACCAATCCATTATCATCCATTAAAAAAAATACATACATCATTCTATTCTATATATACATACATATATATGTGGATGATAATAGAGTGATAACTTGGCCTACGCTGACGGGGCACCAGTGAGGGTTAATAGGTGAGGATAAAAAGGCAGGTCATTTAACCCATCATGATGAATACACCTGGAATTCAGCACGATGGTTTCTAGGAGGGACCACGTGGAGGTCGACATGATAGAATTGATTGCTAGCAATGTAACTGACAGTCCGCATTACTAACAATCCCTTCCCCCCTTTTCTATGCTATATTAGAGATACAATAAAAGTAATTTAATGTCATATATATTTATACATAGTATTCTCGACGTGTGAGTTTAATTGGCACCTGACTGGTTTATTATGTGATACACCACACTCGACTGATAGTCTGCGTAGACTTCACGCCTAAATAAGTGTTCATTGATCCGAAGATATATAGATAGGACAAGAATAGGATTATAATACACATATGTATATATTATTTATTGCATGAGAATAAAATATTAGTTGAACAACTTGTTAGTAAAGATGGGCTTTTCAATAGATGATAATGCAATGGTAACCTCGCCTGCGTTAACGGTATACACTGGCAGACCACCAGTGAAAGATGATTAGTGAAAATGAAAAGGCAGGTCAGTTAGCGTATCATGAGGAATTCAATGATAAATTAGTTACGATGGTTTCCAGGGGGAACCGCGTGGAGGTCGACCTATCGGGTATATTAATAGCAATGGGGATAACCTTCCCCATTACTAATAATCCCGTCCCCCCTAAGCAAGGGTAGGTTTATCTCTAAAAGAAATCTCTGTCAGCCAACCCAATGCAGTTAGATAAAAAATAATTAGCAGATAGTGGTAAAATAATTAAAAGATTATAAGCATTGTATTCCTTCTCGGTGGGCAGCAACGCGACAACTACATCCGGTCGGTGAAACTGCTGCCGGACGGGCGCACGCTGATCGTGGGCGGCGAGGCGTCCAACCTGTCCATCTGGGACCTGGCCTCGCCCACGCCGCGCATGCGCGCCGAGCTCACCTCCTCCGCGCCCGCCTGCTACGCGCTCGCCATCAGCCCAGACTCCAAGGTACCGACCCTCCCGCCCTCGCCGTCACCACGTACACTGGGGACATCTGGGACCTGGCCTCGCCCACGCCGCGCATGCGCGCCGAGCTCACCTCCTCCGCGCCCGCCTGCTACGCGCTCGCCATCAGCCCAGACTCCAAGGTCACCACGTACCCTCCCGCCCCACGCCGCGCATCGCGCCGACCACGTACGCGCTCGCCATCAGCCCAGACTCCAAGGTACTGGGGACATCTGGGACCTGGCCTCGCCCACGCCGCGCATGCGCGCCGAGCTCACCTCCTCCGCGCCCGCCTGCTACGCGCTCGCCATCAGCCCAGACCCTCCCGCCCTCGCCGTCACCACGTACACTGGGGACATCTGGGACCTGGCCTCGCCCACGCGCCGAGACCTACGCGCTCGCCATCAGCCCTCGCCGTCACCACGTACACTGGGGACATCTGGGACTGGCCTCGCCCACGCCGCGCATGCGCGCCGAGCTCACCTCCGCGCCCGCCTGGGACCTGGCCGTCACCACGTCGCCCACGCCGCGCATGCGCGCCGAGCTCACCTCCTCCGCGCCCGCCTGCTACGCGCTCGCCATCAGCGCGCAGACTCCAAGCGCCCCGACGCGCTCCCATCAGCCCTCGCCGTCACCACGTACACTGGGGACATCTGGGACCTGGCCTCGCCCACGCCGCGCATGCGCGCCGAGCTCACCTCCTCCGCGCCCGCCTGCTACGCGCTCGCCATCAGCCCAGACTCCAAGGTACCGACCCTCCCGCCCTCGCCGTCACCACGTACACTGGGGACATCTGTAATTACGTTCACGAAATTTGAAAATAACGGTTATTTTTTTGTTAGACCTCGTATATATATATGTTACATGTTTGTCCTAATATTTATTAAAAATATGTGTATTTCACCAGGTATGCTTCAGTTGCTGTTCAGACGGCAACATAGCTGTATGGGATCTCCAGAACCAAACATTAGTTAGGCAATTTCAAGGTAAATGTTATTATGTTGTTATTTACATGCTTTGAATTTTTCAAACAACAATTTTTCACTGTTTCTTCCTTTTCTCCATTACTAGCAATATATTTCGTCAGGTCGACCTCCACCCGGTCTTCGCTGTAAATCATTGTGGTTAATTCCAGGATAATTAATCACTAACGGCTGACTGGCCTGTCTTAATCCTCATCTATCATCACTCACTGGTGTCGAGCTGGCGTATAGTGATAGTCCAGGGTTTTTTTTCATGGATGATGATGGAATGGTAGTCCCGCCCGTGCTAAAGGTAGAGGTCGACCTGTCAAGGTTTATTGCCAGCAATGAGACTGGTAGTCCGCTTTACTAACCCCCATCTCTCCAGCACTGGCGGAGTAATCATTCCATTTTATCTCATTAAAAAAGTATGACTCTATTGTATGGGGGGGGGGGGATAGCTGCTAGCAATGTGATAGTAATGCGGATTATCTATCACATTGCTAGCAATACACCATGGTAGGTCAACCTTCTCGTGGTCTCCTTTGGAGACCATCGTGTTGAATTCCAGGTGTATTCTTCATGATGGGCTAACTCACCTGCTTTTTCATCCTTGCCTATCATCCCTCACTGGTGCCACGCCAGTGTGTACCGATAGCTTGGGCGGGATTACCACTCTATTATCATCAATTAAAAAAAACTCTATTGTATGTGTCAGGTCACACGGACGGCGCATCGTGTATAGACATCAGCCCGGACGGCACGCGGCTGTGGACGGGCGGGCTCGACAACACGGTCCGCTCGTGGGACTTGCGCGAAGGCCGCCAGCTGCACCAGCACGACTTCGCCAGCCAGATCTTCTCGCTCGGCTACTGCCCCACCGGTACGTATCTACACAACATAAAACAGTACTCTGTGCTAATACTATATTCGAACTTACAATCCTAAGGTTAAATGAAGAGAGATAGATAATATCTTTAGCATTAGCCATGAGCAAAAGTTTCATCTCAACCATCTGGACGAGTGGCCGTCTTCCACAGTGCGTTTATCAAGGCATTTTCTTCCACGCACAACCACTCTTTGGAATCAACTTCCAGCAGTAGTATTTCCGAACCGATACGCCATCATAACCTTCAAGAAAAGAGCATATTCCATTTTAAAAGGCCAGCAGTACATCTGCAATGCCGTTGTTGTTGTGGGTGATCATGGGTGGCGGTAGTCACTTACCATGCCGCATGCTCGTTTGCCCCCTGTGCTGTAAAAAAAAAGTCCTTGTACACATATCTTGCACTAAAAATTGAATTAATGCGGGATGCTAAATAAATGGCAACCCCTCCTATGAGTGAATGTTGGTAGGGCACCAGTGATGAAAAATAGGTGAGGATAAAGTCAGGATAGTTGGTCAATCATAATGATTTCACTACGATTTTACCATGATGATTTTCAAGGATGCTGTGTGGAGGTGGATCTATATTCCAATACATACATAACAATACAGTATGTATTGACATTCTGTATAGTTCATTCTGCTAGTTCCCATTACTAATAGTTTTCCCCCATTTCCTCCCATTGATTACGAATAATTTTTATTCAGATTAATTTAATTAGGATTTTTATTTAGTTATTTTTTTTACGATTATACTGCCGAATACAGAATGCAATATTGCCTAAAATTGTTTAAGAAATTTAGCTGTTACGTTTAGCCGTTACTTGCGTAAACCAGTATAAGAACTATGCACTCCAACATATTATACAATGTACTTGCTACCCATACATTTAATATTATGTTTATTCTCTTAATTTATATCGCTTTATTGTTGTCATTGTGATGGAACACAAATTGGTTACTTTATATCTGTATAGTCCATGGCTTTGGGCCACTGATGACTTGTAACACAGGTCTTTTTAAAACCTACTGCAGGCACCAATAAAACAACAACAAAATATTCTTACACATTTAATTGTACCTTAAGCTATCACCTTTTACTACCTTCAATGAAGAGAAAAAAAAATCATTCATTCATTTATTAAAATTTAAATTAATTATTTAACCCTTCTTTGCATGATTTTTTTTATTAGTGAAATAAATCAAGGTGATATAATTAATGTTCAAAATAAAGGAAAAATGGTTTGAAAAATAAATTTGACAGCTATAATTTTTTTTTCTGCAATGGATATTAAAAAGGTATTTAGACACGATCAACTTAAAGTGAAATTGTTCTTTTATATATTTTTTGGGCATTCAATGTTATGATGGAAATTTCCACCAGTATGCAAAGAAGGATTAAATTATCCTTTAAATCAAGTCCATCAAAATTAGTACTCGAGGATGGCGCGAAGATTCAAGAGCAGCGCCATAAAATAAAAAAAAAAAAGATTGAGTAACCTCGTGGTAGAAGCTTCCAAAATCTCAGGCTCACCAGGTAGCCTGAAGCGCACCTGCTCTCATTTTATTTTGTAAATATGTCTTGGTCAGGCTCGTGGCTGGCGGTAGGCATGGAGAACTCTCACGTAGAAGTTTTGCACGCGGGCAAGCCGGACCGGTACCAGCTGCTGCTGCACGAGTCGTGCGTGCTCTCGCTCAAGTTCGCCGCCAGCGGCAAGTGGTTCGTCTCCACCGGCAAGGACAACCTCCTCAATGCCTGGCGTACGCCCTACGGCGCCAGCTTGTTTCAGGTATTACAGTATACTCTGTTATGTCCATGTTACTGCTCATGTCTACAAGCGACGGTTACCACTTTCCATCAGGTGGGCCGTCAGCTTGTTTGCCATTCTAAGTTGTATAAAAAAAAACTTAAATGTATGATAACCTTGTGAGGCAGTTGAGGGCGAGGGATGGGCAGTAACGTCTCTCTTTAAACATCTCCAAAGTCTAACTGTGGTTACCAATCCGCCTGCCAAACATGGTAACTAATGGTAAAACCCCCCATGGGAGAGGTTTATGTTCAGCAGTGTACAGTTAAGAGACTGATACGAAGTACGAAACTTGCAGTGCTTGCTTGCTTGCTTGCGTGTAGTGGTTTATTTCACTGCCTTCAAGAATTTAAACACTTGTATATATGAATATGCCTATTTGTGCTGTCGTCTTTTTTTTAATAGATGATAATGGAATGGTAACCCCGTCTGCGCTAACGGTATACGTTGGTGGAGCACCATTGAGAGATAATAGGTGAGAATGAAAAGGTCAGTTAGCCCGTCGTGATGAATACGTCTGGAATTCAACGCGATGGTTTCCAGGGTGGACATGTGAAGGTCGACCCGATAGAGTAGATTGTTAGTAATGAAACTGGTAGTCCGCATTGCATATAATCACTCCCCCCCCCCCTCAATGTGATCGAGTTACCCAGGAGATTTGCACAATTTCTGTTTTTCTTTCTTTTCTCAATGTTCTCTACCCAAAGGTTGTCTGGAAGAGATCGCTTAGCGATAAGGCCGCCTTTTGTATCACTTCTTATTACAGTTAAATGTGTTTATTATTTTATAAATGGTGCAATAAAGTTTAAATAAATAAAATAAATTTCCAACTGGTAAAACGTATTTCAAATAGATATGTTCCGTTTTTAAAATGTTATAATTATTTGTTTACAGTCAAAAGAGTCATCATCGGTGCTCAGTTGTGATATATCGGCGGACGATAAGTTCATTGTGACCGGCAGCGGTGATAAAAAGGCGACAGTTTACGAAGTGCTCTATTGAACTGAATTTGCAATAAATGTACAGGAGGCCCAGTGAGGCGGGAATCGTTTTATACGCACGAGTTGATTGACTGACGGAAATTGTAACGTATTAACGTTTCTCATGATTCTCACCGTAGATAGTTTGTCCGTGCATTTTTGCATGAAACAACATGTTTCATTTTAATTAATGATAATTGAATGATAACAACTGCTTACCATCAGGTAGGCCGTATGCTTGTTTGCCACCTCAGTGGTATAAAAAAAAACGATGTTTCTGTTATTGATTTACACTAACGGGTATCATGGACTGTTAGATGAATAAAGATAAGCAAGGCAAAAAAATAAAGGCAATTCGACTCGTCACAGGAGGAAACTTACAATTTCCAAGTTGAGTCCTTTATTTTTACTCTATATAAATATGTCTATGTAAAATATGATTCCTTATTTAATTCACTCAGTGGATGAAATTTTAAAGATCTCTTCTTAGTACTTACTAAGTCTCTTCTTAGTTAATTTCTGACCACAATTTCATGCTTTTAGATCCACTGGATTAAATTTCGTTTTAATATCTTACAGTCAGCAAAAACAATTTTTTTTTTAATAAGAGAACCGCATGGTAAAGTATGAAAGGTACTAGTTTAAGTGTAAAAATACTTTAAGTATTTTTATACACATATAAAATTGAAAAGTATGTTTTTGTAGATATTTATCTATATTTTATATTTATACTTCAAATGGACATATAGGATAACTCTTATTAAATTGTATTGCATTAAAATGTAGAAGAAAAAAAACCTAAATGATTTTAATATGTAAATTGACAAATATTTGAGTGGAAACGCGGATCCAACATCTAACAGCTAATTATAATAATTTCATATACATATCATGTATTTATATAATATGTAACAAATTAAAGGAAGTGATGTCATATTTTAAAAGCACTATAATTTAATGAGTGTTACCATGTATATTAAAAGGAAATAATATAAGGAAGTACAATAAGGTATTTCTTTTTTATACACATTTACAATAACATTCCAATGAATTTAATTATTTATTTCATTTTCATTGAATTACGAAATGTACAAATTTAATTGCATTTTGTAACAATTGCAAATTTCGTCAGTCAACCCAAACTCTATGGTATATGTGTAATTGTAATGATATAGATCAATGTTGCAACGTTAAACATAATATTATTAGTGTTATTGTATATTTTTATAATGAAATCGAAAAGCATTTTTATTATTATTTTTTGTTTTTAAGTTTCAGTTATTGTCGGTCCATTTTAGTATATATATATATATATATATATATATATATATATATATATATATATATATATATAATTATATAATTAGACTCGGATCATAAGCATATTATGATTGGTCTGCAGACTGAGATTTTATTATAATTTATGGGGTCGTTGGACAGTTCGATTCATGCCTACAGAATAAATAATCCTATAAGACAATTTGTATAAATATCAATACATATCTTCAAATTTATGAAATATTTTCAGCAAAGAAATAATAATAATTATGGGGGACGAATGATGATGTTGTTTTACCTGATTCTAGATTAGTGTTAATTAAATGAGGCGGTAAAAAGAATTGTGTCCTAGAATATTTTTTTTTATTCGATTTTGATCTTTAGTACAACGGAGTAAGGGGTAATGTTCATGAATTTGGTTTAGTAATGAATTAGCCTTCTTATTTATAAAAAATATCTAACTAATCTATTAGCTATTGAAGTGCTAGTGCGTCTCTTTCTTCGACCGTAATTTGAAAGAGACGAATTACTTGAAAAGAGAGGTGTTATTTTTATTACGCCACTAATTTACGTGGATGCGGAATTTAACATGGCGCGTAGAGTTAGACGCAAATTGAACAATTCAAACGTAACAATATATGAAAAGCGTCAGTGAAGTTCTAATAGTACGTATGTCAAAAGAGTCTACAAGAGAACAAAAAAACTGTTTCAAATTAAAGTCGGATGTATTTGAGGTATATATTATTAGGAAAAAGTATTTGAAATCAATTTATTAAAGAAACCGTGGCCGTTTAGGCCATTTTTATAAAAATCTTTCACTAATAAGATATTAGCGTGACTTCTGCACTGCTGTTTAAAAATTACTTATATTTACATCGTGTTTCAAAGTCAGACAGAATTGGCTACATACTCAAATAGATGTTTTATTTACAATCAACAAACAAATCGAAAAAAGGGCGGTGGGAGAAGGGGTCTTCAGTGGTTGTATTTTTTTTTATGTTTGTCACCTCAGTACTCCGTCATTTTTAAAAGTATTTGGTAAATACGCATATATAATAGATGACTTCAAATGTAAAGTCTTTAAAAATGTCTGCACCTTAATTTGTCCAACAAAAATTGCCTGGGAAGCATTGTTTGCTATAAATTCTTCTAAAATTTCTTGTTTTTAACTTTTTCTCGCAAAAAAAAAGCGAGACAATATACCAACTATCTTCTTTCATTTCCTGCCATATCATTCCAGAACTTAGAAAATATGTTCTGCTTTTTATCGTCAGTCAAGCTTGAATAACCACGAACTTTAGACTTAGTACAAAACGTAGATTTACTACGTGGTTCCATATTTCGTACTGGACAAGGTACTGGAGCACTTAGAATTTTTCATTTGCTTCTTATCTCTTATCCAACACACTTTTCTCCTTTCATGTGTTTAATAATTTCGCAATAAATTTGGCCCATTTCTTAGAGTTCCTGAATTCTATAAATTATTATTGGCACACCACTAAATAACGTAAATATTTATCTTTTTTTATGGCATGCGGTACAGTTTTTAAGGCATCTCGTCCTCGCTATTGGATACAGGTGACAGAATGCCTATACAAGAGGGTACATGGTGGGCGCAGTTTAGACGCAATATTTCAGGAGCATAAGGAAGGTACTACGGCCGGATACTGCAACAAATGAGTATGTGGTCGGCCCCCGAACTGGCGACCTCTGCTGTCTACCGGTCCCCAATTCGAGGGAGGACCGATCACCGGCCGAATTATTACCTTTACCATAAGTAAATCCTACAGACGACTGTAGGTTACGAATCTATATGCTGACTGACTAACTTACGTAATGTTGACTTGGTAGTTTATTTACACAATGTTACTTGTATTGAAATATGCAGCGTCTCTATTTAGATATCTCGTTTCTGATTTAATGAAAGAAAGCACCTCATATTTATCCATTGAATGGTATCAAAATGTCAAAACTGCCAAAAAATGAGTTACGCAATGTTAGAACTTCACTGACGATATGCGGTCTGGATTTTGCTTAGGGATTATGAGCAAATTTTTTTTAATATATGCCTAGCTGTCATAAATATTGGTAAGCTGCGAGATAGCAGCTTTACTTACACGAATTAGAATAAAAAGTTATCATAATGTCCACGTCATATGTGCGAGCGAAAGAGATAGAATGAATATTCTCCGAATTTAGGTAATTACCAATATTTATGACTTGACTGTACAGTACAGAAGTTGATATGCTTTAGCACAATTGCTTAACAAACTTGCAACAGATTGGATAGCATAAACATCGGTAACATATACCTATTTATGATTTTTTTTTTATATTTTAATATCCCATAATACCAACATTAGATTGTCGCTAGATGGCGATGTTGATTTAATTTTATTATTTCTCCAATAAAATACGTATTTGTACTAACTTGCCTTACATATAGCATTGTACTCAATTCTGAGACGCTGTTCCTCTAAACTTGCCTATTTTAGTTTGATATCATAGAGAATTTTTTATTGTAAGGACTAATGTTAACTCATTTCAAAATAGATTTAATTACATGACAAATTAAAACTATTATAATTTAAACTTATAATGTTCCATTAAATAATTATTTTGCTAAATTATCAAATTTATATATTTTTAATCTGCAAAAAATGCTTTTTTAATTATAAAGCACTATTATACCTACTTGTACAACAATCAGTCCATTACCCTTAAGGTTGTCTTGAAAAGATTGCTCTCAGCAATAAGACCGCCTTACTGTACTTATACAATTGTATCGTTATGTTTGTAAATTGTCTTGTTTATTTCCTATATTGTATAATGCAAATAAAGTATACTCATTCATTCAAATTAAAATATTGGGTTAAAAGTACGGTATTGAAGGCTACGACTATTAAAAAATCGTCATGTCATGTCAAAAACATTGGGACTCTATACTTGATAAGTAACAGAGCCAAGAGAAACGCGTGAGAACCTGAGACAACTCTGGTGCGCACTTCCTAAGCACAATTGGAGGAATACTATCGGCCCCACTCGACTTCTAGATTTCAAAGGAGAGAAGCGCTCTACGCACTGAACTTTAATTTTATTATCAAACTAGTTTGTTCTATATTTACTTCCGAACTACTCGCCATGTGACTCAAAGTTCCGCTTCTTCTTAAATAAGTTCTAAAAATATAACAATTTGTACTGAGTTCCTTAACGAAACTACTCGTGTGAGGGTGGCGCCCTCTCTGTCGTATCAAGTGTTTTTCGTTTTGCACGGAGGCTCCTGACATGGCTTAGTTCCTTAGTTATCTGGCAAAGTGAGAGCATTTTGCATTTTAACAGTATTTCTGTTGTGAAAGTGGTTTGTTTTGTTAAAATAATTTATTAGACGAATTATCATTTCTGATATTACTACTTTTTTTTTATTGTGAAATATATAATTATCGGTTTTAAATCTGTGATGAGGTGTTTTTTTTTTTTCAAATTCTTGACGAATTAGTAAAGAAGTTATTTATAACTTTACATATTAATCAAGTATTCTCTGCGCGTAATAGTATGGTGCGTGTGATTTGCAATGTGATTAACAAATAGTATTTTGACATTTATCTAGGATAACTGTATTGTGATTTTTTATGTCGAAATCAATGTAACAATCATAGTTTGATACTTTCTTATATTTGATTCTTTTATCATACATATATTTTTAAATTCAGAAGTTACGTTTTTAAATAGTTTTTTTTTTCTACAAGTATCCTGTCACCTACAGCTTACTACAACGTGTAGAGAATAAATTAGCAAAAAAGCAGTGGATTATAAAACATTTTAAAATTGGTATTGTTCCAAATAGGATTGTCATCCATCCAGTTCTCATTTAGAGGGTGTCATGTAATGCTTGATCTAGTGTTTGTACATAGATCACATTTTAACATTTCAAAATGTGCCCTAGCTTCTCGGAATATTTGTCACATTTTTTTATATGTATGATAGCAAGCAGGCTGGACTGTGTGTACGTTAATCGCTGCTGCGCAATTTCCAATGGAATTGTGCAGCGGTGATTATCTGTATACTGCTTAATATATTGTATGTGTGTATGTGTATGTAAATTTACTAGCATTAGTTTTTTAAAAATGTTGTTTACTAATAAATATTTAATGGACCAAAAAGTCTGAAATAAAAATTATTATTATTATTATATCAACAATAAATGTTTTATCGTAATTTCGGTCGAATTGTAATAAAAGTTTACAGTATGATGATGTAAAAAATTACACACGTTATTAAATGCGGATGATAATCCAATTTGCAAATATTACTGAACCACTTTTTAGTCTATACACTATGTTTCTTTTTATATCAATGATATTTAAGAAAACAGAAAAGGAATTTTAAACAATATGAAAATATGTAATTTTATTTTATATCAAAATTGATAAGATACTTAAAAATGTATCTGCCATGTAACATAATGAAATATCTCGATTTTTGTCTTGGTGAATGTTCCATAATTATTGTAATTGAAAAGATGAATTTTGTTTTTGATTTTTAAACCTAATCATGTAAATTGTAACAACAAAATTTTCAAACTTTTAATATCATACAAATGTTTTGTCTTTATTCCTTTATAATTATGTATACTGACCTCTCTATTCATAAAAACTTCAAGTCTCTCATAAACTTTAGCTATTGACTTGTATTGTCTCTTTCTTTTGTGCTAAATTCTTAATTTGAATAAAAGTGACAAAACAGTGTAGTAGTTTAAATAAGTTGCTAGGTTTTAATTTTTATGAATAAAGGGGTTAAGGTTTACTTTCAATTTTTAAAATCAAACCGTATGAGACAAGAGCTCAACCGACTAAAGCGCAGCTCTTAAATAGGAATTATTGAATGATAAATTTTTATTTAAGTCTATCTTCCATTAAAACCAATTTCTGGAAGAGACAAAATATAATTCACTTGTATAAATTATACAAGTATAACAATATTGTTTATACATCTTCTATTCTATTAAAAAAAAAAAAACCTTTTGATAAAATGTAAACATCAAAACTACTTTGTACTTAAATGCAATTCAATGAATCTTAAGTTTATCTCGTATGCGTTATGATCTACAAATGTGATATTAAATCTCCATATGTAATGTATTCTTGCGCAACGGATTTGACTGTAGGCAATTAACTGTTTTCCTGCAAAATGAAATTGTATTACTTTTAATTATATTTATTATTTCTATATATTTGCATTTTTCAATTATTCCTTTAAACTTGCCAATATTCATATTCATATTTCTTTATTAACCAATGTAACAGTTTTCCTCACACAATGGCAAGTCAATATTTACATTAGAATTTTAAAATTAATAAAATAAATAATAACAATAAGATTTAAATTATAAAATAAAAATAAAATTACAAATGAATTATAGTTAACATTATAAATTAGTTACTACATGCCAATATAATGGTAACTATACACCAATAATGATTACTTCAAGTTATAAATTTTTTATTGTCACACTTCTTACAGTTAAACGCAAATAAATAATAATGCTATAATTCAATATTGGCATTTAGGTATTCGGTCACGTTGTAAAAAGGATGTTCTTCAAAATATGTCTTTATTTTATTTTTAAATTCATTTCTCGGCAATTGCTTTGCTGTATTGGCTAATTTATTGTACAATAGAAACTATAAGAATGGTACCCCACTAGTATAGACTGTTCTTTTTCAATGAGTGCTAATAGAGTAGTAACCCAGTTTGCCGTGTAGGTCCCGGCATAGAATAAGCCACCCCTTCCTTACCCGTGAGTGTCGTAAGAGGCGACTAAGAAAACTTATAGTGGAGAGATGGTCAGCAGCGCCCCTCTTAAAACATCACCCAAAGCCAAATTGCAGTTGCCAATCTGCCTGTTAACCGTGGCAACTACTGGCAAAAGCTCCCTGCCGAGGTTTTCCCAAGAGACTACAGCATGGGGTTCTTCAAAAGGGGGGTAAAGAGGTTTCTTCAGGGTTGGTAACGCGCACGTAATACCTTTGGTATTACAGGCGTGTAACTGCATATTGCAATGGAATTGCTATCAATATACCCTATTTGATCGACTTCTACGGGATTCTTTCTGGAAACCATCGTAATGGATTTATTGTTGAAATTGTCACTATGGGCTAACTGACCTGCTAAATCTATCTTCATCTTTCACTGATGTCCCGTCAGTGCATACAGTTAGCGCAGCCGGGGTAACCATTCCATTATTATCCATTAAATAGAAAAAACAGATCGTTTGACCCCATATGCAAATATAAGATTCCATGTTCATCCTTCGAAAAAAGAACTACCACCATTCCTACACACAGTTTTCGTTGCGGAAAACATTCTCAAAATGCCTATATAACTACGCACAATTTTTCCATTAATCGCTTCCTCACAGTGATTTCCGATAAATACATCGACGACCCAGTATGTCGTGCGATAATCTCCGTCCTTACACGATGATAAAACATAATTGTACATTATCTTACAATCGATAAACTGGTGGTCTACCATGAAATGAAATTCCGAATTTTCGGGCACAATTTCGTGTTTTTGTTCCTACCGAAATCGACCCTGTAAATGGAGCTTAAAATTTTGTTTGTCATAAACCCTACCATAAAAGTTCAAAGAACCGATATTTTAGCATTTTTAATATTTTTAAATGGTACGTATCATGTAGTTTTAGCATAAAATTTTTGTTTCGTTCGGATCCGAAATTTCGGAAAACATTTCATGGTAGGCCCTCTGTTTATTGTTTATAAACGTTCGAATACATTACAATGAAAAAGTGCCAGTTGAGTAAAAGTTGCTAAGTATATACATATATATAATAAGCGCTATGCCTTGGAAAACATGTTCTGTGTTGTTAAACAGTGCGTCCGCTGGGAATCTCTATGCAGGTGATATAGTGACGGGATCCGTAATACTGGAGTTTGATAAGAAACGGAAAATTGAAAGTATATAGTTTTTTATATTTTTTTATGCAACTTAGCTTATTTTTATATTTAACTTTATGCAAACAAGCTGACGGCCCACCTGATGAAAAGTGGTAACCGTCGCCTATAGACATGAGCAATACCATTGGTATAATAGAACTGTTTCGCCCATGATACTCCCCATGTATTGCCATTCCTGAGGACTCCGGTATTATTCCTCTGTACCCAGTAAATTCACGCTATATTCCACCCTTCAAACCGAAACACAGCCATGCAAACACAACTGCTTCACGGTAGAAACACGAATGGGACAGAGGTGTTTAAGCAAACGACTTTTATACAAAGTCTCCCTCTGGGTTTTTTTTTTTCTGGTAGGTTTTATATATTTTTTATTTAAAACTATCTTTAACACATAACCTATTTTAGTTTGTTTTTAAGATTTTTTTGTGGAACATAATTATAAATTTTTTGGAATTCATACAAGACGACAGGTGTAAACGACAGTACAAGCTGTGGATATTATAGAATACACTATGACGCTATTCGTAAATACCTACCCTTCTTGCATCGCCATTTACGAGGTCTTATACCTAAGCATTTAATCAATGTCTCCCCTTCTTTAGTTTTTATATAATTTTTACTTTTTCAGACATTAGTTTCCAAGTATTTGGATTTAGCAAAGCGCAATGGACAAGACCAAAACCTACAATGCCATATATAAAAATATATTCAGAAAAGAGGAAGGTCCTCCATATTGAAATGGACGTGTTCGGTGCGACTTTTGGCAAGTGTTATATTATTACTAATATCATGAATGTGAAAATGAGTTTGTATGTTTGTTTGTTTTCTTTAATATTTTTTAGTACAGGGTATATCTTGCAGCTTAGTCTATGTGAATTGAAATAAAAATTAGCACGTTTGCCTGTATACTGCCGTCTATGCGTCATATTTCATTGTAATCCGTTCACCCATGGGGTTATAAATAAGAAAAGTCTTTGTCTTTGATAAGGGATGATTGTTAGTTACGGGGACCGTCAGCCCCGTTTCCAGCAGTATGTCAGGTCGACTGTCTCGCGTTCTTCGCACTGGATGCTATCGTGGTTAAATCTCGATGAGTTTATCATGATGGCCCAACTGAACTTCATCTATACTTATTACTCCTCACTGGTATGTCACTATGGGTGTTATTATCATCATCATGTCAGTCATTAACTATCCACTACTTTGGTTGTTAATAATGCGCACTACCAGTCTCATTGTTAGCAATATGCCCAAAAAGGTCAACCTCCACGTGGCCCCCCCTGGAAACAATCGTGCTGAATTTCAAGTGAATTCATTACGATGGGCTAATTGACTTGCTTTTTCATTCTCACCTATCATCTCTCACTGGTGCCCCACCAGTGTATACCGATAGCGCAGACAGGGTTACCATTTCATTATCATTCATAAAAAAAAAACTATCCACTACTGAAAATAGGGCTCTCCTTAGGGAAGTTTTTTAATAGTTTCCACGCTTGCAACCGTAGTTAGGCTTTAACCCTTCTTTGCATAACGGTGGAAATTTCCATCATAACATTGAATGCCCAAAAATTATATAAAAGAACAAGTTTACTTTAAGATGATCGTGTCTGGATACCTTTTTAATGTCCATTCCAGAAAAAAAAATATAGCTGTCAAATTTATTTTGTTAACCATTTTTCCTATAATTTTGAACATGAATTATATCACCTTGATTTATGTCACCAATAAAAAAAAATCATGCAAAGAAGGGTTAATGATGTTTTACGAGGGTCACTTCTGCCCATATTTCGACTATTAAATTCCCTTAGTCGCCTCTTACGACACACAACGCTATCGGTGTACTTACACCTTACAAATGGAGCGGATAGATTTACAATTTTATTTTAATTTTAAAGTACAATAGATCAAATGTGCATAAAGGACAAAAATTCTGAGAGAGATTAATATAAAATGCTATTAAAAATAATCCAAGAAGCGTTTAGCTTAACAGATTAAATTATTTTTTAAATTACTTCACCTGTATAATACCTAATTCCAGGAAAAATAATATCTCCGGACATTTACAATTTTCCATTTCACTTCGCTTTGCCTGAAGACTTGGCTGCGACATTCAAAAGTTTCATTGGAAAGACGTTTTATTATATTAAAATACAAGCCAATGGGAGATGCACATCTAAAGAAATTATACCGTTCGTCATCCAGAGAAAAGATAATTTAAATCGCATGGCAGAATTTTTGGTAGGTAAACATTTAGTAGCAATAAAAACTTTCGAAATAACCGTTTGTCTCAGTATAGTTATGTTATATGTGCTCAGAACCAGATATGTAGAGCCTGTTTATTTATATATTTGTTTTCTATATTATTTATGACATGATAAAACTTTGTAAAAGTGGCGAACTTAATTCCATATGGTGTTCTCAACAGCTGGCTATTGAGTAAAAACAAGTTTATTTTAAGGAAAGTATTCAATGTAAGTATAAATGTGGATGGGTATAAGGATAAAAGAAAATTTATAAAATGTGGATAGACTGTGTGAAAGATGCTATATGCATTCATTCCCACAATGAGAATGAATGCAGACATGACAGCGAATAGAGATAAATGGAAGATATTACGCTGAGTCTAAACTCCAAATAATTGGGAATAAGACAAGATAAGGACAGGAAAATAAAAATGATGATGGTAATGAAAGAATTTTTGGTAAATACTTAGACAGATAGGTACTTAATAGACAAGGAATGGTATCATTCCTCATCCTGCCTTTCTTTCCTAAGATATTCCTAGGTTAGTAAAAGGCTATGTAAAGGCATAGATAGATTAGCATAGCGTAAATCAGAATACAGGAGTATTAGAGAAGAAAAATAAAACTATACCAAACTGCCTAGTGCTAGCGTAGTAATAGCAAGCTCTTCTAATGCGAAAAGAGCAGTAATTATAAAAAACCTCTCTTACGTACTTAATTACTCTCTTCTGATAACTCTAGTAGAACAAGAAAGAATAAAACTCAAAAGTCTCTGAAAGAATGAAGAAAAAGCAAGCAATATATGTTTTATCAATATATGATTCATACGTAAGGATAAATCCTTTTTTTGTGATGGCAATATTGAAACAAGGTGTTATAAAATAAAGGTATTTTTTTAATTTATTTTTTTGCAGAAACCATTAACATACACTTTCGAGAAGACGTTTTGGAATTCAGGAGCGATTTCGTTGAGTTTTAAAACATTTATAGGATTTGGATCGAACCAGACTGTGCCTTTCGAAATTGTTTTTTATAATGAGAAAAAAGTTAAAATACGCGAAGTAAATATACTTCTGATACAAGTAAGCTAGTTCCAAGTTATTCCATCATTAGGTTAAAGTTGAGATAATTATCTGACACAACTACAGACAAATATATTATCTTTCACATGACACTATTCTTAGAAGGTACAATCAGGGTCGGCCTAGTGACCCCAGACAAGTTGTTATTGAGCCCCCCTCCCCAGTTCCTCCACTGAATAAGAAAATAAGTCATCATCCATTTCGATCTCAACTATATCAAGTGCGTTAACACCCATGCCGGATCTACCAGGCCCGCGCTTCTTTTACGTCTCATAATGTTTCTCGGCGCCCCCGGACGCCACCTGATCGTGTCACCTCCTAATGCCGAGAGGAGGAGGGATTATTAGTAATAGCGAGTAGTGACTTGCAATTTACTCTATCAGATCGACATCCATGCGGTTCCCCCTGGAAATCATCATGGTTTATTCTTAATGAATTCGTTACGATGGGACAACTGACTGGACTTCATCCTCCTCTGTCATTCCTCGCTGGTTCTTGCCAGCGTATACCTCAGACAAGAAAATCATTCCATTTTTATTTTATCACACCTAAGGTTGCAACTAAAAAATGTGTCGAATATAGAATACTATCAGATATTTCATCTATGATTTTATGACAGTAGCGTTCTCTGAGTGTGTTAAGACTTTCCAGGCTGCAGCTACTGCTTTTAAAGGTGACAACATATTAAACATACTTAAATATAATTTAACATAAAAATTTCAGAAACGTCACTATAGCATAAAAGAAGCATTCGCCGATGAAGAGAAAGTAGTATGTAAGACTGAATATAAAACGTTGTTGAGTAAAAAACACGAGAAAATCAAATTGAGTATGGACGTCCCTTGTTTAACACCTTCCAGTATCAAAACGATGGATCACGTTATAAATATTTCATACGTTTTGAGAGTAAGTAGTATTTATATGAAGGTTCCACTATAACATAGTATAAGTAATAGATTTTTCAAACATCACCAAAATCTAAACTGCGGTTGTCAATCCGCCTGTTAAGCGTGGCAACTATTAGCTAAACTCCCCAGTAGGAGGAAACCTATATTCAGCAGTGAATTGTTAACGGCTGATGATGATGAACTTACCTGGGTGATGAAACCGCATTTACTCTCATTTAGCTATATATGTTTCATATGATATTTTAAATATTAGTTAAAAAATATTAAATATTTATTTACAGGTGGAGGTAGTATTTTTATTTCATTTTACATGGTCCGAGGAGGTACCTGTAACACTCGCGAGTGTACCTGTGAATCATTATGATTTTGACACATAAATAAATAAATAAAAAAACTGAGTAATTTTTTTTAATGCACATTTTTTCCATACATCTCTTAAAACATCTCTAAGAGCCTGACTGCGGTTGCCAACCCGCCTACCAAGCATGGCAACTACTGGCAAAACTTCCCTTATGGGGAAAGCTTATGTTCAGCAGTGGACACTTAACGGCTGAAGTAATAATAATAATTTTCTCTGTATGAAAATGGAGTTAGAGCACATGTATGGTGAGTATAAGTCATCACTACTTTTCATATCCAGAATGTCATAATGAGAGACGATTAAAATACAGAGCACACTACAAGAGACAGAAGCGTCATCTTTATTTTTTAAAACAATTAAGTGAACTTCTAATAAGTTCACTTTTATAGAAGTAACCTATACCCCGCAGTGTCTGCTAATGGATTATGAAGGTAAAATATAAATGTAAACAGGAGTTAGTTATGCAAATAACAGTCACATTATTTCAGAGAGAGACTGTACAAATGTCGATTTCTTGGGCACCTCTGTCCCATTCGTGTTTCAACCGTGAAACAGTTGTGTTTGCATGGCTGTGTTTCGGTTTGAAGGGTGAGATATGGCGTGAATTTACAGGGTACAGAGGAATAACACCTGAGTCCTCAGGAATGGCAACGCATGGGGGATATCATGGGCGAAACAGTATACTCTGTTATGTGCATGATACTGCTCATGTCTATAGGCAACGGTTACCACTTTCCATCAGGTGGGTCTGTTTGTTTGCCATTCTAAGTTGTATAAAAAAATATCCTGAGATACCTATAAGAGATGTTTTTTTTTTAATGGATGACTATGGAATGGTAACTCCACCTGCGCTAATAATATACGCTGGCTGAACAATAGTGAATGATGATATTTGATATGGAAAGGCAGGTCAGTTAGTCCATCGTGGTGAATATAACAGGAATTCAGCACGATGGCTGCCAGGGGCGAGGTCTACGTGGAGTTCAATAGGACAGAAAATATTGCTAGCAATGAGAATATATATTTGAATAACTAGCACCAATTATAGTACAGAATTAGGTATTAGGAAACCTAATATCATAAAGTGGATTGTTAGTAATGGAGTCTAACTGACCTATTACAAAAATCGTGGTTAATTCTAGTGGAACTCGTCACGGTGGGTTAACTGACCTGCTTTCATCGTCACCTATCATCCCTCTCTAGTGCCCCGCCAGCATATACCGTTAGAGCAGGCGGGAGTACTATTCCATTATCACCTATTAAAAAAAAGTCATCAAGTGAGGTGAAAGGGATTAAAACAAGATCTGCCGCTGCACAGTTCCAAACAGGAAATATACCTACTGCCATAAGACTGTTTATAAGGGGGGGGGGGAGGGGAGTGATTGTTAGTAATGAGGTTTAATAGACCCTTTTTTTATGGGTGAAAATGGTATGGTAACCCCGCCTGCGCTAACGGGATACGCTGGCGTAGCACCAGTGAAGCGTGATAGATAAGAATGAAAATAGGCCAGTTAGGCCATCATGATGAATTCATTAGGAATTAACCATGGTAGTTTCCAGAGGGAACCGCGAGGAGGTTGACCTGGTTGGGTATATTGCTAGCAATGGGATTCTCAGTCTCCAATACTAACAATCCTTTTCCCCCCTAATAGACCCATTGCTAGCAATATCGTCATAGTCGTGAAATACTAACGGATCTTTATATGTAATATTTGTCAGATCCGTCAGTATTCTATGACTATGACGATATATTCGCTTAGGTCGACTTTCACGCGGTTCCCGTTATCATGGTTAATTCTTGTTGAATTCATCATGTTGGGCCAACTCACTTGCATACATTCTCATCTATCATCTTCCGCTGGTACCCCGTCAGTATATATTGATAGAGTAGGCGTGTTAACCATTCCATTTTCATCCATTAAAAAAAACGTTTTATAAAATTTATCTACTGTTGAGCACAATCATAACGGTCGTTTGGATATCGACAGTTGTATTTTTATACTTTAAATCCTAGAGTCCTAAACCGTAAAATAACATGGAATTTTTTTTTATTGACTAATATTTAGTTTATGACATAGATTAAAGAGAAGTAATGGTTATAAAAATAATAATTTTAAAAAGCATTGAAATTTTATTTTTTAATTATATGACCAGAAACATTATTTATTATATAAAAATATGGAAGAAAATGATTACAGTTTAAAAAAAAATAATGTCAATCATTTATTTTATATCTAGCAACACAGAATATCAAATTGTCGCCATCTATCGGTACCGTTCTCAAATAATAGTCTTCAGTTTTATTACATTTTTATGTTTCATTATCAATTATAAATATTAGTGTTAAATAAAATACTTTATAGCATAAAATAAAAAATATTACAAATTATTTATGTGCTTCTAAACTTTTATTAATGCGAATTCAATTGTTATTATATTTAAGTTGTTTAGCGACTATATCTTCTTTCCCCTACTTTTTTTTTGAGAAAGCGGAAATGGTTGTTCGGCCATAATCGTTCGTGTGGGTCTGTGCTTGTGTGGTTTAGGTTTCTTACCGGTGCCAATAATTATTTTTAATTAGTAGTAAGTTATGCGTATGAATCCAGACATGGACGATGATGAGAAGGGGTGAGTGTGTTGTAATAAATTTTCGGAAAGCTTTTCGTTTTTCGTGATTCGTCAACTATAATAGGTCAAACTGCATGTTCGCTTGGTGTGTCGCATTTCACGACTAGCCAGCAAGGCTTGTTAGGTATCAAAACTCATTAGGACTTCCAGCCTTAGAATGTGCAATTTTCAATGATTTTGGTTAGGTGACATGGTGTATGCCGTTTTTGGCAAAGTCCGCGTATGTTCAATTAGCCTCTTACCTTACCGGCTAGCGGCCACCGACCCCAAGCCTCGCCGTGTAACTTGCGTAGCGATCATGGCAGCTATTACTTTCCCATGATGATTGCACTATCATCATTTTTTATTTTGTATTTTAACATTTTTAGGAACATTTGCAAACAAGTTTATATAACTGTGTGTAGAAAACCGAAATTGTGATGTGTAAACGTCGCAATATGTTAAATTAACCTGTGTGGGTTTAATCATAGCTTTCTCTTATCGTTAAATTTGAGTAACGGCAATGTAACTGGCATATTTTCCGCGAACCATTAAAATTTGTTGAACATTTCCTAATGAGGTTACTAGAGCGATGGTCGAAGTGCCGCGTAGCTCGATCTCATTTCTGAGACGCGGCCGAAACGTGCTGATTCATTTGCATATGGTTGCCTAGGTGTTTAAAACGCATTTTTTGGAATACATAACCTCGCCAATTTCATTGTGTACTTATGCCCATAGTACTTGTAGTCGCGTGGTAATAACGTAAACATGATGATTTCGGAACGCGTACGCATCCCGACTTTACTGTATCGTAGTAATTTATCTTTTCCTTGAATGCGTTATCAATACCCTAATTTGTTGTAACTAACTCTGATTTATAAATTACTTAGCCCCAGTTACAAATTTACCTATCTATAACAGAGGTTTTAATAGAGGTTAAAATTACCACACTACATTAATAAGGTTCATATCAGTGTGGCAAAGGTGAGATTTGCAAAATTGTAACTTGAACAAAGCTGGTTCAAAGTGAATGTCACTTTCACCAATCCAGCAAATGTGCTTAATAATCATTGAAATGATTCACAATCATAACTAGGTATTTTCTTTTTATATTATTTACACAAATGTTCTAGATAGTTATCATTTTAATGCATTCTAATAGTGATAGTATGATGTCTCAAACGAGTAGCTTAATGAGAAATAAACAGTTTATTAATGGCATACATATGTATGATTCATTTTAAGTAATGTACCCAATATTAAAATAAATCAAATATCCTTTATTAAGACAAACAAGCTATAGATATAAAAAAATGTCATCTTTATTAATTAATAATAATAATAAAGTACCCAATATTAGTAAATTCTAATTAATAAATTCTAATAATTGCATACAGTCTTTATCTGTGCATGTCTTTGAAATGTATTTATTTAATGATACAATTATTTGATGATAAAATACAACCAGAGGGAGTCTGTGTACAAAAGTCGATTGCTTGGATATCTCTGTTCCATTCGTATCTCAACTGTGAAGCAGTTGTGTTTGCATGGCTGTGTTTCGTTTTGAAGGGTGGAATATGGTGTGAATTTACTGGGTACAGAGGAATAACACCTGAGTCCTCAGAATGGCAACACATGGGGGGTATCATGAGTGAACCAGTATACTCTGTTATGTCCATGGTACTGCTCATGTCTATAGGTGATGGTTACTACTTTCCATCAGGTGGGCCGTCAGCTTGTTTGCTATTCTAAGTTGTATAAAAAAAAATTCACTTAATATTTTATTATTTTCTATATATCTACTAATATTAGAAGTAGAAAAATATGCCTATATAAATACTTAAGTTTTAGGTAATGATGTGACAAAGATTATTTGTATGAATATTTATTTATATCGGGCAACTAGGGCATGGTAACATGATACCTACAGTAATGCAACAAAGTATATTCACATATTGCAATAATTCAAATAACTACAAAGTGATGTCATCTTTACTTTTCTTTCTCAGGTGTATTTGCCCATATCAGTGTAGCTTTCTATTTGAATATAAATGCTTTTGTATTTTTATCTTAAAGTGACAAAATGCTAGTAGTTAAAATGTATTGTAGGTTTAAATTATTATAAATAAGAGTTAGTTCTATATTAACATATGTAGAAGCACGTTTAGAAACGGTATTTACTCAGATATATTTCTGTAAATGGAAAATACACTCTAATTCGATTAAATAGATATTACATGTATTTATAGTAAGTTTTAATCCTATTAATAGCTTCCTATCAGAATAGTAGACATTATTCTGTGAAAAATCAAACAATTATGATACATTTTATGAATTAATTTCATTCAATTTTAGTAATTTTCAATCTTCATTTATTTTGGAAATGTTAATTTTTATTTAAAATTACCTTATATAAATACTAATATTATATTTATTATGATTAAAAACTTTCTCTGTTGTATTTTGTATTGAACCAAAACTTTGATATAAAAAAAATAATAGGTACATTAACAGACTACAAAGTATCACTCATATTATCATATCATAGCATTGCACCGGTGAACATTTTTAACATTTCCCTTCACTGATCTGCTCCTATTGATTGTAGCGTGATGAAAAGTATACTATAGCCTGCCCAGAAGTATGAAGAATAATTGTACCAAGTTTCGTTAAAATTAATCAAGTAGTTTTTGTTTCTATAACGAACATACAGACAGACAGATAAAAATTTTACTGATTGCATTTTTGACATCAGTATCGATCACTAATCACCGCCTGATAGTTATTTTGGAAATATATTTCATGTACAGAATTGACCTCTCTACAGATTTATTATAAGTATAGATTTACGTGTAGGTACCATGTAACATTTAAAAATCTGGTTTTTGTCATGTACTAATTTAATATTTGAACATTTTTCTGTAATGGTACCTACATTAGTACTAATGACTAGCCAACATTCCATCTATGAAATATCACAAATATGGTTATGTAGTCAATGATTATATATAGTTTTAAATTCAATTTAAAATGTAGGCCACTTGACAGACATTTACCAATATTATTGCTGTCTCTGTCAAGTATAACTTTCAAAAATTTATATTTTTATCATTCATTATCTAATCATTATTTTTTTATCTTTTTATTACTTTGAAATTACTAAGAGTAATAATAATAGACCTTGCATCGAAACTCTTGCATCAGTTAAATAATAATTCTTTTATAATACATTTTATACAACTTAGAATGAGAAATAAGCTGATGGAATATGCTAACATAAAGCTCTTGTTACCCCTCATATGTTGCCATTCCTAAGGAGTACATTTTTATGATTCTAAATCCTGAAATTTCACCACCCTTTCTGTAATTTCATCCCACTTTTTAAACCATAACAAATCAAGCAAGTACAGCTGCTTCATACGCAAATGTGAATGGGACAGAGGTACCCATGCAGACGATGTGTATATTGTTCCCTTCTGGTGAATGACAGCCCTGTTGCATCCTTACACTGCCATAACCGTTTATCATCAGGCTATTATAGGGCTATAATAATCTATTTACAATTCTGTTCTACATTGCTTCATTCTTTATGTAAAAAAATATTACAAATCTTACTAAATCTTGTAACAGTTGCTTCTTTGTATGTTCCAAGTAGGTAATTTGACGTTATCATTTTTATCACTGTAGGTAAATAGTAACGATGGTTGTCTTGCAACTGTGTAACTCAAACTCAATACATATATGCTTGCTATAAAATATTAAATAGGTAATACAAATAATGTACAAAAAAAAATTAAAAGTGATATGCAGGTATTAGGAACATGTTAAGTATGAATGTGGATGATTATAAGGGTAGTGGTAGACCTACAAAGATATGAATGTACTGTGTGAAAGATGATATGGCCAGAATGGGAGTGAATGTGGAAATGAATGTTAAGAGAAAAGAATGGAAAAGAAAAAAAATAATTGAAATAATCCCATTATTGTTTGGGGTCAGTGATGTACTAAAAAATACAACTACTTTATTGTTATTTAAATAAATGTTATTATATGATGTTCTTGTCAAATGAATTAATGAAAATGTATTTCAGTAATACACAACATACATTAACAACTTAATATAACATAGTAAATTGTTTACAAATATAGCAAAGGCTAGTTGAATTTTGGTCAGGAAATGAATTTTTTTTTTGTTGTAATTAGTACCTATTTCTTAAAATAGTCCATAGGCTTCAATAACTTTCACCATCGTACCAGCTGTATTGTACTTAGATATTACTTGTTTGACATTTTTTTTTTCATGGAACATATAATGGCAAACAAGCTAATTAATTATATTATTTATATACCTACATATAGACATGAATAGACTGGACCTTGTAGAATATATTGTGATGTTCATGATACCTTTCATGCATCACTATTCTTTTTTTCATTGTAGTAATTTTTTTTATACCACAAAGATGCCAAATATGCATACAGCCTGTCTGATGGTAAATGGTTACATAGTCTATGGACAAAGTGGACTCCATTTTCAACCGACTTAAAAAAAAGGATCTTCTAAATTTTATTGTTTTTTTTAATGCTTCTTACTTCATAACTATCAGTTATAAACCGATTTGGAAAATTCTTCATTTATCTGAAAGGATATACTTACAGATTGGTCTTATAGAAATTTTTTCTCAAAATCGGTTCACTAGTTTAGTTTTTAAATGATATAAAATAACTGGTTTTTTTTTTGTGGGACAATATCCAGAGTTAACCCGCTCATTTGGGCCCTTTTCATTGTATTATAAAAATAGGTTTTGTCATTTCTATTCCTTTACAAGTATTATTATTGGCGCAGAAAACTGTTTGTTGGTGGCTTATCATGGGAAACGTCCCAGGAGAACTTGCAGCGGTACTTCTCCCGCTATGGGGACGTCATCGATTGTGTCGTGATGAAGAACAGCGAATCGGGCCGCTCCAGGGGCTTTGGTTTCGTCACCTTCGCCGAACCGTCGCTGGTGAATGTGGTTCTCCAGAATGGGCCACACCAGCTCGATGGCAGGTATGTGGAACAATTAAAAAATTTATTTAATAAAATAAAAATACAAAAATAATCATCAATATCGACTAGTTTTAACCATTTGGAATCCAAACTGTGAATAATAATAATAGATTCCAAACAGCTATCTAATAATTTGCATGAAGATAGACATCTTCATTTATCTTCTGTTTAGAGGTGAAACACGTGTCGCAAAACGTGCGTGAATAAAATGGCAGTGGGCGCTGGATGCCAAATATGGAAAGTTCTGGAACATCTGATAGTAATAGTGGTGATCAGTCTTCTAGTGTTGGCAGTCGCACACATACTAATGGTAGAGGAATGAAGTAAAATAATCCTAATCAAATTATCAAAATACAGTCTAAAACTGGAAAAAAGAAATTTGGAACAGTTTTATTTTTTAATGTTAGCATCTACTAAGATTTGGAAAAATTTCTACTAAAAAATACGATGTCATGCTTTCGAAACCGCGAGTAACACCTAGTATACCATAAAGTCATACAGGAAAGCTCGCGAGGAAAAGCTAGTAAGTAAAAGAAGGTTTATTTTAATTACTTTGAGGGACACTTTGTATAAAAGTTGTTTGCTTGGGTACCTCTGTCCCATTCGTGTTTTAACCGTAAAGCAGTTGTGTTTGCATGACTGTGTTTCGGTTTGAAGCGTGGAATATAGCGTGAATTTACAAGGTACAGAGGAATAACATCTGAGTCCTCAGAAATGGCAACACATGGGGGGTATCATGGACGTAACAGTATACTCTGTTATGTCCATGGTACTGTTCATGTCTATATGCGACGGTTACCACTTTCCATCAGGTGGGACGTCAGCTTGTTTGCCATTCTGAGTTGTATAAAAAAATACCTACTGTCCATTAATTAATGTCTCGAAAAAGAATTTGATCCAAGTTGTAAAACTTGCATTTAAAAACATTTATTTTCATAAAACTAGGTCATATTTGTCCGTATTTATACAATTTATTTAACGAGTCGTCATATTGTTACGACTGACATTGCAATTTGTTGCGTTTCAGTCACGTTTTGTTATCTTGTAGATTTTTGTTTGCCTCTTTGTATGCGTGGATTTTAGAAATAGGAAAACCAATGAATATACCATTTTTAGATGGAGTATGAAGATAAAACATATATCAAATTTTAAGTTTGATTTTAGGATTAAAACTAAAAACGGCATTCAATTTAGTGCATGAGTTTTTGCGTGATGCCGGAACGAAACAGACGGACAACAACTACAATAAATTATTATTTTGTTTTTATATTTTTTAAATATCTTCCATGTGCAAACGTCGTCTAGTTACATTTTTAATATATTACTCCACTTCCTAGACAAGTGGTAAAGGAATTCGTCGATATTCACGTTGTCATTGGTGTTTTTTTTTTAATGGATGATAATGGAATGGTAACCCTGTCCGCGCTATTGGTATACACCGGCGGCTTACCAGTGAGGGATGATATGTGAAAATGAGAGCCAGGTCAGTTAGCCCATCGTGATAAATACATTTGGAATTCAGCACGATGGTTTCCTGGGGGAACCGCGTGGAGGTCGACCTATCAGGGTATATTACCAGCAATGTGACTGATAGTCCTCATTACTAACAACCCCCCTCCCCTTGTCGTTGATGTTAGAACAAATTACAGAGACAGATGAAGGGAACATTAGGTGTCATGTCGTATAGGTAGCTCAAAGATATGGCCTGGAATAGAGTTGGTTGAAAGAAAATGCATGTATTAAGTCTTAAATGAAAAGTAATAAAAACAATTACATAAATCAACTATTAAATATTGCAATTATTAATATTTTGATTTTTAAATTTCCAAATAATTCTTTGCCTTTTTTTTTTGTATAATTAAATTTATGATTCACTATAAAAGTGCTTTTTAATTGATTATTTAGAAAAACTGTTTTTTTTTATTTATGCAATTTAGTGAACAGAAGTTGTATTATTATTCTCTAAGCTTCCCGATATAAATAAATAAATATTGCGGATATTACCAGTTTATAGTAAGAGCACTTAACTTTATCATATCTCCGAAGTTATTGATACAAAGTGACGGATCAAATTTTGTATTATTGATTATGCTGTAATACTATCTTGATTTAATATAAACTTCACAAGGAAATTGTGAAACAAACTAATGTTTAAAGCATATAATATATACTGAGTAATATCCAAGCCATCATAACTTTTTAAGAGGTTTTTTAATGGCTGTTGATCTATAATGGTAACCCATTGGTGCTTCGCCAGCGAGGGATGATAGGTGAAGATGAATGCAGGCTAGTTAGCTAATTGTGATTGTAAATCCATCAAAAATTAACCACGATGGTTTCTAATGGGACCGCGCGGAGGTCGATCTGACAGGATATATTGCTAGCAATTGGGCTATTTTTAGGGAGCGTCCTAATAATGAAACAATTTTCTTGTTAAACAAAACCTACGGATCTTAGTGCAGTATAAATATGTACACACCTTCATCTCCTCGCCATCACATTAAGTGTGAAGTTTCTTCCAAATTGTTGCTGGTTTCGCTCATCATGACTTATAAAAATGTTCAACTTCATTGGCCTTTGAAAGGATACAATTGGTTTTCTGTTTCACCCTGCATAATATTCTCGTGTATAACGTAAAAGTTTGTTGCATTTAAAAATATCTGATTTATGACATCTCATTTTATGTGGTCCAATCCTTATGGAATACTTATCTATTTTCAAAGGAGAGTTAAGATATCGACAGATTTTTCTGGACTATGTTGTTCGCAGTTTGGGTTCCGAACCGCTAACACTAGGCTCCGAGTAGCCATCTAATTGAAGACGTCTCGTTTAGATTTAAAAACACGTGTCACAAAACGTGCGTGAATAAACTGGCAGTCGGAGATTGATGACTAATATGGAAGGTTGTGGAACTTGTGGTAGTGATAGTGGTGGTCAATTTTCGAGTGTTGGCAGTCACACACATACTTACTAATTGTAGCAGAATTAAACAAAATAATTCTAATCAAATTACTAGTCCGATAGATTCTTTATTGATATGACATTAAGAACTAGAAACAATCTTTTTGATAAGTTCCATGTAATAATAATAATAAACTCTTTATTGCGCACAGTAGAGATGTATACAAGGAGTATTTATACAGAATGTGCATATACAAAAGGCGGTCTTATCGCTAAAAGCAATCTCTTACAGACAACCTGGCATAAAGAATGGATAAGTACAGAGAGAAAGGTAGATGGCACAAGTCAGACACAGTAAATACATAAAAGGAATCAAACAAAATGCAAAATATTCTAAATATAAAAATTAGATTACAATACATAAACATACATATATAATATAAATAATAATACATAAACATAAATATACTAAATAGATCAAGATAAATCACACATAGTAAACGTCAAAGCAAATTAGAGATTATAGGTAATGAGATTTTACCTGCCTCTGAACGAGGCAAGAGATTGCGCTGATCTAATAGAAAGAGGTAAGGAGTTCTAGAGACAGATAGCTTGGATAGTGAAAGAATAGGAATAGAATTTAGAAGAATGAATAGGAGTTACTAAACGAAGGGATCTCGCACTGCGCAATGTACGACCCCGAGTTGTTGTAGTTGAAATTTAAGGATTAATATGTGTTGTAAATTTTGACTGCTTGTTTTTTGTCTGTACTCTACGAGAATGTAAAATTATAAATCTGTTAATAAAAAAAAAAAAAAAAACTGCACTAAAATAATCCTAATACTTGAAATATACTAGATGTGTCTTGCAACGTCCTTCGTCGCAAAATTACCCTATGTTTTATCTTGTTATTCTATTGATTGTAAAAAAAAGACATCAAAAGCTATTATGACAGGCCCCTTACAAGACTAGACAGAGAGAATTGAAGGCTAAAAATTGTATAGTGCTGTATGTTTACATACATATTTCGTTTCATCCAATTACTGAAATAAATTTACAAAAAATCGTATTGATAATAAAATAAAATATTAACTTATTTTTATACAAGTAACCTTAATTTGTTTCAAACTTGAGTTCACAAATTAAAAAAAAATTGCCAAACAACCTCTTCCATTTTGGAGTCTTTTAAAAATTAATCCAATTTGTCATTACAAATTTGTCTCCAGAACTATTGACCCGAAGCCGTGCAATCCTCGCACGCTGCAGAAGCCTAAGCGTGGAGGAGGATATCCAAAGGTGTTCCTCGGTGGACTACCATCTAATATTACCGAGACCGACCTTAGGGTGTTCTTTGGAAGATATGGCAAGGTCATGGAGGTTGTCATCATGTACGACCAAGAGAAGAAGAAATCCAGGGGTGAGTAGTTGTTACATTGTTTCTTTTTACTTTACATTCATCTCTGAGTGGTTGAGTATGAGAAATTCAAATTTTTTTGTGTTCCATTATAGGTTAAAATCTTGTTAATTATGAGGACGACAACTGGAGGATTCGAAAAGAAACGAGATTTTAAATAAACAAATTTAATTCTATTAATAAAAGTTACAATATAAAATTCCTAAATCTAATTATAATTAGAATCACTGCCCATGAAATGAGATTTATTCTGTTTTTTTTATTCATAACTGTAGTTTCTTAACTAATATTAATATTACAGTTTTATAGTGTATATTAAGTGTGAACCAGGAGTGCGTTTTCAAGTCGTCATGTAGACCAGCCTCGTGCTGTAGCGTCAGCGATTACCTAGTTAGGCATTTACGTCATTTACACGAGTTTTGGATGCGAAGCGGCGTCAGCGGTCTCGATTGTGGCTCGCTATGTAACTCGTTGCTAATTTCTGCAGGTATTAAATGTATATGCAGGTGGTTCCGGACTGTTCTTTATGGCAGTCTATAAAAAAATAAACAAATAGATATAAAGTTACACGAAATGTCTATAAAAAAGAATTTTCTTATTCCTATTACTGATTTAAATGTCTTAATCTGTGATACAGTTAAAGTACAAGTCATAGGTGGAAACAAAAAGATTTCGTTGAAACTGTTTTAAAATGCAGCAATTAACACTGACATGCCAATTAATCAAGTATCTATATAAATATTATGTTCTTATAGAAAATTCATAAAAACACAATGTATATCAAATTAGGAAAAGTTTTTTAAATAAACCGAGAAAAAATGTGGTCCTTTTTTTTATAACATAAAGTACTTGCCAGTACAGCTTATTTGATGGTAAACGGCCACTGTAGTCTATGGATGCCTGCAACACTAGGAATGTCATGTGCGCGTTCACAAGCCTAAAGAAACTTTAAAATACCCTTTTTGAAGAACCGTAGTCTAGAAGTAGTAGAAGTCTAGTAGTAGTAGAATACTGTAGGCTTTAGGGAAAACCTCGACAGGGAACTCATTCCGCAGCCTGAGCTTTCGCGGGAGAAAACTTCTCTCAAAGCGAACTGTACGCGACCATTTAGATTTAAACGTGTAAGGAATTCCCTATCGATAGCGAGTGTTGTGATGATAAAAAGTGGTTGTGGGGATCATTTCAAAAAATTCCTTTAAACACAATCCGTTATATAAGCGATAGTAGACACACAAAGGGACGAGTCTTTAGACTCGAGGGTTGGATATATTCCTTTAACAATAGTCGTAAAATTGCTTATTTTAATTTTAAATTGTTCATTATTAATATTTGTTTTATTGAAAGTGTTAACGCTGTATTAGTCTTTCAATTGTAGGTAATGTGTAATTAGCTACATTCTTTCATACGTAAATATTCAAATTGATACCACATGTGAAATACTTAAATGTTTGATATTTGAAATTAAAATAATAGAGTCAACTCTGAATCACCATTTTCTAATTCTAAAATTTTAATTTTAATATTACAGCACAGTCATTATTTTATGCACCAGTATAAACGGAATATTTAGTAGAATTGCCTTGTCGAACTGTTTTACATGTAATTCTCAACGGTCCATACCATTATACAAATAATTGATAAATTATCAAATTATTTTTAATTTTAGTTGTCAGTTTAGGGAATGATACCTCAAGAATCGACCCCGTTATATTTCTATTGATATAATATGATCCAGAGTTACAGATATGGTCGTGTCGATGACTCGGGTCATCGACCTTGATGACGTGTGTGTCTTATTGCTGTTAAATCGCGTGTCAATATTTCGATGGATTAGTTCTCGATTTCCAAATTGGATTGCTGGTCGTAATCATGATGATTGTGATGTAATGAAGTCTTATGCGGTTAGAATTCGTTAGCGCAATCGAGTCGCCGACTCAGAAGTTCTCAAACTCAATTATATTTCATTTAAATTAGTCATAACAATATTACATCATGTCGAATATTTTTTTATAAGTTATAAAAAGACAAAATAACTTTATAGTACACAGAAAAAGTATGAAATAAAAAATTAAAAAAAAAATACAAAATATGTTCAATTGTAAGAAGTTATAAATGATCTTACCTGTATGTGTCCTGGATTTGAATATTAAATAAAACGCTACAGGTTTGATGAAGAAACAGTATGACGATAAAAAATACATGAAGATTCAAGATTATTTATTTGTAAAACATGCGTATAAATACATGCAGATGTTGACAATATAATAACGTTCGACATGTTTAGCCTGTACGGCATACAAACATATGTAGTTACACAGATAGTTCACGTTATACATCAAGTCCATTTTATACCATTACTTATTTACTTGAAAAACTAATTAAATTTATATTTTAAGACTACAGTTGTTTATCATATCGGTATATCTATTTACATATGTATATTGATATTACCAGATATTAGATATTATAATATAGATATTACTATAGAGAATCTAACAGTTGTCAAATTGTATTAGAATGACATTAATGTTACTCAGCAACCTATATAACGTACCTTTCCGCTTTTTCTCGTTACATCACTACCAACATCTCATAACATAGACATACGAACTACATTGACACCATATAAAAACTATTTCTCGTAAGAAAACCTCATTAAAATAAATCGGGTGGAACAATTTAGTTATTATTAATTTCTAATGAATATTATATATTATAATATATTATAGTTATATACCAACATGCAGAAAACACAAATAGTCATGTAGTGTCTTAACTTTGTTTTAGGTTTTGGCTTCTTGTCTTTCGAAGACGAGATCTCCGTAGAGCGTGTGACCCAGGAGCATTTCATTAACCTCAATGGAAAACAGGTAAATGAATTATAATTTCCATATTAAAAAGTTTTATATTGCTTCACTTTTTATGTCCCTAAAATTGATTTTAGACGTTTTATTTTAAATAATAAATATCGCGAGTCGTGTTATTATTTTAAAATTAAATGTGATATATAAATAATTTGCTCTAACTGCTTATTTTATATTATGCGTATATTTATAAATTGCCCAAAAAAAACCAGTAAATTTATTTATAGACTTTTCATTGTTTTAGGAACATGAGTTCTCTTGTAATCGTAACATAATCTATTTTAGAATATTAAAGCGTAGGGTTTTAATTAACAAATTATAAATTTTTTTCTGGAATAATTAATACTATATTGACAGATTATGTCTGGTAACACTATTCATGATTAAAGGAAATGAGTTACCCTATGGGTGCCTAAGTTTATAATATGTATTAAAGAATGCTAGTATTTATCTTAGAAAAAGATATGTAATATAGGCCACATCCAGGCAGTGCTCTCGGCGTAGTGCCGTTGGTACGTTCAGATGTTTGTGGTAGATAAAAAGCAAGTTAGCATATACTTTTTGATCTTTGTGACAAAAAGCTTACAATACTTGCAACAAATTAATTCTAAATGTAAAATTGTATGCTAATATTATATATTTTCAAGTTTGGGAAAGGGTAGCCAAATATATAATGAAGGTTATAATTCAAGTTTGCTATATTTTGGTTTTATCCAATGCAGTTAATGAGATTTTTAATGAGATAACATGAATTGTATATTGACTGAGCAAGAGATACTTCTCTTCTTTCTCTTTTTTAAATCTCCTCGCTATTAGTTATTTATATGTGAATATCTGTTTATATTGGTCTTCGTTTTTTCTGTGTATATAATATGAATTAAATGTATTTATGAATAAAAGAAATTTCTATTAGTTATCCAATAATCGTTTTTGTCAGTTAGTTTTGGATAGATGGCACTGTACGTAAGGAAATTTATATTAAATCTTAATGTAAAACGTCAGGTGGAGATCAAACGCGCCGAGCCTCGCGATGGATCCGGCAAACTGGGCGCTGGAGGCGGCGGCATGGGCGGTGGTGGTATGAGCGCGCCCGGCGACGCGCCGCAGGCCGGCCAGTGGGGCCCGCCCGCCGCGCCCATCAACATGATCCAGGGCCACAACGGCCAGATGGGCGGCCCGCCCATTAACATGCCGATGGCCGGTCCTAACATCATGCAAGGGTTAGTGTCTGTTCGCTTAGTGTATTATTTTTATCTATTTTTCCGAACTGTATTGTAGGTTATTTCTTATTTTAAACGTAATTAGCGGTACTAAGTCTTTAATATAGATTTCTTCATAATTTATGGGTTATCTAGCTCCAAGGATCATAAAGTCCTTCGAGCCGGATTGTAGTTAGCCATTAAACTATATATTATAATTGAGACAAAACAAACTTTTGTATATAGTGAAATGTACCTCTTTACGCTTAATATGAACGCTGGCGGGGTTTTAGACAGCGATGATAGGTGAAGATGAAGTAGAGTAAGTTGCGCTTTCATATATGGGTAGAGTATATCATACATGGTGAATTCACCAGCAATCATAATAGTTTTCAACATTAGATTAACGTGTTGTCACAAGGCAGTCATGGTTTTTTATAGGATAATAAAGGAATGGTAACCCCACTTGTGCTGTGTACCCTGCCAATGAGGGGTGATAGGTGAGGATAGAAGTTGGTCAGTTAAGCTGATCGTAATAAATACCACAAGAATCAACCACGATACTTTTTAGAAGGAACCACTTGGAGGTCGACCTGGTATGATATATTGTTAGTAATGGAGCTGTTAAAAATCCCCATTACTAACAATCCCTTTCCCCCCACGCAGTTGTGTTGTAATAGAGAGTATAGCAGCGCACATCGGTCCGTAGGTACCAAGGGTGGGGCACGTCCCCAGGGCAGACGTCGTACGCGGGGTACGGCGCGGCGGGCGCGGGCGCGGGCCCCGGCAACTACCAGGGCTGGGGCGCGCCGCCCGCGCCGCAGGCGCCGCCGCACGCGCCCGCCTGGCCCGCCACCAACAACTACACGCAGCAGCCGCCCGCGCAGGGCTACGGCAGCTACGGTGACTATGCACTCTCCGCCTTGCCTCCTCCTCCTCCTCCCCCTGCGCACGCACGCTCACACGCACACACGCACACGCACACACGCACACGCACGCGCACGCATACACGCAAGCCGCGACTCGATTCTCGTACACACTATTTGAATATAGTCGAATTTTAGTTGTTTAATGAAGTACGGGGAGTATTGTTTATATTATGTGACTTGTCAAATAATTTATTAACTGAGAAATAAGGAAGACTTTTTTTTTTACATACATATAAATATACATACATACATACATATCTGTCACGCCTGTCTCCCATTAGGGTAGGCAGAAACAATGGAACGCCAAATGTTTCGATTTAACCTCTTTCGCTTCCTCCACATTCATAAATTTTTTCATTATAATGAACATTATAAAATTTAGATCCATAAAAAAACTAACTTCAATTATGACAAAAATGATTTTATTTAAAAATCAAACTAATGAATTTCTATAGTCTTATCTTGCCGATATGAAGGTACTTTCAAATTAAAAAAAAAAAATTGTTACAAGTTATAAGTATTTCGGTAGAATCAATGCTTCCGTCTATCTATCCATTTAAGAGCTGCGCTCTTGTCGGTGGAGCTCTTTAACGCTTCCGTATTCAATAATAATGAATGTCTTAACGGGCTATTTATTAAGCAATATATACTGCACTGAGAAGGTACATTTTGCTTTTTTTTTTGAGAATACACATGTCAGTACTCGTGTAAAGTATTATTTAAAATTATATGTTGATATTATGAATAGCAAATAAATTGCCAATAATGCCCGACTTATTTTATTAACATTATATATTATGTTATTAGTATATTAATGTTACTATTTTTTTTATACAACTTAGAATGGCAAACAAGCTGACGGCCCACCTGATGGAAAGTGGTAACTGTCGCCTATAGACATGAGCAGTACCATGGACATAACAGAGTATACTGTTTCGCCCATAATACCCCCATGCGTTGCCAATCCTGAGGACTCAGGTGTTATTCCTCTGTACCCAGTAAATTCACGCCATATTCCACCCTTCAAACCGAAACACAGCCATGCAAACACAACTGTTTCACGGTTGAAACACGAATGGAACAGAGGTACCCAAGCAATCGACTTTTGTACAAAGTCTCCCTCTGGTACTACTACTACTATCCAGTCTATTGTTATAGTTATATTTTTTAATACATTTAATAATATTTTTTATACCATATTAGTTGTTAATTATCCACTGCTGAACATAAACCTCACTCATAAGGGTGGGTTTAGCTAGGACTTGCCACGCTTGGCAAATGGTTTAGCAACCGCAGCTAGGCGTTGGATATGCTTGAGGTGGGATGCTGCTACTCATCTCTCGACCATTAAGTTCCGTTAATAAGTTACGACACACACAGGAAAGGAAGGGATGGCCTATTCTAAGCTTTGACCACAGAACCAATATTTAATAATAATTTAATCTTTATTTATTGATAAATAATTAATGATTTGGTGACATTATGGTTGAATTACTTTAAAATGGGCATCATTAAAAAACGATAATACAAAAGGTTTTAACAATTATATATGTATCTATATAAGTATCTATTATACCATTATGGTTTTCATTACGAGAATCGAGTCATAACATGGGGGCCGGGGACATTCCTCCCGCCTTATTCGAATGTACTTCACATATACTCTCTTACTCACACTACTAAATACTTTGTACATCTTTTTTCTTTCTTTCTTTCGGCTTTCTATGGTAAATGGAGAAATTATAATAAATGTAAATTGTAAAGCTATGAATTTTGCTTGAATAAACGAAAACATACACTACTAGCTGTTTCGAAGCTGTTCCAGGTGATGTAAAATATGTAATTTGCTTTTTTTTTTTTTTTCGCAGATGTTTTTTTTAATATTCAAATTTGTATCAGTTTAAGTATATCTTGTTTATGGGAATGTTTATTTTTTTCAACAGACTTTTATTTTTATTTCTTCTTCTGGACTTCAAAATGAAAGTTTTAAATTGGTTGTTTTTTTTTTATGTTTGTAACCTTGTAACTCCGTCAGCTGTAGATCAATTTGATTTTTTTTTTATCTGAAAGGAGATACTTTGAGATTAATCCCATAAAAGTTTTACCAAAATCGGTTCAATACTTTAGTTTTTAAATCAAAATAATTTGTTTTGCCACAATTGAAGATTTCTTTTGTGAGATATAGAGATAATGTATTTGTATTTACATGATAAATTAATAGATTGTTTAAATGGTATGTGTTAATAAAGAAATGATCTAAGGTCCACATCCAGGCAGTGCCCTCGGTACAGTGCCGTTGGTACGTTCAGATGTTTGTGGTACATAAATTGCAAGCTAGCATATACTATTTGACAATATAGTCAGAGAGTCTATAAAGTTTGCTACATGTAATTTGTACTGTCAACCAATTTTTGGCTAATGTATGTATGAATAGATAAGTAGAGTATTTCATATTAGGTTATGCATATGTTCCATGCATTGTAGCATAGTATATATGATAATAATTGGGTATTAAAAAAAAATTATTGTAAGAAAGTATCACAGAGTTATGATTATTACAGTTGTGTTGACCAAAACTGTACAAATGTCTGCATGGACACCTTTCTCCTACTGATGTTTCTATCGTGAAGCAGCTATATAGCAGTGGAATATGGCAGCAATGTGAAAGTTGTAGGATATGGAAACAACACCATGATCTACCAAGACTTAAAAATTATTGCTTCTTCACATTATACATGTGGATGAAGTAAATGAATATAATAGTTTTTTAAGTAGTTATGAGGACAAAGGAGGACCCAGAAATATAGCTTGTTTCGCTCACGAATTCATAAATTATTTGACTGAGGAAATAGTAAAATAATTTTTAGAAATCTCATGTGAACTAAATATAACAAATTTGGATAGACAGACCGGAAACAGCTAGTATGTATATGCATATAAAGATTTGATATTCTAAACCCAAAATCTCCAGAACCATAAAGCCGACATATTGAAATTTTTTATATTTTTCTTACGTGATATAGGCAGCGATAAATAAAAGTGTTTCTAAACTGTCTACAGTTTTGATGCTGTATATTAAGCTAACAAATTCAAAACACAGGCAAATGGGATTCTTGTGTTTAGGATATTAAGATGGCGTCCTTTCTCGAGGTCACTGATGAAATTAAGCAGTATTATAATTAAATTAATGAATAGTTAGAATTGTATTATCATAATGGAGGTAGTAATTAGTCATTAAATGTTGATACTAGAAGATTAGATGAAAAGTGAGTCACTACACTGAAATTGGTATTATATGTTTTAATTTTTTTTTTAATATTCAATGTCCTCTACTCAAAGTTTGTCTAAAAGAGATAGCTTAGTAATAAGTTCGCCTTTTTATCACTTCACTTCTCCTCAATTATCTGCTTTATTCCTTATTTTTATAACTGATGTAATAAATTGTAAATAAATAAAATACTTTATTCTAGTCCATAGCTGGTCAAAGACATTTTTATGTATTAAAAAAAAAAAAAGAATATTTTTTATTTACACCTTGTCCATTTTATTATGTTCTCTAAAACAGCTTTATCTTGTAATTATTTTTATCGGTTCCTCAGGTTTTTTTTTTTGCATAATTGAGTGACCTTTTTGAAAAGCTGACGATTTTTAAATCGTAAATACGCATTTTAAAGTTAACCTAATATCTAATGCTATTTCGAGAAAATAAGAAAAGAAACCAACTTGAAAGAGGTTTAAATTTTTACGGTGTCAACACGGGAATAAACCTAGAAACCTTTTTTTAAATAAAATAGTCTAATATCGGTCATAATTGTTAAATTGCATAACCTCTATTTCTTTGAAGTTGGTTAATAAAACGGACAAAGTGTAATTGGGCCAGCATTTCTTAACCTTGAAATTGGATGCAAGAAAGATTCTTTAAAATAAGAAAATTACCTATCTGTATTTTATCAATAGCATTAAGTATTTAGAATTTTGGATATGTCGATTTATTCTAGGTGCTGCTGCCGACACATCAATATTCTTACGCCGATCTCAGGTTAAGAAACGCTGGTTAGGGTAATTGGAAAGTCATACCGTCGATTAGTCCTTGGCCGTTAGATTCTAGATTCTTCTGCGATTATTCGCTCGACCGACACCTTAGCCACCACGCCTTCTAGATGTAGAATACTCTAGAATTTTTATATATTCGTACACATGAGAAATGTACCAACCCCGAACAGGCTGGAGTAAGAAATTATATTGAACGCATATTATTGGATTGTGCAGCTAACTACAGCTCGGCGCCCGCGGGCGCGTCGGCTGGCGGCAGTTGGACCAACTGGAATATGCCGCAGAACTCCAACTCAACTGGCTCTGGTGAGATATTTTGCCCCTTGCGGGATTAATCCTGATTATCCCCCGGCTATGTCGCCGAATTGGCTTGTGCGAGTAAATAGGGTATGCAAGGCTTGTGCGAGCAACATTCTTAAGTTAGGTAGAGCCCTATCTTATGAATTTCTATAAAGGAACATTTTCCTAATCATACTTATTATATAGGAGATATAATTTTCTCGGATCCATTAACTCTTTTCAGCGTCCGAACCACGTCTCTAGGGTTATTTTATCTCGTTTACATTTTTATCGCGGTCGGTGACTTTAGAAATATGTCGTTTATTTATCGTACTCGCTTAGTTTTTTTTTTTTCGTGTATGTAAGCGTTTCGTTAGTTCTAATCCAGCATAAAGCGTGGTGATCATTATACAGCCCAGCAACATCATCACCGCTAAGTTTAGTCGTACTGGGGTCGATTATGAAATGTCACTCTTTAAATTTCTAAAATTGAAGGTACTTTTAGTAAATATCAATTTGAATCTATGTAATTTTGTTCTCAAATATCAGTGAATAACTTAATTCCTAATTTGAGAATTTTATGACTGGCTTTACTCGTCATTTGAGTCGTAAGCCCCCGTTTATGTTAGATCTTATCGTTGCAAATGTGCTTTAAGAGAAATTCGAGATTTAAAGAATGACATTTCAGAATTGACCTCATTATCGTATGCCCGAGTTGCACTAATCACTTTATTTATATAGTACAATAAAATTTACGACTGTCTTTTTCCACTAATCCTACATCTAATTACAACAGAGGTGTAAACTGGGCGTATGGTAATGTGATGTGAAATAAATAAAAAAAAAAGTAAAAACTTATTTACGTAATAATAAGTTACTTCTAATGCACATGGAGTTGTAAATCCGATTTAATATTAGATTTTAAAGAGTTTAATATCACGCCTAGTTTTAAAAGCCCCTTGAACGTGTAAAATTAGTGTCGTGACATTTTCAATATAACTTCAACACATTAAAGCATGTTTCGCGTCACGTTAACACGGTAAAATCCTTGATGATGAAATCCTTGCATGGCACTAGTTTTATTAAAAAAATAACTTATTTTGCGTATTTAATAAACAATCGCCTTGTGTATTTTTGCCGAAATAGAATCGCAAAAATATGTAGTACAAAAAAGATTTTGTATTTCATTAATTCATGTCCGAGATTGTTTATCAAATACGCTAAGTGTAGGTAACGGACTAATTTTAGTGTACTAAATAGAATTGTAGTATGTAGCGTTATTTGAACGGTGTGGTTTGCGCCCGCGCAGGCTCGTACGTGCCGCTGTCGGAGGGCGGCGAGATGTACGGGCGCGGCGCCGGCGGCGGCGCAGGCGGCGGCGCCCCCGCCCTCACCGGCGGCCTGTCCTCCGCCGCGCTCTCCAAGTCCTCCTCCGCGGACTACTCCACCTACCAGCAGTACCCGCCCGCCTACCAGCAGGACCAGGTATGTGCCCGCACACATCCACATCGATAGTGGGCAGTTCTCGCGCTGGCAGACCGACGGAGCGACAGCGAAAGCTGTAATTCGTTGAAAAATAAACTTTATCCTCTTGAGCATACGGTTGAAATTTCTATTATAAAGTAAACATCTGTCATCTAGATGTTTTAAAATGTAGTTTTAAAACGTTTCTTGACAAGATGAATGGAGATTTGCTCGGCACCGAATTACTGCTCTGCGTTGCATACACTCGATCAGTCTAAGCTGGCCCTAATTACCCTTTTATCACTGCGTCGGTGTGACTGTTTCACTGAATTATCAAAAAATAGAAGCGCTAAATGCCGAATAATTATCAGAGTCGCGTTTTGACTGTATTTATAATTGGACTTATCATACCAAGGCGGCGAGGTTTTCTGGAACAGTCGGACTGACACAGTGTAAATAGGACATATACGCACACTAGTGCAATAGAATTGCTGATGACGCTGTAGCATTTATTATAAGGCTCAAATAATATGGTATATAACATCAGTTACAGAGTCATTTGAAATTTTATTGTAAACGTTTTCATCTTTAGATTATATCTATGCACGTTGTGGTTTTAGCTATAATTAAAGATGTAAAGACTGATTATTTTTTGCTACTTGCGTAAACATATCATTTAACAATTTCCAATATTGTATCTAAAATAACAACGTGTTAAGGTTGATTTTGCTTTATACGCGCATGCCTCTTTATTTAGAAGAAATTGCAAATGGCAATATATACTCAAAACTATCTCATTTTGTTTGTATGGTTATTGTACAAAATTATTTTACTGTTCTTTCAAATTAGAATTGAACAAATAGTATATATTGCCATTTGTAAAAATATATTACTCGTTTGAAACCAATATTTCGAAATAAATCGAATCGTTAATATGTTGATAAGTTGGTAATCGTTTTTTGAGTAAATATGTTATTTGGTGATATTGATTTTTGATATTATTATATTATATATTTTTTCTTAGAAATTTCATATTTACTATAAAAACTCATTAGTGCTGATAGATATTCAAATTATAATTGAAAAAGTAATTTAAAACGCTTTGTTTCACGTATATCAGTTATAGTTTGAATAGCTGACATTTATATCATGGGAGTGGGTGTCGGATCACTGATACTGGTCTATATCATATTTAACTAAGTGCTATGTAATTCAGTAATTATAGAAAATGTATGAAGTGTATAATTTTTAATAAAATTATCATTTTTGCATTATGCAATGATTGTACAGACATAAATTGCAACATAAAATGTGACGAATTTATCAAGTCCTTTCTTGTCATGATTTAAATTTAAAATTTATCAATGTTTTAGACCAGTTTTAGTGCCATTCCATAAATTGCCAGCCGCAATAACAAACTAGCATGATCCGGTGATGGTGAATTTTTTATAGGTTTACGTAATAATTTATCAATTATTAGAATTATATTTTGTTTAATTCAGTTTTTCTTTTAACATATTAAATTTTCACGAGATCGATATTGAATATCTAAAAGTAACGTGTTCGAATCTCTCTTTGATGCTTTTATTATAAAAATAAAATTCGTTTAACGCTGTATTATGCAGTTTCGTGTTTCAAAAGTTGCCAATATAGTATATATTCGTATTTTGCCTATTAATAAATAATAATGAAATATTAATTTAAATATTAAATAATCAAATTAGTTCTTTTTGAATGAATATTAAAGAACATCTTACAATAAAATGTATATAAAACACCATGAAACACGATCTGTGTCAGTGTGTCGTAATTTGAGATAGTTACTATTGTAACTATGTAACTGTATTTCTTTTACAGTTTTGTGTGAAGTTTTTAACATGTTAGATGGAAAAATCACTTGTATATATTCCATAGTTTTGCTTTCTCATATATCATTACCTACACTTTACCTACTATATTAACTTATATATAATTCCATCTAATATGCAATATTAATCGCAAACAATCCACTTCGATTCCTATAATTATATCTTGATTTTTTTATGTAACATAATGTTTAACAATCGGCGTGTTCCTTAATAAAAGTACAGCCAAGTTGATTGCCATACATTTCTGTGTTGTATAATTTGCAAAATTCCTCGGGGCTTGCTCTACCCATTTCCAAACCCATTTGTCTATATACCATGCTTACGTCTTTGATTTTGATCCTGCATTTACCACCTTGCCAATGCAGTTTTGGTGTGTTTGAACGCATGAGGCGTGTTAGTGTTCCTTTTCCTTCCCGTTTAGGGATGCTGCCCGAATGAGTTGAAAGAGTGATGTGATGAGAGTGAATGAACTCGTCTCGTGTTCAATGTAATTCAATTTGGTTGTACTTTGACGGTATTGTTTGCGCTTCACGAATGAAAGGCTATGGTGTATGGTATCAGTCCGGTGAGCGAGCGAAATTCAGCGAAAACGAATAGTACGCGAGTAGGCCAAATGTACCGCGGCTGAAATGCAGCATGAATTATATATAGAGCCATATTAGTTTGCCTCCCCTGCATCTGTGTGCTGTGTTCCGATTGCTTGTTATACCATTTACTCTCGGATATGACGCCCACTTCTGTGCATGTTTTCAGTGGCGAGAATCAATGTGCGATGTCTTTTTGATTTTATGAGCTATGCTGCGGTTCATTATGACGCGGCGCTCCAATGATACACTAGCCGCTCCTTCGGGACATTATAGTTGACAGTCGCACCGCTATCCATAGTGAAAAATCAAGAAGATTAGTGTTGTTATCGAGTTTCGCTGAAGGTCTCTCATCACCGCCCCTCCGCCTCCCATTCCTGATCCCTCCTCGCCTGACTCTTCATCTTGCCCTTGGGGATATTCACACGCTTTGGTCCATCTTCACGCGCTGCGCTACTTACATAAATCAGCTAAAAGATACCGACAATGTGGCGAGTGGGACTTTATGTCGTGTAATTCTTCTTTTCCAGTTGGTCGATCAGGGTCCACAAGAGTGGCTTCTCCAGAAAGACAATTAGACATAAGGGCGGGTTACGGATGAGGGGATGTCGCGAAATACTGGGATTTTTCTCACTATGGACGGTTCGGTTTATGCGACGATTTTGCGCGCGATCATCAAAAAGCCATCGCATAGCACTAGATATAAGCTTTACCTTAGTTTCATTCAATATTCATATTGCATTTTGTAGCCGTGCGAGATGATTCAATCGGTTTGTTTCATCTCAACACTTGTAAATTGGCATTTAAAGTACAAATTAGTAAAATTTGGATTTTCTCATATTGTTACAGGTTCATTAATAGTTAATTTTATCGTTAAAAATAATATTAAGAGCTGTACTTTAAGTGTTCAGAGATAATTACTGTTCTGTTAAATGTAACCATCGCAGAAATTAATGATTTACAAAAACTGTGTCAAAATATCATGGGGCATCACCGAATGCGGCCTCGCTCGACCAGGTCTTATCGAATCGATGACATTATGATGTAATAAAATGTAATACATAAACTGACGTCCTGGCCTCATTTCGATCCTCCATGAGCCGGACGCGCCGCAGCCGATGCCTCGGGCCGACGTTGGTCGGAGAGTTGTCGCTGGCTAGCTACGTGCTAGCAGCTAGTAGTAGTAGTGCGGTCGCGAGCGCGAGGCGAGGCGAGGGCCGCGTAGGGCCGGAGGCGTCCGCTCGGCGCGTCCGCAGGCGGCAGCCGCTAACGTGTGCGCGATGGCTAGGGCTCCTCGTACGGCGGCGGCGGCTCGCGCGCGTACGGCGCCGGCAGCGACTACCACGGCTCCGCGCCCGCCGCGCAACCGCCAGGTGTGCACACCCACCCGCACCACGCGCCCAAACACTTCAACGCGAACGAGTTTAACAAGGAGTGGCCCGCCGCGTAAACGCACGGCACACGCGCCCGCACGACACACGCGCCCACACGACACACGCGCCCACACGACACACGCGCCCACACGACACACACGCCCACACGCCCACACGACACACGCCTGAACCGTCTGTTACGCGCACCCGCGTAGGAGCTTAGGTGCTGCGCGCGCGCACATTAATCTCGAACGAAAAGCCCACAGTTGGCATTCGAATTGTCACCGAAATTCTATTCTCAGTTGCGCTAATAAATATCGACGTAATGTTTGTTGTTGCATGGATATACGCATACAATATATAGATGCTTACAGTAAAGGTTGTCCGCTATATACCGTTATAGCAGTAACGCTTTTGCGACGCCAGTGCGTGTACAAACGGTTTTCAGTCTAAATACGACACAGACTGCAGGTGTAATGATTGAGACACAGTCTAGCAAATCGTGACATATAATGTCAATGGACCATCACCTGTTTAATTTAGGCCGCCTTAGTCGTCCGATACTCGTAAATTTTAAACTTTTATATTAATATATTTATTCCAAGGCGCACGTTAGATATAGTGCAATTTTATATCAACGTCAATTTATTTAAACACATAAGTGAACGAACTATATTATGTAGTACTTTAAAAAGAGTAATTTTATAACAAATCGAAAGAGCGTCATACTTTTTGGTCACTACTAGAGTATAAAATTAAAGTAACGCAACATAGGCCTCCCGCAGGCGTTAAAGTCAAAGTCAATAAATAAACTACATCAACACAAACCCACACGTGTAAGTAAGGACATTAATTAATTTTAATATATATATATATTAATAAAAAAATATAGGATAACATTGACAAACAGTAGATTCTTTCTTGAGCTTGTTACTAATTTAATAAGGTAAAATTTGATCATGTTAGGATTGGCCAATATTATTGGCTCTACTATCTCTGAACGCTCTTGGAGAGAGCAAATGATATTAAGGGAACGGGTTGAAATTGAAGTTTTATAAAAGGTGGGTTCATGATATTACTCGGCCCGAAGTTTTCGCGACCCCTCTTCGACGCCGGTGTACCCAGAATATGTACACGCGTGTACGACTTATTTTTTTTTTGTAACTGCTTTATTTAATATTCATTTGGATGGGGGATTATTCTAGTGGACGTTTTTATTAACTTCACTATAATTATAATTTGTTTTAATTTTGTTCAAATTTTTATAATGATTTCTTTTAACGGTAGCCATTGTTGTTCGATGGGATCTCACTATATCGCGTAGTGGAGCATCGCTTTACGTAGTAAGGTAGCAGTAGCGTAGCAGGCCTCAGTAGCGGCGCGGGCGCGGCCCGCCGCGCGCTCGCGTGCCGCCATTTGACAGACACTGTTAAACAAAGCCAATTTAGGGGAAATGACCTAAACTTAACTTAAGCTATAATAACTTGTATAAATATTTGGTATATATATTGGTATGTATGTTTAATATTAGAATTTTGGTTATACTACACACACTAGACATTAGGGAAATGGTAGAGATGTAATGAAATAATTATGTGTTAATATTTAAACAAAACATAGTATGACTGAACGTGATTATATTTTAATTTATTCCCGTTTATAAAAGGGGAACAATCTGTATAAATATTCGTAATTATAATTTGTTTACTATGATATGCATTTTAGTTTTTTATCGCAATTTTAAGTTGATAATATGGAATTTATATTTTTAATGAATTAAATTTACCTGCCAAATTATTAAACGGAGCAAACGATAACGTATTTGTTAAGTAAATGAAGCTCAAGCATTTTAGGATATAGAAGTTGGAAGCTGGCGGCCGCCGCGGCACCCGCGCCCGGCGCCGCCAGCACGCCGCACCCCTCGCGACGCACTCTCTGTATATATATATACTTGCTTGTGTGTAAAGCATAATTTTAATCGATTCTCTCGTCACCTATGTAGTTTTAATTTATGATTGCCAAATATTTTTAAAACTGTATAGAGCTTTCGACGGCCACCGCGGCCTGTATGTTAGTCGTATCATAATATGGACGGAGGCGGCGGCGCGGCGCGCGCTCGCCCACCTCCCTTACAAAGTGAGTTATAATTTAAAATAACATTGTTAGATTAAATTTAATGTTAGTCCTTTACTGTACTATATCGCTCAATGATTTGACCGATTGACTGATTAAAATTTTAGTGATAAGCTAAGTAATTAAAGGGAGGTAGCGAGGCGAGCGCGCGCCGCCGCCGCCACCCGCCCGCGTCTCGATGCATTATTTGTTGTAATTATCTTAGAGTTTACGGACGTACTGATAGACTGGCCGCCCGCCCACGCGCGGGTGGTTGTTCCTTTAATTTTAAATAAATAAATAAATAAATAATAGAACCGCCGCCGGCTGCACGGTGCGCACGATAAGATTTGTTAAGAGATGTTTTAAATAGACAAATTGTTGATGATTACATTGAATGCATAATTTGAACGTTAGTATAGGGTTATTTAAGATCGCTCCGTAAGTAAAGTATAATTTATCTATGAGGAATATTGAGGTGTATAAGCAAATTTTTATAAGTGACGCGGTCCGCGGCGAGGGGTGCGGAGTACCAAATTAATACGATTATTAAAACATAGTGGAAAACGCCTTTACATTGTGATTGTTCATATATAACATTCATATTGGTACATTTCTTATAGCTCTATATATCTATATCTATCTATATATATATATATATATATATATGACACACGCGAGTGAGACGCAACCAGTATGTATGTAGGACTCGAAACTCGTACCTTGTAACAATGTATTGAAATAATGTTAACTATTCGACGTCGGTGCCTGACTGCCCATTAGGTTACGTATATAGTTGTGCCTATTAGTGCCGCTTCGTTTACACTTGGTTCCTATGTTAGTTAGGTTAATTTGTTTCCATTCATTCCTCTGTAACGCGCTGTCATAATGTTCAGTTCACGTCGCTCACTTCACTGTAACCATACTAATTCGTTGATACTAACTCCCCCGCTCGCTGTCCTACGTACGTTAATTTCGCACGGTCCCCTCGGCGGTGATCAGTTCGCATCATCAATTCCATCATTCGGTTATAATTGTTACTTACTGTAGGTTTAATGTACAACCACCGATGATAATACGATGAAATTGTTCACACCTGTTTTAATGTTAGGAAATGATGCCTTAACAAATGTTAAGTGGATGTATAAACAATTTATATTATGTTTAATTTCAGTGATATTGATTAGCACTAAGATGTAAGATACGGGCTCGCCGCCCGCACTCACAAACCTTTGGAACAATTAAGAACTTAGTTTGTAATGAAGCAACGTGGCAATCTTATATTTAACATAAAGAGTATAATTTATTTAAATAAAATTATGAATATGTATTAGAAATTTTAGATTTACTCAAACATTAAACTTAGTGCAAATTATTGTGAAAATCAATTGATGAGACTATTTATATGGGTTTTAATTATTATTATATAGGAGAAAACATAAAATATTGGATGAATTTATTAATTAAAAATAGTTAGCAAAATACAAATACGGTAAGACTCGTTAGAGGCTGGTCTGTCAAATGGCGACTCCACACGGTCGCGCGGCGCGCGCGCCCTGCGTCTCTACTGCACGACGACTCGTACTCGTGGCCCACTCACGGCCGCCCACGGCCGCCCACGGCCACCCACACAACCACGACCGCGTACGCGGACATACACATACACACTACTCGATTTATAATTATGTACACAGTGTACGCTGAATATTTAATTATGTGAAAATATAAGAAATATTTTGTACAAACCGTGAGTGACACAACACTTGCAACCTTTTGCATTTTAATAATTACACTGAGTAATATCGACATAAGATATATTATATACTGTATCTTAATAATAATAATGTTTATGGAATAATATATTTAAATCATGGCTTATAACAGTAGTACTGTTGTGTAGTTAACCCTTCAAGTCTTGTTTGTATTACTTTATATTATAGTGTACGCGGTTTTTTATATGTGTATGTTTATTCAGTAGATATATAATAATGAAAACATGTTTGTGTAAAAGTGTATTTTGGTATTATTATAAAGTAACTTAGCCGCACAGAGCACGGGCACGGCGGCGGGCTGCGGCCGGCGACCGGCGGCGGCGCCCGCGCACCGTGCCCACCATTAATACATTTATTATCGTAATTGACTAATTATACAAGACCCCTAGTAATAGTTAGATCTAGCACCGACTCTTATTAAGTTCACCTTGGACTCGTCTTAGTAAATTTTAATAAAGTATAATAATTAATTTGCATTTAGAGTGTGTCGTCCGACTGTTTTTATTGTAGTCCACTCACATGGCTCACATTAAAAACAATGCAGGTATTATTAATTATAAAACCTCATATTTATACTAGAATTTAATATAAATGTAATTATTGAATCCATTTTATGATAAAATTGCACAGGCTTTACAGTTAATTAACATTAATTAATTATTATAAAACATAGGGCAAGTTGTTGTTATTATTTCTGTTTTAATTAAAAATTTTGATGTTAATTATTTTTTAAACTATATTTTTTTATAGTGGATTAAAGTACATAATTCTCGATCTAAATAGATAACAAAATTGTTAGGTGAACTATTGACTGATGTACCATATTTAAAGTATAATGTTTACTTACGGCAGTATATAAGTTTACTTAGGCCGCCCACGTAGCGGGCAGCTGTGTTTATACAGACATGTGTATTAATTTCATAAAATGTAATTAATTGGAAGCGGCGTCCGCGACCGAAGCCAACAAATTAAGCATGTTACAATTGTAAGACTATTATCTAGATTTGTTATAATCTTATAATATGTAATCTACATACTATACTTAGCCCTAAAGTTGAGCATAATGACTGCGTGAAGCCTAGAGTGAGCGGGCGGAGGCCGCGCGCGGTCGCCGCCGGCCCCAGCGCGCGTCCTCCGCTTGCTCCGTATAAGTTTACTTTATGTTCGTTATATAAAAGGAAAATTATGATAGACTAACATGGACGTCCTTGTTAATTCTTATATATTTTTTTTTACATTGATTACCTAATGATAATTAGTTAATTACGGTCTTAATTATTAATTTTAACTGAAACACTTAAGTAAGAGAACTCCTTGTATGCGATGAGTTGTTCTATATAATAAAAAGTGCTATCACGACATTACACTGATTTTTTCGACGTAGCGTTATGCATTATTCATTATAGGTATTTTGGGTATATATTAGTGTTAGATATAACAGATAACATATAAGTAATGTAGTTTGTAATGTAATGGAAAATAAACAGTTTTTGTCGTAGTTCTCTATTATTAAGCTTCTTCTATCTATAATGGTTTAAGTAATAATACTGGTTATTAATTAAAATATTAATATTACCATTGCAAATATTTGAGACATCTTATGATGAAATATATATCTACATTAAGAACATTATTGAACTTAGATAATTAAAAGGAATCAAAAGTTTAAAAATAACACTGGCATTTTTAATGTGTCTCCCCATCCCTTAGTATAGTCACCCCCCCCCCCCACAGTCGTCACCGTTTGACATATTTAGTTATCATAATTTTTGTTTTTATACCGAGACATAAAGTTTATAATTTTCTTGTCCCATAATAGTCTTACACCATTAAATAATATAGATACTAAAGTCTAACAACCATCACAATGGATCCAGATTTTTATGTTCAGCCGATTCAATTAATTACCGTCGTGCCATTGGTTATGTCTTCCTGCTTGCACTTCGTTTCTTATATATTACACATTGGACACAATCTTTACTAACACATACACTTTCCATATTACTGTCACTAAACAAATGTATTGATCTAATTTATTCACACATTTCCCAATTAATTTTACCATCCATTTTAATTTTTGTCGTCAGTATTTTGGATTGTAAAATCGTTTGTAAACAGTTTTCTGTAATGTAAAGTTGATTAAAATCAGGAATGGCAACGTATGAAGGTCACTACTAGAGTATATTGAGATTGCTACGGTGCTATTCATATCCGCAAACGACCACTTTCTATTAGTTGGGCCGTAAGCTTGTTTGCCATTCTATGTTGCATAAAATATTCTTTTAAGGAAGTGTTCTACATTTTATCTATAAAAAAAAAAAAAAAAAATTATCTAATGAAACAAACATTGAAAAAGATTAATTTTGAGCCTTTTATGTTAATTTGATATCTGGTCTCGTAAAACATGAGCTAAAACTTTTTATTTCTTGACTTACATGTTAAATGGTTTTTTTAAACGGTGAAAATGAATATACCCTTGCGAGGGTACCAGTGACTTATGAAAATATTAATATTGTAAAACCTTTATACAGGGTTGCTATCTTAATTTTTTTTTTTGCCCTGGCTTACAAATATAGATAAATCCTCACCTATTTTATAATATTTTAAAAACCTTTACACAGGGTTGCATTGTTACATTTTTTTTTTACCTGGTTCTCACCTATTTTATATTTTTCTGCTTCATCCTCATGAAGCAGGCCAGTTGGTCCACCAATTCAACAATAATTAACAACAAAACTATATATATTGCTAGCAATGGGTTACACACCCCATTACTAACAAACCCTTTTTCTCTCCATATGGGTAATATTTAGTTGGTGTAGAACGCTCCTTTAAAACGATGTTAATGTATTTGTATTCGGCCTATATATTTTTATACGATCAGTAATAACAATAGCAATTTAATTTTTTTTTTTAAATAGTTTTTGAAATGTATATTGTAATCGTCCAGCCAACGAATTTACAATCCAATTCTCCTATTATCTAGAATACTGATGAAAGTATGACTGTCGCAAGTAGGGTTAACCATCCCTCTAGATTTGTTCGGGCTTGTTTTAATTTCTCCAGATTTATAACAGACTTCAAATAATTGTTTGTTCCTTGAAAAAAAAAATGACTTAAATTTTAGCAAAAGTTCCAATTAATTTGATTTAAAAACTAAAGTATTGGACCGATTTTTATAAAAAAAATTATGGGACCAATTTGAAGTCTTTATTGAAGTCGATTGAAAAGAAGGAGGTTCTTAATTCGACTATATATTTTTTTATGTTTAAAATAATTCCGTCATTTATTAACCGATTTGGAAAATTCTTTTTTTAGCAAAGGAATGATTCAATAAAAAAATCACTAAAATCGGTTCAGTAGTTATTAAATCAAAATAACTGTTTTTACTACGATTGAATTTGCTTTTTTTTTTGTCGAACAAATTTACTAATTTGTATTTTTCGCATTTTGTTATCTCATATTGCGATTAGTTTCAGTCAGGACTTTCAAATTCTGAAATGGCAACCCTAGTCACATGCTAACACTGTTGATGGTAGAAGGTGACGACGTGAGTAACGCCGGCAGTCCCAAGTTCCTGAGCGTGGCACCGATGAGTGACGCTATCGGATCCCACCCACAGGTTCCATATAACGTGTACTGTGTAGGATATTCGTAGTTTAACAGAAAAAAGATGCCTTTAAAATTAGAACACAAATTAATATTTAGAAAATACTAATTAAAATCGGTTTACAATTGTAGAAGTTGGGTACCTGGTTGTTAACATAGTAGGTAATGTAGGTTTTTGTCAATTAATGAAACGGGAATGGTAACGCCGCCAGCACTATCGGTATACGCTGGCAGGGCTCCAGTCAGACAGATGATAGGCAAGGATGAAGCAGGTCAATTGATCCATCGTCATGGTTCCAACAATATTCACGATGGTTTCCAGGGGATCCGCGTGGTGATCGAATTGATAGGGTGTATTGTTAGTAGTGGTACTATAGGTATGAAGCTTATCACTAGATGGAGCTCTGTGTTGTTTATATTACTGCACGGAAAATCAAGAATACTGCATGCTCGACGACTCATTCTTACAAAGTGTCTCTCGAAACTTGCATGGTTGTACTTCGATTTGAAGGATGGCATATGGCTGTGAAATTACAGGGCACAGAGGTATAACATCATAGTCTTTAAGCAACGCATGAGTGTCTACAGGCGATGGTCACCTTTTTTCATCACGTGAGCCGTCGGTATATTTAATGCTCAATGGCAGAGCTTTTTATATAATTTAGAATGGCAAACAAGCTGACGACCCACCTGATGGAAAGTGGTAACTTTCGCCTATAGATATGAGCAATACCATGGACATAACAAAGTATACTGTTTCGCTCATAATACTCTTCATGCGATGCCATTACTGAGGACTTGGATGTTATTCCTCTATACCCTGTAAATTCGCTACCATATCTCACCCATCAAACCGAAACACAGCCCTGTAAATATAACTGCTTCACGGTAGAAACATCGAATGAAACAGAGGTGCCCAAGCAAACGGCTTTTGTACAAAGTCTCCGTCTGGTAAGCTATATGGACCGTTCATATGTTGGTGAATGTACTGAATGCTAGTTTGTCACAATCGACCAATATTTAAATATAGATTTAGGGTCACATCATCGGTCTATCAGGATATGATTATTGTAGATATTTAGGGCAGATTCCGAGGTGCTGTTTCTCTGAACCTCTAAAATTGAAATTTCAATTTGATTTCTTTACAAAGTATTGTTAGGATCAGTATGAACCCATTTTCTAATTCAGATTCAGTTCAAAAATATTGTAATTTTAGTTTTCTTTTTTTAAATGGGTGAAAATGGAATGGTAACCCTGCGGTATTGGTATACGTAAACGGGGCACCAGTGATAAATGATAGGTGAAGATAAAGACAGGTCAATCAGCCCATCGTGAAGAATTCGACAAGAATTACGCACGATGGTTTCCAGAGGAAACCGCGTGGTGGTCAACCTGATAGAGTATATTGCTAGCAATGGGGCTCTTAGAACTTATTACTAGTAATCCCTTTCCCCCTGTAATTTTAGTTATCGCTTTACCATTATAATATCTACTCGAAAAATTCTTCTGTGTCACGAATTTTGACAAAACATAAAACTGAAAATCCACAAACTCTGATACTTAAGGCAACTCGTCAATATTGAATCAGATTTAGATAGATTCTTAGAAAGTTACCACTTTCATTCACGTAATATAACATAAATATAATTTTTTTTTGATTCGATAATTTTGCAAAATAGTCAAATGAATTTAAGTGGGTTTAGAGAAAAAACACATCAAAATCAGCCCAAAGTTTGAAATTACGAACTTACGATCTCTATTTGGTTTTGCGGTGCTCGACCGTTGCATCACGGTATACAAACAGTAAGACGATTCAAATGTATAACAATTAATTTAATGGTATAAAAATAGTGTGTTCACCATGAATAATTTCCGATTTTAATTCGTAATTTCCGACTATACTAATATTATAAAGAGAAGGATTTGAGCGTTTGTAATGGATAAATTCAAAACTACTCGATTTTAAAAATTCTTTCACATATAAACTACGTTATCAGTATGTACTTATATATATTTTTTTCAAAATTTCTGTCCACCCGTGCGAAGCGGGACCGGACCGCTAGTTATGTAATAAAATGAAAAACCCAAAAAATATATAAAGATATCGGTCATACACACGACATTTGTAATGTCGGGTTCTCACTATTCTACCGACATGTCAATCATGCAATCAAAAAGTAGAAATGGGTTCAGAGGGTTTATCCGTAGGGGTGACAATATTTAAAACAGATATTTTAATAATTTTACATAACTACTTATTTTCCATTAATAAAAAAATAATACTTCTATCCCCATATTCATAAAAACTAAATTTTCTACGAACCTTCATTAATAAAAAAGTAATACTTCTATCCCCATATTCATTAAAGCTATAATTTTCTACGAATCTTCATTAATAAAAGGAGTAATACTTCTATCCCCATATTCATAAAAACTAAAATTTTCTACGAACCTTCATTAATAAAAAGAGTAATACTTCTATCCCCATATTCATAAAAACTAAAATTTTCTACGAACCTTCATTAATAAAAAGAGTAATACTTCTATCCCCATATTCATAAAAACTAAAATTTTCTACGAACCTTCATTAATAAAAAGAGTAATACTTCTATCCCCATATTCATAAAAACTAAAATTTTCTACGAACCTTCATTAATAAAAAGACTAATAATCCCCATATTCATAAAAACTAAAATTTTCTACGAACCTTCATTAATAAAAAGAGTAATACTTCTATCCCCATATTCATAAAAACTAAAATTTTCTACGAACCTTCATTAATAAAAAGAGTAATACTTCTATCCCCATATTTATAAAAACAAAAATTTTCTACTAGTCTATTTTAATTATTACACTGTTTTGTCACTTTCAAATTATGAATTTAGCACCAAAGAAAAAGAAAACAGTTCAATAACTAAAATTGATTTATGAGAGATTTAACGTTTTTATGAATAAATGAGGGTAAATTGAACTGATACAATAATCATGTAATATAAGATTTACATTAAATTATTCAATGAATATTATATATTAATGAAAATATGAAATAGTCATTAAATTTTCGCTAGTATATTTATATTTTAATGTAATAAGTACCGCTTTAACTTACGTATAATTAGCTCGAAAAAGCTCGACTAGTTTCGGGATCAATTCGTGATCCTTAGTCATGAATGACTGTGACGCGAGCACAAGCCTAACTGCGTGCCTCGGCCCGTTGAGTATTTATATATGCAATTTGTTTATGGTAGGTATTAAAGTTTTAAATGCGTTTAAATGATATAATGATTTGTGTATTAAATGCCATTTTTCAAATTATAATTTATGAACCTTATTATTTTTGAAAATGAAAGTATATAACAGACTCGTTTATATATTTATATATTGTCTAATTTTTAGATACTTTACGCTACCAAATTACCGAGTAGGTAGTCCCAACTGTTGTAAAAATGTAAAATTATGGTATCAGGTGGCGATGATGTTTTGTGGCGGTATGGTGTCGCCCCAGCCCTCGTTCTGTAACGTTACCGACATGTCTTCGTCGGTGTCAGGTCTCTATTACGATAATTTCATGCAACACTTTCAACGTAGGTTTGAGTCTTATCAATAGTTTAACTTCCTGGTAGTGGGGGAACGTGTAGTAAGTATATGGTATATCCCTAGATCCATGTAGCGTGTGGCGTCCACTGTTTATTGTATTGTATTGTATTGATAGATTGTACTATCCGTTTCGTATTCGAATAGTTTTCGACAGAAATCTGTTAACGCCTCTATTACCTGTCACGTTACAAAGAGAAACGATTTTAAGTATATCTGAATGATTATGTAAATCTGCTTTGATTTCAATAGTGAATTAAAATGTTAATCATGGAACTAGTTCACACGAATCGAACACAAGTATTTTGTTACTATATATTTGATACTTTGCTTTTGAAATTCCTAAATATGTTTTTTTTTTCATTAAAATCCAAAATCTAGTGATAATCCAAAAGAAATCTTACTGCTTAGTTAACGATTTAGATTGTTAAAATTATCATTTCAGAAATAAATAAAAATTGTTTTTAAGAAATGACAGATACTTCAGACGTTTGTAGAATTCGCGTGAAACTTATTTTGTAAGTGGTAACCCGTAGCGATTAACGCATGCCACCTTAAATATGTAGTTTTCAGAAGAGAGTTAATTGGTTACCTCATTGTTATAAACAAAGCTGTCATCAATAATTCAATTTGATTTATTAACCAAGTTGACATGTTTTAATCGGACCGCGCAACGGCATTGAAAATTTATTGATTAATGATTATTCTCAAATTCTATAAGATGTACATTTTGGGTGATTGATTTAGGTTAGTTTAGGTGCAAACGGAGTTTTGTTCACACGCAAAAACGAAAATGTTTAATGAAATTTGAAACATCACTAAAAATAAGTTTTTGTTTTTGCTTTAGTAATATGTATGTCTGTTTGTCTATGTTTCTCTGTCTGTCTTACCGATTATTTGAATACGAGAGTATAATAGGCGAAGGTAATCTGTATTATAATACACTGGGGTCAATTCTGAGTTACCATTTAAAAACACTCTTTTATTTAATATTTTAATTTGATAGTTTCGCGTAATTATTGTTTTATCGACCACCATAAATTAAATTTTGACTTTATTGGACATTTAGTTCGTTTTGGTCCTTGCAATAAATATTTCGTTGTATTATCAAATAAAAATTTTTGTTTTAGACATAGATTTAGAAAACGCTATTTCTATCTCTAAAATTGAAATTACTCTGAATCTATCCCAGTGTTTGATAGTTACGATAACGAACGATAGGGATTGTAGTTTAGCATGATCTATCAATACCAGAGGTTTACGGCTCAAAGGTTGGTTGAATGTGGGGCGTGGTGCGGTAAGTTTCATATTTTATTTTTTACTAATTACAATTATCAAATAGCAAACATTAAATCTATTTAAAGTTGTATTTGAAATGATATAATGTAGATTCAAAAATTCACTTGTGTTTGATTTGTCAGCTTTGTGATTTTTATACTGTTCACCATCCAGGTGACGATTATGAGTACACCGGAGGTTCAGGAGATGGATATCAGAAATCATCCAAGCGCAGCTTTCATGGGACATCATCAAGCGGAGCAGCATCGGCATCATCTTATCATCCCTATAGGCGCTAACGAGTGAGCGCCCGTGTTTACCCTTTTTATAATTATGCTATCCTAGTACCTACATTGAGGCGACGCGTTATTTGTGTTTGACTTCAGATATCTACTATATCGATGATAATGATTTTGACGGTCGATAATTTAGAGTTACACATCTCGGGCTCAAGTCTCAATTGATTGCTTTATTTTCGTGAGGTTCTCACGAACAGTCGAGACTCGAGTTTGTAAGTGATACATGTATTATATCTTTTTTTTTTAAACAATACAATCATTGAGTTTTTACATTTTTTTTTTTTGTCGGAGACGAGTCTATAAGAAGCGTTTCTCTAAACTCGTGTATTTTGGATGTATTTATTAATAGTTTATTTTGGGGGTAGTCGAACGTTGAATGATTCGACAATGTTCGACATTTAAATTTTAAAAACTATAGCGTAATTAGTGCATGTAACGTATTCTTATAAACTTCTGTCCGAATTTATAATAGACTAGATTATGTTTCTTACTTTTTGTGTAGCGTGGATATATTATCCGGTTAAAGTTAACATTACAAATTGTTTGTTGTATCCATCGGTTAAATATATATATTATAGAACATATAAACCCGCTGTTTATATAATTATGACTAAAAATATCAACATTTTAAGACAACGTTAATTACATAGATTATGTATTCATATTTGTTTCAACTTTATAACCAGATAATAGAAATCGTTTAGGTACCTAGAATGGGTTTGATCTAAAATAGTTTTGATTATAAATTAACATGATCTATTTTGATGTAATAAGAGTTTATATAGGTAATAGTTGACTTAAAATTTAAAGTAAATATCTATAATTTTTAACTGATTTCTAAATGAAAAGGAATTGTTTTTTACTATAAAATATTTTATAGGAATTTAACGTTAAATTCATCACAGTTGCCATCGTATGTACGTATGCCTACTCTTGTACCTATTACTCGAATGTAGTTAAATTTGATTTCATAAATTTAAAAATATTTTCAAATACTTAACCCTGCATTTGGGTATCTTATAACATAGGTTGTAAAATTTGCTTTCGAACAGCTCGAGCTGATAGGAATCGAACCCACGTCTATCCTGTCTGAGAATGTATTTTGTTACATAATAGAATGAATCCAATATTACATTTTTATAGATTTACAGTTGGCAAATCTTTTAATCACTTTTTCAAACGTCATCACATCTCACATAGGCGCCATCTACCGATTTTATAGATTAACTAACGACTTTGTTGTAGTACGATAAGCAGAGAGATGTGGTTTCGAATCCCATTGGATGTTTTAAAGGTACATTTTTCATCTTAGCAATCGTGTTTGGATGAAATTTGTCGTGTTCGATTTTATAGTTTTTATAATGTACTCGTAGTTCCGTGTAACGTATACGATTTTTTATTTTTTATTTTTCATACTTGTGCACTCATTTGGTTTTTTTAGACATTATCTCACTTGGTATTTTTCACTTGAAATTTTCTTCCATTGTTACTCTCTTGACCACTTGTATTTTTGTTTAATAAAAGTACTAATTATTTTAAGTTTCATTTAAATTATAACAGAAAGACTGGTTAGATGTATCCTCACGTTGACAAGTTCGCGCTCGATGCTTCTGTCTCCATCAGATCCGTTGCGAATAAATAGGTCATAATAGAGTATATTTTTATAATAAATTATTTTATTTTTGAATCATTTTAAATTACATTTTATAACACAAATAGGTAGACCTTGTTAATATATTAATGTACGATTAAAAATTTATGACATCAGATAAGCACAATCCAAAATAGATGAGAGATTGTTATTAATGTAATTAAAATGAATGTTCATAGTTTAACGTTGTAATATAAAATAGTATTAATGTACATTATGTTATTCTTAAATATTATAAAATTTAAATGCAGTTAAAACGGGTCTGTTACCTTAATTCAGACAATTCTATTGTAGAAGATATGTCTAAATATAACATTAGCCTCTTAAATTAAGACGTTTATTAATATATATATATATATATATATATATATATATATATATATATATATATATATATATATATATATATATATATATATATATATATATATATATATATATATATAACACACAGAATTTATTTCTTAGCTTAGCCATTTCTCGGTCATAATTTTAATTTTAGCCACCTACACATTAATTTTATAAGTAAGATAATTTGGCATAGTCTTTTATATAAAGTAAATCGTGTTATTATAATAAATTAGTTTTACGAAATTGTTTATGTACTAGTAGTACTTAACGTCAAAATAAATTGTGTAAAGATATTTTTCACATTATTTCCTTATGTTAACACTTATTCTAGAATCGTAAGTTACATAAACTATAGTTAATGGACAGAAATTGCGTCAACACTCGTGTGTTATCTCCTTAATTACAAAAGCGATTTTGGATGTGCATTTTACATTAAATATTAAAATTCAACAAGTGCATAAAATATTAAAGTGAATGATGGAATATAATATTAGGTAAATAGTGCCAGTCAATGGCACGAATACAGCAGGTGAATACACCGGGTAAGGCACTAGGATAGAAAATAGAGAGTTATATATTAGATATATATATATAGGATTTCACTAAGAATTGACCAGTTCCTTGTCGAAGGCCACGGTCTAAACGAACAATCATTGACGCTACATATAAATTTATTTTCAAAAAAAGGGCAAAATGTTGATTTTAAAGTGTTAATTTGGATGAAAATTTCACAATTAGGTAAATTGATGCTCATAGAAACTTTAATCTATAAACATGGATTAAATTAGATGGCGTTACATGTCTTTGTGTGTGTTTTTTAATAATGAAGTTTTTGTACATGAAATATCGTATTTGCACAGAAAAAGATTAAAATGCTCATATGTAATATTATGTACCCTATTTCATTGACAAACGATAATGAAATACATAGTTGCTTCTATTAGATAATTCAAGGGTTTTTGTCAACAAGGTTTGTTTTGCAAAGATAATAAAATTAGTAAAGCTTTATTGAGCAGTAAGTACAATCACGCTACAAATAATAAACATTTGATATAGTCAGTTTCCCTCTTGGGTTTTTTATTTAAATATACCTCTAGATACTAGAGGGCGACTCTCCCACGTGCATAGTAGTAGTTGTACTATAAACTGTACTTAGTTTGGATGTAGATGGCGCTGTGTGATAGGTATACCCAAAAATATTTATTCCCTTTTATAATTCAAATTATTTAATTTCTAATTTTATTATAATTTAAACACAGTTGTAAAATACAGTAATTAAAGCAACTTATTTGTAAAGAGAAAGAGTAATCCGACATGCCAGATGACGCTTTGATGTCTAGGAAGCTGACTGCGTCTAAAATGTTTACTTATTGCACGTGACAGTTAACAAATAAATGCTAGTTCGTTCGTCGAGTCCACAGACAGGGCACGGCGGGTATCGGTCGCGTGAGAGAGGTGGTGGGACGAACTTGGAACGTGTCTCATGGCTCCGTGGTGGAGGGGCGGCGCGCGGCGCAGTTGGCGCACGCGCAGGCGCGCGCCGCGCCCTCTGCCGGCAGCTGCGCGTGCGCCGCGCGGTAGCACAGCTCCCGGTAGCGCGCGCAGCCTGCAAATGTATATGTGGAACTTTATATAGGTGTAAGTATGGAACGATAAGGCTTATCCTCAAACTGATAATGGTGGGCTATATTCTCCTCACATAAGGGGTGGACTGTAAAGGAGAAGCAGCGTCCGTGTCCTGCCCCGAGCATTGTGTACACGCAATGTACGTAATACAGTGTTAAGTATGCGTTTAATATTTTAAAGGTTCATATTATCTCAGTAATTTACTTTTTTTTTATATACTGAAGCAGTATATTTTATGTAAGAATGTCACAAGTATGCATGAATGAATGAGAATCTATATTTATTGTTGTGAGTACATGGAATGAATTGGTTAGTTGTATGAGATAACAAGCTTCTATGATGTTAAAAAAGACCCACACAGACGACTCTCTTTACCACAAGCAGCAGATTTTTCTTTATATAACTATGGGCACACATAAGCATACAACCCGTCTGATGGTAAACGGATTTACCGGAGCCTATGGACGCCTGTAACATCAGGGAAGTTATGCGCACGTTGCCGACTCTTAAGAAACCTTAATACGCCCTTTTTGAAGTTCATGCTGTAATCTCTAGGGAAAATCTCAGCAGAATGATCATTTTACAACCTGAGTGCGAGAGGAAGCTCTTCTAAAACTGCAGTCGTACCTTAGAATCAAAATGGTTACCATCCTAATTCTAAAGTATAAGTATGGTTTCCCTGTCGATGGCGATGGGTATGATGGTGAAAAACTTGTCTTTGTATTGGGAATAATGCGTAAAACGTATTTCTTTGAGTCATTAGCTAGATATGGAACAACATGCGTTTTTGTTCAACAAATAAAATTACTAAGAAATTAATAACCTGTAGGAGGCAGCGCCAGACGAGTGTCCGCCGCAAATCCGCGCTGTGCCAGTCGGTCTAGTAATGTCGTAGCTGACCATCACCGCTCGCTGTCGTGTTCAGCGCCTGTAACATGCATACGACAGTGTAATTGAATTGATTTATCATCATATCAGTCATTAACTGTCCTCTGCTAAAGATAGGCCTTCCCCATAAAGGGGTATTCTACCAGTAAATGCTTCGCTTGGCAGATGACTTGGCAACCACGGGTTTTTGGTGATGTATTAACCTCTCAACTGTGTCGCGTCCGCTGAGCGGATGCGAGTGTATAATATTGTACAAAAAATATATAATTTTACATCTAGTAAGGTGTTAGTTTTTTAATAATTGAAAAATAAAAGGTAATTTATAGGTGACCCCATTTTATTTCTCATAGAACAGTTGCAATGCAATTCAAGTTGAGTGTGGTGTAAGAAATTACATAAGGAATGTAGTTAGAATATAAATCTAATCTCAATTTTGTATAATTCCAATTAGATTTCGGAAAAATCAGGTTTTTTAAACCTATACGCTAAAAATACCTAGTCTGTGTAAAGTCTGCTCACGGGACGCCACAGATGTGGATTTTCCACCATTTTGCATGACACAGTTGAGAAGTTAAGAGACGCGGCTATATCTTTCGACCATTAAATTTCCTTAGTCGCCTCTTACGATACTTGAGAGTAAAGGAAGTGGTGGCCTATTCTATGCCGGGATCGCACGCCAATTAATACTATATACTAGCGACCCACCCCGGCTTCGCAAGGGTGCAATACTAATACTAAATATCGCTGCCGGCCCATTAAAAACTTCTAAAATTATCAGTGTTTTTCTACTATATTATGCGTGTATTATACATATAACCTTTCTCTTGAATGACTCTATTAAAAAATCTGCATTAAAATCCGTTGCGTAGTTTTAAAGATCTAAGCCTACATATGGACTGACAACAGAAGCGACTTTGTTTTATACTATGTACGTGTTGAAGCAGTGTGTGCAGATAGGTATATTCTGCAGATATAAACTGCGACTTCAATTGTAACAAAACGGACTAATGAACGACGAAATGCTTCGTAGGCACATTACGTTAAAAATATTTTTTTTTTTTACAACACAGGGGGCAAACGAGCATGCGGCTCACCTGATGGTAAGTGACTACCGCCGCCCATGATCACCCACAACACCAGCGGCATTACAGGTGTGCTGCCGGCCTTTTAAAAAGGAATATACTCTTTCCTTGAAGGTTATGTTGTCGTATCGGTTCGGAAATACTGCTGCTGGAAGTTGATTCCAAAGAATGGTTGTGCGTAGAAGAAAGTGCCTTGAAAAACGCACGGTGGAAGACCGCCACTCGTCCAGATGATTGAGATGAAACTTTAGTTTGTGGCGGGTTGTACGATGGTGAAAATCAGCAGCAGGTATCAGTCCGAAGAATTCCTCAGAACACTCCCCATGATAAATTGGGTAGAAGATGCACAGAGATGCAACATCTCTGCGCAGTTTCAGTGGGTCAAGTCGGACAGTAAGGCGTTGACTATCGATAAATCGAGCCGCCCGACTTTGAATGCGGTCTAACGGAAGGAGTTGGTACTGTGGCGCTCCTGCTCACAGGTGAGAACAGTATTCCATATACGGCCTGACTTGGGCTTTATATAATTTCAGGCGGTGTTCTGGCATGAAATATCGTCTCACCCTATTCAGCACTCCTAACTTTTTGGAAGCTATCTTAGCCTTCTCCTCCAGATGACCGCAAAACTGGACATCGCAAGATATATCAACGCCCAGAATTCCTAGACTCGACTTTTTATCAAGGGAAGTGCCCTGAAAGTGAGGAGATATGACAAACGGATATTTGAATTTAGGACGCGGAATTTCATGTAAGTAATCCAATATCTCTGTACGTCGTCGTCTCTGTAGGTAGATTTTGTTTTGCAATACGCAGTAGGGTCGATTCTGAGATGATTCATGAAATGGAATGAAATATAAATGTGAATATGCTAGTTGAGGGTATCCTACAAATATTTGCACAATAATCTAGATTTGTACTATTATTAGACAGCTAATTGTTTAATAGTCAGGTCAATTGTTCGGTTGTTTACATTTTCATAAAGTTCGTAAATTTGGAATTTACTAAATTTGTGACCTGCCAAGGGGTTCTTATTCTCGTTGATTGACGGCAAACGCTAAGTCCGGGAGGAGAAAATGGTACAATTGGCACATTGGCAGCTTAATTTACATAATTTATTTGTTAGTTTAGTTATCCGTTTTATTGTTGTTTACTTTAACAACATCGGGAATTTAAGGTCTTAGGATAATGGCTAGGTAATTTTACAATTGGTACTTGGAGAAAGATGAATTTGAAGAAAAGAAAAGAAAATAGTGTAGGTAAGGAGTAATAATATATATAAGGGATAAAAAAATATTAGAATCAGTAATTTTGTGCAATGGAGAACTTTTTGCTTACCTTCGTTAGCAGCAGGCGAGTGTCCTCCGGATTTGTCCTCGTTGCGAGGGGTCGTCGACCCATCTGAATGGTCCTGGAATGGGTAATTTAATGTAAAGAGGTTTTAAAATTAATAAAAAACAAGCGTCACGTTGTTCGTTCATCATATTCGAAATGGCATAACCGAAAATGATGAAATTTTGAAAAATTCGAAAATATTGTTTGTTGCAACTTGAAAAGATAATTTTCATTGTAATCACAGTATTATTTTTATTATACTCGTATGTATATTAGATATTTAGGTTATTTATAAGTATTATACGGAACTAAATAATCGAGGAATTGGCAGCGTTCCTCTTAAAGCATCACCAAAGCTAACTACGATTGTCAAGCGTAGCAACTACTGTCACAATCTCAGTAGGGGAGGCCTATATTCAACAGTCTACTGCTAGATATACTGTCCATAGTAAGTATATACTTATATAACGGAAGGACCGTAGTTAATAACTGATAACGTCATAGTCGTAGAATACTGACGGATCTGACAAATATTACATATATAGATCCGTCAGTATTCTACGACTATGACGATATGATGATGAATGAATGCAAAATCTTTATTGTTCCTTGCAAAGAATGATACAGATTATAAAGATTAACAATATGTACACAAACAAAGTTAATTACATAAATGCAAGATAAAGAGGCAGCAGTGGGCGGCCTTATCGCTAAATAGCGATTTATCTATCTCTTCCAGGCAACCTTATTATGATAATAATGATTATATTATATTGGATAATTAAATTTACAAGTGTAGTATACCCTCAATGTAATGGATCCGTTAGGGGGCAAAACAAGGTATACCGGATCAGAAAGTTAACACAATTTTTTTTTTAATATTATCGTATAAAATTTTTAAGATAAAAATGCAATGTGTCAACACTCATTTTCATCCCCATGATGTTGTGAAAGGGCGAATAAGAAAACAACACATAATAGACTTGCGTAAGTGTAAACATCCCACGCTTGACATTTTGGTAAAAACAATAGCGTAATTTAAGGTTATTTACCAGAGAGATCTGGCCTCTTAAATTCGGCGCATATATACTCCCAGATATCTTTGAGAAGCTTCGGTCATATCCTGGGGTGGGCACTATACGACTGGGATGGGCCCCGCCCACCCGGCACCCTTCTAAATACCCCTGCGGTTATAATGTAAGATGTCACGTGTGTGTTGTACTAATAGATACGTCATCAATTTGCTCAGGTGTACTCAAGTGACCGAAAAGTGGATAGTGGCGAAATGTTTCGGAAATTGAATAATTTTGTACCTCTAGCACGGAACCCCTAGAGTCTGGCCTATGTGACTCGTTTTATCGGTTTCTTGAAAATATAAGAGTATTGGTAAATATACTTTTTTATAGGTTTTGTATGGTTTTTTTCGTGGATGATAATGAAATGGTAAACCCGCCTGCGTTAACGGTATACGCTGGCGGAGCATCAGTGATGGATGGTAGGTGAGAATAAAAATGCAAGTCAGTTAGCCCATCGTAATGGATACACGTGGCATTCAGCTCGATGGTTTCCAGGGGAGACCACGTGGACAAGGTATATAGCTAGTAATGGGACTGGTAGTCCACATTACTAACAATCCCTTCCCTCCCCGGTTTTGTATGGTTTGGTTTGTTAATTATTTAAGATTTTGTCCCAAAAAAAAAAACTTATGGAGAAGGCCTATTGTTCAGCAATAGACAATCAACGGCTGATATCATCGTCTGTCGAGTCAGTGATTATAAAATTCTAATATTAAAAATGTATAAAATTATAACAAAATGCTAGTTAAGCTTACAAGTCAGAATAAGAATGTCTTGTTTTTGCTAGATACCTCGTAGCTAGTCCTGGAGCTCTTTCGCATCTACCCACTTATTTTGTTAATCAATTTCAGTAAACTGGCTTTGTTTTCTTGTTAGTATATTATAATTATATGGACATTTTTTTATCCAAATAGACTTATATTTTTAACTATGTTTATCTTTCGTCATCAGAACCATGGCAATGCTCGTTAATTAAAGTACCTATATACCATATATATATATATATATATATATATATATATATATATATATATATATATATATATATATATGTGAAAATAGAATGGTAACCACGTCCGCGCTATCGGTATACACCGACGAGGCACCAGTGAAAGATGATAGGTGAAAATGAATGCAGCTCAGGTGGCTCACCATGATGAATTCGACAAGAATTAAACATGATGATTTCCAGGAGGAACCACGAGGAGGTCGACCTAGTTGGGTATATTGCTAGTAATGGGATTTTTAGTCTCCATTACTAACAATCCCTTTCCCCCAGTACCTATATTTACACGTGTTTCAAAATTAAAACATAATAAGTAATTTTTCTAGGCACGATTTTATATTCTCAATGTCCGGGATACACGAGACGGAGTTATGAGTAAAAAATAGTGTAATTTATATTTTGTTAATAAAGTTTAATGATCAACCTTCGAATCATTGTATTGTATATGTATTTTAGATTTTTTTTTAATGAATGATAATGGAATGGTAACCCCACCTGCGCTATCGGTATACACCGGCGGGGCACCAGTGAAGGATGATAGATGAGTATGAAGCAGGTCAGTTAGCCCATCGTGACGAATTCAACAAGAATTGTTCACGATGGTTTCCAGGTGCATATTGGTAGCAATGGGGCTGTCAAACTCCCTTGATAACAATCCCTTTCCCCCCAATTTTAGATTATTGGCCACAACAGAATATCAGTGTTTTACTCTTTTAAGGGCAAAGTAATAAACTGAGTTGTGGCCATTTTGTGTTACTATGGCACACGCATAGAGGAAAGGAAAGAAAGGAAATTGTTAATTTATGTAATTGTTTTTTTTTTTGTTTTGTGCTTTTTTATTTTTATTCTTTTATCTCTTTTACTGTGTTTTATGTGTATGTTTTTTTTTTATTGTAATTTGTGTGCTGTAAGTAATGTAAATAAATTATCTATCTATCTATTTTCCAGGGGTTCCTGCTCCTTAAAATACGCATATGTACTCTCTGATATGTCTACCGATTCGCCTGTCAAGCAGTGGCATCTACTGACAAAACCTTCCTTTATGGCTAATGTTTAGCAGTGAACGATTGACGGCTTACATGACGATGATGACTGGCACTTCAGAATCAACTACATTATATTTTTAGAAGTGTTTTTTTTTTTTACATTGCTCACTGAATGTTTATTACTAAAATCCAAAATTGGCAAACACAATCTGTAGCGTCCAAATGAATACAAACAAAGCTAAAGCTGCACTTAAACGCTGAAGCATAATACAGAGTTGTGCCCAATTGTTCGAACAATAAACGCTCATTCCGCTTGTTTCCCCGGAAACGCTACTTTTTGTACTGAATATAGTATAGTTAACAGGAGCTTTACTGGCTTTACTGAACGGATATTGTGTTAGTTAGAACTAATGGAACGCGGCCCGCCCCCAGGTGGGGGTCTCCCACCCGTACCGATAAAAAGCAGAATGATTTTAACATGGTTTCGCTTTATCTCGGTCCGCTTTGTAGGGTGTAATTTAAATTCTTAGAGGGAAATACGTAGGTATATTCTTAGCTGCATTAACTTTTTAATTCATTAAGATTCACCTATTTTACATTTGATATCTTAGGCAGAGAAAATTTAAATTCATAAAGGAAAAGATAGGTGAATGGTTATAACGTCGTATTTAATAGTTAAAAAAAAATATCTTTTTTAATAACACGATTCTAGTTAAAAAAATACTCTATAATATCTCGATTATCTGGCTCAAATACAATCAAGTAATTAAATTTTTATATATTTTTTTATTATGTAAAGGGTTTTATATATATCATTTAGACATTACGATATAAAAAAAATTATGAGCTATAAAAGCATTGGATTACGTAATATCTACCTATTTACCCAATTAATATATAATACCATTTCTAAATAGATAATTAATGAAATAAGTGAAGAACAAGTCCGGATAATCGAATATTCGGACAATTGATGCTCGGAAAATCGAGATTCTACTGTACTTAAAATCTTTCATTGTATAATACTTAATTGTATTTATAGATACAATTCATGGGGTTTTTACCTATCAACTAAACAAGTACTGGGGGAAAAAAATTTAACAGTCTTCCAATTTTCTCTGGCTTGTACATATACTATCTCTCGAATAACAGGTTTATTTTTAAATCTATATCAATCTCGCCAAATGATTATCCAGATCTATATCTATAAAGCCAATGACAATTTTGTATGGCATTCATGAAACAACAATTAGGAATAAGGTTAGAATTGGGAGCGATTCCCAATAGTTTACATTGGCAAGTTACACTAATATGTATGTATGAAAACCTCATGGAATCATTACGTCGCTAGTATTACATATCGAGGGTTCGTAACGTCTCAATTCTAGCATGGATCTATTGGAATTTATTTCAAAAATAACTCCACATGTCGCGAAGTTCTAACACGACTAAGTAAATGGGGAGGGATTAGTAATGCGGTCTACCAGTCTCATTGCTAGTAATATATCCTGTCAGGTCGCCTTCCACGTGGTCCTCCCTGAAAACCATCGTGCTGAATCCCAGGTTTATTCATCACGGTGGACTAACTGACTTGCCTTTTCATTTTCACCTGTCATCTCTCATTGGTGCTCCGACAGCGTATATCGTTAGAGCAGGCGGGATCGCCATTCTATGATCATCGATTAAAAAAAAAACAATGTAAGTAACATCTAATGATTTTGTAATTTTCTATCCATGGATGGGGAAATCTCACCAAAAACTGTTTTATTTAAAGGAAATGTGGAGATCTAGCAATATGCTGTAAAGGTTCGGTAAAACGAAAAAGTTTCTTCATTGTCTCTGTTTTATGTAAAGTTATAAAGATGTAAATATTACTTATGCATTAAATAAATAACGAGAGACTTGTTATCCAGGCTCATTATTTTTTAACAAGCGATCTATCTTGTATTTACGTCGTTGGTAGAGTTGAAAAGTTGGAAAATTCGTTATACGATCATTAGATATGATGTTTTTATGTTCCATTCTTTTTTATAGGAGAATGAATAACCTAAATTGGTCTACAAAAAAAGCGACTTTAAAAGTGAACACACACATCGATAAACGACGTCTTTTAATTAAGAATGTATAGGTACATATATATATATATTTATACAACTTAGAATGGCAAACAAGCTGACGGCCCACCTGATGGAAAGTGATAACCGTCGCCTATAGTCATGAGCAGTACCATGGACATAACAGAGTATACTGTTTTGACCATGATACCCCCCATGCGTTGCCATTCCTGAGGACTCAGGTGTTATTCCTCTGTACCCAGTAAATTCACGCCATATCCCACCATTCAAACTGAAACACAGCCATGCATACACAACTGCTTCACGGTTGAAACACGAATGGGACAGAGGTACCCAAGCAATCGAGTTTTGTACAAAGTCTCCCTCTAGTGAACATATATACAACAAACATAACAAACTATGTGCATGAGGAACAATCTAAAGGATGCACGACTTAGAAATCGAATATTCAGACCGTACCCAAGCACTATCTTTAATCTATGACTAAGACGTATAAATTTACTTATATATTAGATTGGCTAGCCAAGTTGTCAGCAACAACTTATATAATTGAATTTTTTAATTGACCAGAATGAAAAATTGTGTAGTTTAAGTATATCCACCGAAACAATCGTTCCTGTATATATAGCAACTATTTTAATTACAATTCTCAATCTAAATTATCTTTAGTAGGGGTAGGCATTAAATAGCAAAATCTATATATATTAGTTACTATATCTATAACCCTTTCAGACCCAAGATTTTTTTTCTTTCAGATTAAATATGTTTTCGTGTTTTGGAGCCAAGCCATCTTGCCGGCACGCACGAGACTACTGCACCACCTAACCGCTAAAATGATTTCTTATCGGCTGGTTTACAATCTCACTATCATATTATTTCAGCTTCGTGCGTAACAATGAATTGCGCGCGGTTTTTGAATTTTTTAACGTTACAACTGACGCCCGTATCGTTCAGGTCTGAATGGGATATATTGGCTCAATAACGAATATGTTAAATGTCTGTTATCCAATATTTAATGTTGAAATGACGAACTTAATAGAAATTAATATAGATATCCAACTGCTATGGGCGATATTGAAAAACATGATCACTTTTTTTCCGCCATCAATATCTAGGCGAACCCAATATATAGATATTGGTGCGGTATCGATATTACTCATGCCTAGTCACTAGTTTTTTTTTTAATGGGTGATAAGGGAATGGTAACCCCACCCGCGCTATTGGTATACACCGGCGGGGCACCAGTGAGGGATGATAAATTAGGATGAAGCAGGTCAGTTAGCCCATCGTGACGAATTCAACAAGAATTGTTCACGATGGTTTCCAGGGGGAACCACGTGGAGGTCGACCTGATAGGGCATATTGCTAGCAATGTCGAATTCCATTGCTAACAATCCCTTTCCCACCTGCCTAGTCACTAGTGTACTACACAAAAGTAGCCTGTATTCTTCTTAATTCCAAATATTAGATATTTTATTCTGTATAGTCAACAGAAATTCAAACACAATGAGCCAACAATCTGTATTGTTGAGGTTTTCAACGGAAAATGTAAACAAACAGCCTACATAAGCCGTTATAATTGGTAGGATTCCCGTTGTAAAGACCACAAACAGTCAATAGAGATCAATCTATATTTTATGCCAGGTTTTATCCGCGACAAATTTTTTTTTATAATACATGTAGCACGATATGACTACACTGTCCTGAGCGTTTTATTATTGTTATTGCAAGACGGGCTTTTTCAGACAGAAAACCTCGAACCCTTATGTCTTAGGAGAGATTTTGTCTCACTCTGCGTATTCTACCGGTTGTTTTTTATGTTTTGTAATTATTTATATTTATAATATATCTATAAAACGGATTGTGCTCAGAGGAATTATTCAATATGATGCCCACAGCCACTTTCAACCATCGTACGGCTCGCCATCGACAGGGAGTTCGCCGTCATACCCTACAGTCTAAATGGACGCGTACAACGCGGTTTTAGATATGTTTTCTCTAACGAACACTCGGTTTATGGAATGAGCTCCCTGCAGAGGTTTTCCTAAGAGACTACAGCATGGGGTTTTTTAAACAGGGGGTAAAGAGGTTTCTTCAGGGTCGGCAACGCGCGCGTAATTCCTCTGGTACTGCAGGCGTTCATAGGCTACGGTAACCGCTTACCATCAAGTGGGCTTGTTGCCCATGCAAGTATGCTTGTTTTTTTTTATACAACTTAGAATTGCCAGTGGTATAAAAAAAAAACTTATGACACTGCTACTAAAAAACTTATCTTTTGTACCCTTTTTTAACGCACAACGGCCCAAATGAGAGGCTAAGCGCGGAAAACAGAGTCTTTCTCACATTCACGCATACCCTTTTTTAAAGTTCGCTGCAAATTTTTATCAGTGATAGGAATTTTAAGATGTTTTTTATCTCTTCAGAATATAAACTATATTTTCCAAAAGAGATATGTCGTTTATGTATGAGCGGGCAATAGCATTTACATAATTAATAACAATTAATAAAGCATACATGAACAATATAGCCCATGAATGGGATCAACTACCGATCAAGGTTTCTTGATTGAATAGGAGTAAAAGTAGCAACATGCCCTTCTTCATCACATATGTATGTACTGCGAAATATTTCAAAATAATTAGTTAACCTATTAAAGAGCTAAGAGATAACAAACAAACCTTGTCCCCACTTGCATGTCTAGTAGGTCGAGTAAGTCCCTTATTCTCAAAATCCCTCCTCATACCTCCTCATGCTATAGTGGATCATTTACGGCTCATGCGGCTAGACTATGGAACTCCCTTCCACTGCACATTCGTAAAAGTCAATCGCTGAATGTTCTCAAGAGCAGATCAAAAGAGCACCTTCTGTCCTTACGAACTTATTATGTTTATGTAGGTATATGTACGTATTTTGTATATGTAGAAATAATATTTTATTTTGTGTTTTTATGTGTGTGTGTGTGTGTTTTGAATGTAAATATATAAGTTATTTTGTATTTAGGTAGACACATTTGTTGTTTCTTAGTACTATTTTGTAGTACTAAGAAGTAATAAATATTCAATAATAGTAAGTAATAGTACTAAACTGTTTCCACTTCTTATTGTACGCACACTGCCCGCTGGTAATTAATGCTCCTTTCCATTCAAGGTTTGCTGGAAGAGAACTCTTACAAGAGTTGAGGTCGCCTGTTGTAAATTTTGTGTACAATAAAGTAGGTATAAATAAACAATCTTACTGTTATGTTTATAATATTAGTAAAAATTAGTGTCAGTCGTTTAAAAAATACGTTTTGACATGGTCAGCGTCCTGAACTGTCATGTAACCGTTTAGGAAATATCAAAGACGTCGGACTATGAGTTCTTTACACAATGATATTCATCATATCATGTCAGCCGTTGATTGTCCATTGCTGATCATAAGTCTCTACCATAAGGAAGGATTTGCCTAATAGTTGCCACGCTTGGCAGGCAGGTTGGCAATCTCTTTTACATTTTGGTAATATTTTAAAAGGGACGCTGCTGTCCATCTTTGATCATACAGTTCCTTTAGTCGCCTTTTACGACACTCACTGGAAAGGAAGTGGTGGCCCATTCTATGCCGGGACCACGTGGCAATTACTTTTATAGGATTAAAAAAGAATGCATTAATTTTTTTTACCTGACGCTGGTCCAAGTTTGCAGTGGCGGTGAGTAGATCCAAGATAGCAGAGAAGGAGCCTCTGGCAGCTCGCCTGAAACCCTCGGGTGGAGATTCAGCAGCACCGCCCGCTACGCTCACTGGGGACTGTGACCACTAGACAAAAAGATTTTAATTTATAATCGCAACAAAATTACATTATCACCTGGTCCTCATTGTTAGGATATCCATATCATGAGAAAGCATTCAAAGAACATCTGGGGACAGTCGTATAGTGTACAATGTGTGTTGGGTGTGAGTGTACAGCAAAATCACACTTGAGAAAAGTGATTTTTTCAAATTATTCATTTTATATAACAATCTATATATCAAATCCATCATTTTATATATCAAATCCATTTTATACAACATATATATATATATATATATATATATATATATATATATATATATATATATATATATATATATATATATATATATAGGGTCGCCAAAGCACGTGACATCCCTGCTATTACATTCATAGGCCGTAGCCTACGGGCTTACCGTATAACCCCGTTTACTTTCAGACGGGTCATAAGTTTGTACGCCACCATAGTTGTATAAAAAGAATTGGTATACAGTTTCCTTTTTCAATCATCTTTTGGACGATGGTGACCAGATCAATCGATTTATCAAGATAGATAATGATGCAAATATTCAACTTGGTTCAGACATACGAGTATAATAAGCATCCAAATATCTAAACTTCTTTACAAACTTGCACAATTATCTGCTAACATAAGTAAGTTCACAAGTAGATAGATAGATAGATACTCTTTATTGTTTCCTCCAAAAGATTACAATAGTAAACTTATTATAAATATAAACAATTACAAGAAATAATCACAATGAGAAAACAATGGGCGATCTTATCGCTAAGAGCGATCTCTTCCAGGCGACCTGTGGATGGTCATCATCATATCTTTTTTTTTAATGGATGATAATGGAATGGTAACCCCGCCCGCGCTATATTGGTATACACCGACGGGGCACCAGTGAGAGATGATACTCGTAGATGAGGATGAAGCAGGTCAGTTAGCCCATCGGGACAAATTCCACAAGAATTGTTCACGATGGATTCCGGGGGGAACCACGTGGAGGTCGACCTAATTATTGCTAGTAATGTGGCTATCAAACACCATTGCTAATAATCCCTTTCCCCCCATCATCATATCAGCCGTTAATTGCCCGTTACTCAACATAGGCCTCCCCATATGTGAGAGGTCTTGCCAGTAGTTGCCACGCTTGGTGTGTGGGTTGGCAGCTGCAATTAGGCTTTGGTGATGTTTTAAGAGGGATGCTGCTGCCCATTCCTCAACTATTAAGTTTCCTCTTACGATACCCAAGGGAAAGGAAGGTGTAGTCCATTCAATGTTAAGACCATACGGCGTTGATAGTAACACACAAGTGAATAGGTAAATTAGGTATTTATCTGTTTGGAGTTCAAACACACCTCCTAGGGGGGAAAGGGATTGTTAGTAATGGGGTAAAATAGCCCTTACTTAATTACTAGCAATATATCCTGTCAGGTCGACCTCCACGTGGTTCCCCTTGGAAACCATCGTGAACAATTCTTGTTGAATTCGTCACGATGGGCTAACTGGCCTGCTTCATCCTCACCTATCATCCTTCACTGGTGCCCCGCCGGTGTATACCGATAGCGCGGGTGGGATTACCATTCCATTATCACCCATTAAAAAAAAAACACACCTCCTATATCGAAGTATAGGCGGCAGATTGCTAATCATTAAACTAATTTGAACACTATCAAAACTCTACTGTCATATTGAGTGTATTTACTAATGGAGTTCGTTAATTAATTTATGTGACTTTAATGCCATGATCATAATTTCAAATTAAAACTAATGCTTTCGCTGGCAACGCAAATCGCCTGTTCCTAGGGTGCAAAATATTCATTCGTTACTATTGGTATCTTAGAGAATTAGATGAACATATCTGAGGACAATCCAGTCCCCTCGAAACGAGGGAAGGGGACTTGCGAGAAATATATTTTGCCAGGTCGACCTTCATGCAGTCCCTTCAAAAATCGTCGATTACTGGTAAAATGGTTATGAAGACGTTAGTAAAAAAGTTACAAAATGAATTTGGGCAAGACATTTGGTCAGAAAATAAAACGACCGTTTGATTAAGACAGTGGAGTGGAGAGACCAAAGGAAAGTCTATGACCAACAGTGGGTACACGGGGCCCAATTAAACACATCTGCATTGGCGTATTTGAGATTAATTTCCAGGAAGGCCTGGTCCTTTAAAAAAGGCGCGTATACAGACACACATATCTTTGCAAAACTTAGCTCGCATCCTGGGATTGGCACCAAACAATTCTGGGATATTGGATTCTGTGAGCTGGTTTTTCGTCAACAGATGTCTCTAGGTAACAAAGTAATAATGCAGTAATTTTATCAGCTATATTTGCACGTAGCTGGATGTGTGTTGAACTGAACGCGATGATATCACTCACACTTGACATGGTTTATGAATACTTAACCGGTTTGGTTAATAATTGAATCAGGCCCCGGGCGCGGCGTCCGAGCCTGATGAAACTTGGAAGTGGCCTTAATGTCGGGATAATTCTGCAAATATTATACTTAAAAGTCACATAGAAAGCGGGTTTAAAGAGGATTTTTGTAGGGTGTAGTTTAAGACTTTTAATAAACATACTTTTCTTTATATTTCGCTTAGCTGACTCGGGAAAGGGCGTTTCGGCCTCTACCGCCATTTAATAGATCCATTTTTTGTTATCGGCAGATAAATTCTCCTATCACTAAGGTAAGGTAAACTAAACAATAATTTATTTACAAAATTTTATTAAAATTGATTTAGAATGAATATCGTACTTATGTATTAAGAAGATAAGTATTTTTTTCTAATAATTATTTATTTATTTTTTCTGTAAAGAAAATGTGTGCCCATGTAAGCCTCTCATTCAGTCGTTGAAAAAAATTCAATTCAATTAATTAAATTAAACATTTATTTTGAATAGCTACCCCAGTTATAATAGGTTGTAGGTACTTATACCTCGTATGGGCAGGCAAGGAGTAAAATAACAAGGTAAAATTAAAAATAATTTGACTGCTATAAACATGTTATATCAGTACACACAGCCAATGAAGGTAGTAAAGCAGAGTGTAAAAGAGCTCAAACGTTACGACGCAAAATGTAGTTAAACCGATACAAGTTTGCGCTTGAGTAAAAGTTTTTTTTTTTATAACTACAATAGCAAACAGGCATACTGACGTAATAGGTTTTTTTAATGGCTGATAATGGATTGGTAACCCGACCCGCGCTATCGGTATCATCACTCACCGGTGGGGCACCAGTTTGTGATGATAGATGAGGATGAAGCAGGTCAGTTAGCCCATCGTGACAAATTCAACAAGAATTATTCACGACGGTTTCCAGGCGGAACCACATGGAGGTCGACCTAATAGGGCATATTGTTAGCAAGGGGGCTGTCAAACTCCATTACTATCAATTCCTTCCCCCCCCCCCCCTCTCGACGTAATAGGGTTATCGTAACCTAAGGACATCTGTAACACAAGGGATGCCACGTGCACGTTGCTGATCCTTAAGAAACTTTAATATGCTCTTTTTAAGTAAACGAAATTGTATCGAAATGGGTAAAAAAACGTTTGATATTTGGTTAAAAATAAATAAATCATATCTGGCAATTACGTGACTATCTTTCAGAATATTAGGGTGAGCTCTCTGTTAATAGTACCTACATATTATATTATAGTACATATATTACCTTTCTCCGATTTGAGAACTCGATTCCACAATCCTAACTGTGAGTTTAGAATTTCACAGCACGTTATTGAATTCAAACGATTCAAGTTCATATTATACTCGGAACGGCGAAGGAATTGAAATAAAATTTTGTGGAATAAGAAAGAGGTATAAGGGAAGAGTGTAGTGTTAAAGTATGGGTAGAGACGATTACTTTCAAACGATCTAAAAAAAGGATATTAACAAAGACAGGATATGCTAATCTGTTTATTTCTAGAAGTTCATGTTACTTGATTAGTAATATGAATATAGAAATAAAAATAAATATGACATAAGTAGATAGTTTCTCCATTTGTATGGTATTTATTGGATTATAGTGCAGTACTATGGTCCCGGCATAGAATAGGCCACCCCTTCCTTTCTCGTGGGTATCGTATCGTAAGAGGCGTCTAAGGGAGGGCGAGGGATGTGTACGAGCGTCCCTCTTTAGACATCTCTAAAGCCTAACTGGGCAATCCGCCTACCAAGCGTGGCAACTACTGGAAAATCCCCCCTAGGGGAGGCTTATGTTCAGCAGTGGACAGTGAAAAGCTGATATGATGATGAGATAACATTATATATATATATATATATATTCTTCATTGCAATTGTATTACATTGTTAATGCATTTATAAATATCGTAAGCAAGGGTGGACTTATCTTTGACAGAGATCTTACATATCGTCATAGTCGTAGAATACTACCGGATCTATATATATTTGTCAGATCCGTCAGTATTCTACAACTGTGACGATATATTACAGCCATATGCACAGATATACTTGTAAATTGTAAGTCGAATTATATTCAATCTTATACGCTATTTCACTTAGATATTATTTGAAATTACATTTTGGCATTTAGAACAGGTACGTACATTATTTTAATTTCCCACGAGCGCAGATACCATATGCTAGTACCACGAGTAAAGGCTTACATTGTATTTAGTTGTATTATGTTTAAAATTCATGTTAAATATTTGTTATTTCAACGGCGATTAAGTACTTAATAAATCTTCCATGTTGATGTATGTTACACTAGTACCTATGAATAAAATAGCTAGTTAAATAGCTTTGATCATGTGATTATTTTAGCTATATTTGACTAAGTTACATAAGGATTTTCTATAAATCATTAGTACATTTAATTTGTGTGTTGATATATCAGTTATGTAGAATATTATACCTACAGTCTACGGCTTTGTTTGTCCTTTGTCTTTCTTTTAATAATATTTATTTACTTATTTATCCAAAGCACAAAATACCTTATATAGGATAGATACTACATAATACATAGTTATTATATCTCATAATGCTTATCGTTGTTTTAATTTATGTATATGTATATATATATTTGATATATATATCATATGTATTAGTTTATCCATATATATTAAAAGTAATGTTTATGTATTATATGTGCATTTCTTATGTGTATATTATATTTATATTGTGTATTGCCTTAATGTGTTACTGTAATTGTCACATATTTTTCACCACATCTGCCCTTCATACGCTTTCTGTTTTTACCCAATGGTTAGCTGGTAGAGAATGCCATATGGCATTAAGCTCGCCATTTGTACAAAATTTTATTGTGCAATAAAGAATAAATAAAATAAATAAATAAATAACATTAGAAAAATTAAAATTACTGCTAATTTACAGTCAATACAATTCAAATTGTTTTCTTTTTTAATTATATTCCGCCCACTACGTATTAAAGCTAAACTATAGCATATGAGGCAAATGGATTGTTAGTAATCAGTATAAAAATTCCATTGCTACCCCATCAGGTCGACCTCCACGCGGCTCCTTTTGGAAACTATCGTGGTTAATTCTTGTTGAATCGACCAATATAGGGTCATCTGACCTGTCTTCATCGTCACCTCTAATACTTCACTGGTGCTCGGCCTGCGTATACCAATAGCGTAGGTCATTGCATTCATTCCTACCATTTCATTTTCACCGATTAAAAAAAAACAGTACGTAGGCTACGTATGGAAGATATGGTCTTAAAAATATTTACAAAATTATACATTTATACTTATGCATTTGTATTGTTACATTTATTTGTTGTCTTGCTTTATATTCTATGTAGTATAATGCAAATAAAGTATACTCATTTATTCATTCATTCATTTTTTATGGAATTTGTAATTATAAACAAGTCCACTGCTAAACATAGATCTTCCCCTGGGTTTGCCAGTAGTTACCATGCTTGGCAGGCGGGTTTTTTTTTAATGGATGATAATGGAATGGTAACTCCACCCGCGCTATCGGTATACACCGGCGGGGCACCAGTGAAGGATGATAGGTGAGGATGAAGTAGGTCAGTTGGCCCATCGTGACGAATTCGACAAGAATTGTTCACGATGGTTTCCAGGGGGAATCACGTGGAGGTCGACCTAATAAGGCATATTGCTAGTAATGGAACTGTCGAACTCCATTACTAACAATCCCTTTCCCCCCTGGCAGGCGGGTTGGCAACTGCAACTTTGGTGATATTAACGTCTATGCGAGAGAAATTGCAGTATGCATCTAGTTTATTATAAGTAGGATTAACGCCTTATAAACGGCAAACAAATCTATTCGGCCCTCACTTAATTATTAATGCGATAACGCCATTATTTTGGGCAAATTCGGCATTAAAATGTCAAATTAGTCGTTGATTAAGTAGCGAGTTGGCGGACGGGAAAGTACCTGCGTGTATTATAGTCTATTTCTATAAAATATAATAAGGAAGTTAATAAAGGAGTAGGTAGTATATTTAGAATATGAAGTATATATATATATATATATATATATATATATATATATCTTTATCAGTTATTAATCGTTTTGAAAAATTACTTTTTTTAAAGGATATATTTACAGATCTGTCTCATAGATATTTTATCAAAATCGTACATCGGTAGTTTATTTTTTTATTATTAAAATAACTTTTTTATTAGTAATGTAAAAGAGAGAAAATTTACAATAAAATTAATTTTAATTTTAAATTTACCAGAGGGAGACTTTGTACAAAAGTCGTTTGCTTGGGCACCTCTGTCTCATTTGTGTTTCTACTGTGAAGCAGTTTTGTTTGCGTACTGAATTGCAGGTGTATTCATCATAATGAACTAACTGACCTGCTTTTTCATTCTCACCTATCATCTTTCACTGGTGCCCCGCCAGTGTACGCTGTTAGTGCAGGCGGGGTTCCATTCCATTATCATCCATTAAAAAAAGTAAGTACATACTGTGATTAATATAATATAAGATTGTATTTAGACGATGTTTATACATGGGAGATATTGAACAAAAATTTTATATGATAAGATTCACTTATCATATTAAATTTTTAAAATAATATATAATATATATAATTTATAAAATAATATATAATAATTATTTATATGCCCATGCTAGAGATTCAAATAAATTATTTATCCATGCATTTTGCTTATTTCATTCAAAATGATATCTCACTGTCTATTAATTATTTAGTTCCCACTAGGTGTCTATTACTACGTTCATTATTAATCACCAAATGTATTAACAAGGAAGGTATGAGTCTAGTGGAGAGGGGAACAGCTACCCGAAACCCAGATTTCATGAATACTATATTAGTGATATCGAAACATTTTCACCGAGGTTTTTTTTTAATGGGTGATAATGGTATGGTAACTCCGTCTGCGCTATTGGTATACAATGGTAGGGCACCAGTGATAACCGTAACACAGCCATGCAAACACAACTGCTTCACGGTTGAAACACGAATGGGACATAGGTGCCCAAGCAAACGATATTTGTACAAAGTCTCCCTCTGGTAATTTCAATATACAGCTAAAATATCAATTGGAATATTATAGTAATTTAAAATTGCACACTATATTTGTGGACAAAATCGCAGTGGTTTGCAAAAAATAGGTCTGCAAGCGAATAAACCATTAAATAATGCATGAAACAGGCTCCCGTCAGTGGGGACTGACTGGGGAGTCGGAAGTATGCAAATTGCATCGCATAGTTTGTCCCGAATTGAATATCGATGTTCCAATTACCGTGTTGTCTAAAGAAATCCCAGGGTTGGTTTAATCTCTACAGTAAACTTGATTTGTTTTGTCTAAAAAGAATTACATTATTCTTTTTTTTTTTTATATTTTTATTCATGGCAACTTGTTGACTCTTTGTTAGAGAATATTTTTTACTGTGACGAAATTAGATTTCCAGATATTTTATTTCGGTCGGTTAATAGATGAAAATGGAATATGATTCTGTCGGGATAGCATTATGAAATATAAGTGAAGATAACGTCAGGTTTGTTGACCCACAGAGAAGATATGATTCGAAGTATAAGAACGTTAAAACTAATGAACTCCTTTATTTAGGACATACATCTATATTTATATATATATATATATATATATATATATATATATATATATATATATATATATATATATATATATATATATATATATATATATATATATATATATATATATATATATATATATATATATATATATATATTTCGAGATAGCAAACAAGCTAATGGACCGCCTGAGGAAAAGTGTTGCTTATTGCCTATAGAAATAGGCTTATTGCCTGTGTGGTCCTGGCATAGAACAGACTACCTCTTCCTTTCCTGTGGGTGTCGTAAGAGGCGACTAAGGGAATTTGCAGCGTCCATCTTAAAACGTCACCAAAGTCTAACTGCGGTTGTCAATCCGCCTGCCAAGCGTGGTAACTACTAGCGAAACTACCCTTTTGAGGAAGGCTTATGTTCAACGGTGGACAGTAGACGGCTGATATGAGGATGATATGATGAATAGGATGTCAGACACTTTTTTTTACAGCACAAGCCGCAAACGAGCATGCGGCTCACCTGATGGTAAGTGACTACCGCCGCCCATGGTCACCCGCAATACCAACAGCATTGCAGGTATGCTGCCGGTCTTTAAAAAGGAATATGCTCTTTCGTTGAAGGTTATGTTGTCGTACCGGTTCGGAAATACTGCTGCTGGAAGTTGATTCCAAAGAGTGGTTGTGTGCTTTTTTTTAATCTGTGTAATACGTGGGTAAATGTTATTAAATTAAAAAAAAATACTTATTTGTTTATACCACCGATTTCTAAAATAGGTTCTACGGAACCTAGGGATTCCGTAAAAAAGTCACCAGAGTTCCGTGAAATTACTTACAGTAAAACAATTTCATTCTTCAAATTAAAGGAAACTATAAAGTGTTATACTTTTAAAATATTTCTAATAAAAGCTTTTGTTTTTATTTAATTTGCAGTGTTTTTGATTTTTTTTTATTTATTTATTTGTTTGATATAGGGTTCCATAAAATAAAAGGTATTTGGTGAGTGTTCTGTTCTCTTAAAAGTTTAGGAATCCCTGATTTACACTATTTATCTATACAGAGTAGTTTAAACAACTTCCCTGTATACATAAAAGATATTTTAACGTCTCATACAGACATACGTATCGTTTTTTTGTAAAACGAAGAATACAAAATTGCAACTGTATTATGCAAGCACCAGGAGAGCAAAACGGCGCGAAGGTTGTTTGTATTTAAATAATTCAACGACCCCGGAGACTGGCAGCACGTTACACGAACGAAATGTAACTGGGAAGTAAATAATAGGTACCTATTACTTATATGTCATAAATATGCATACAGTACTAACGTACTGCGTAATTCGGAGTTCACTTAGAACAAAATATTGGTAGTCAATATTTACGAGTACAAATTGACTTTGTCTCAAGGAAATGATACATCCGGTGGACTTGTATTTCAAATTCAGTTGTTGTCATTACAGATGGCAGCAGCAGCAACTCGGGGAACTTTTTTTTTTCTTATACAACATAGAATGGCAAACAAGCTGACGGTACACCTGATGGAAAGTGGTAACCGTTGCCTATAGACATGAGCAGTACCATGAACATAATAGAGTATACTGTTTCACCCATGATACTCCATGCGTTGCCATTCCTGAGGACTCAGGTGTTATTCCTCTGTGCCCTGTAAATTCACGCCATATCACCTCCTTTAAACCGAAATACAGCCATAATAACCTTATTCCTTAAACGATATGATCCCATATCGTGATTGACAATTTCAAAACTGATTGATTTGTCCCCTACTTCGTACGCGTAAATTAAAAAGAAAAAAAAGCCAATGATACCTATAGACAATTTCTGGATGAGACTTTAAAACATGCACCAGATAGGGGGAGAAGGGATTGTTAGTAATGAGGATTAGTAGCCCCATTGCTAGCAATATGCCCTGGTAGGTCGACCTCCTCGTGGTTCCCCCTGGATACCATCTTGATTGATTTATTGTTAGATTCGTCACGGTGGGCTAACTGACCTGCTTCATCCTCACGCTTCGCCAGTGTATACCAATAGCGCAGGCAGAATTACCATTCCATTATCATCCATTAAAAAAAACATGCACCAGATTGTAAATTAGATATTCAGGAACACAACTAAAAACCATATTCATTTTCGTGAGCTTCGGCAACTACTAGCACCAGAGGGACCAGACTTTGTACAAAAGTCGATTGCTTGGGTACCTCTGTCCCATTCGTGTTTCAACCGTGAAGCAGTTGTGTTTGCATGGCTGTGTTTCGGTTTGAAGGGTGGGATATGGCGTGAATTTACTGGGTACACAGGAATAACACAGTCCTCAGAAATGGCAACGCATGGGGGGTATCAGGGGCGAAACAGTATACTCTGTTATGTCCATGGTACTGCTCATGTCTATAGGCGACGGTTAGCACTTTCCACCAGGTGGACCGTCAGCTTGTTTGCCATTCTAAGTTGCATAAAAAAAAAACTACTAGCAATCCTCCCACCCCGTCTTCTATGAGGGGCGCCTATGTTCAGCATTGGACAGTTAAAGCCTAACATGATGATTTTAGTTTTTCTACTTCTGAAATCCTCGCGTACGAAATAGGAGGCAATAAGCTAGTCTGAAATTAAAATAAAATATTTATATTCCGGTTTCTTGAGTGCGACAAACGCAACAGTGAATCTCCGAGATTCAGCTAGTCGAGACCTTTGTCACAAAAGTTGGGTAAGCGCGGGTGACAGCCCTGACGCTGCAGACGTCCCTAGGCGGTGATCGCTTATCGTCAGACAGGCCGTATTTTTTTTTTTTAATAATGAAAATTGAAGATTGTATTTGATAAAAAAAAAAAAAAACTGACTTTATTCGGGAAAAACCGTTGTGCTTATTTTGGTTTATAAACTAAATTACTAACTCGATTTTAATAAAATTTCTACGGGATCATTCGGATAGTAGATCTTTTGAGACTTTTTTTTTCAAATCGTTTATTTATTTAATGGATGATAATGGAATGGTAACCCCGCCTGCGCTATCGGTATACACTGGCGGGGCATCAGTGAGAGATGATCATTGAGGATGAAAAGGCAGGTCAGTTAGCCCATCGTGACGAATTCAACCATAAATTAGTCACAATGGTTTTCAGGGGAACCTAAGGGGAACCGCGTGGAAGTCGACTTGACAGGACATATTGCTAGCAATGGGACTGGTAGTCCGCATTACTAACAATCCCTTCCCCCCATCAAATCGATTTATAACTGATAAAGTTATGATCCTCCTTTTTTAAAGGCGGTTGAAAACGAAAAGGTAACCCCTGCGTTGTTGGTTTACACTAGGAATAGGTAATATGTAGCAATATTTATATATTGTAGTACTGTACTGTACTAACTGTAAAAGTAAAAAAAAATGTTTCGGTATTCATTAGGATTGAGCGGAACACGTTGCTTAAAAAATTGTTTCATTCTAAGATCTTAAAACTAGAAACTTTGAGCTTCAAAATCCTTTTTTTAAAATTCCAGTACGACCATTTTTAAGGGAAATACAGGTACTTGAAAAACCACAAAAAATTTGATATTTTTTTTTGATCTCTTAATTTTTTCCTCTAGTGTATTAAATATCGTTTATCCAAAAAACGAGTATATTATCAAAATGAAGAAACCCGGTGGAAATTAATACAGATATCCAACTAGTCCGAGCGATATTGTAATGGGTATGGTAACCTTTACTCCGCCATCAATGTCTAAAGGAATCCAGGGCTGACCCCAAATAGGAAAATAGGAGGTTTATAAAGGTCTAGAGGAACCCAATAATCCAATTTAAAAAAAACCAATTATATATTTTCAGATATGTTTTTGCTGAAAAACTTCGCTTGCGTTCTAGGATGGGCACGGTGCCCTTTAAATAAGCCTATTTCAAAAAGAAACGCAGTCTGCAATATTGTGTCTAACCAATTTACTCAGCGCAGTATGAATATTGTAGATGCTGGAGCGAATGCCGTGAAATTTTAACCGAACATTGGCAGGGTTCTCGTGGCGGAGCGCTAATATGCCTCAGTCCATTAATACTATATGGTCCGCGCACATCTCCGTAGAATATCTGCGAATAACTATTATTATTTATCATTACCTTTTTCGCTGTTAACTGTCGGCTTTTAAACATCAGTCTCCCCTATGGACAGCCTCTTTTTCAATTGATGAAGATGGGATGGTGCTACCGTCTATGCTGATCCATAATAGCGGATTGACGAGGAATTAGCTTTTTTTTATACTACTTAGAATGGCAAACAAGCTGACGGCCCACCTGATGGAAAGTGGTAACTGTCGCCTATAGACATGAGCAGTACCATGGACATAACAGAGTATACTGTTTCGCTCATGATACCCTCATGCGTTGCCATTCCTGAGGACTCAGGTGTAATACCCCCGTACCTAGTAAATTCACGCAATCGACTTTTGTACAAAGTCTCTTTCTGGTAAAAGTAAGGGATGAGTAAAAGATGAGGTCTGGTCAATGGGTTTGACACGGTGAATTTATTAGGAATTAATTACAATTGTTATCATGGGGGAACAAGCTCCCTAGTGTTGCAGACGTCTATAGGTTACAATGACCGATTACGATTAGATGGGCTATATGCTGTACGTATACCAGAGGGAGATTTTGTACAAAAGTAGTTTGCTTAGGTACCTCTGTCCCATTCGTGTTTCTATCGGGAAGCAGTTGTGTTTGCATGGCTGTGTTTCGGTTCGAAGGGTGGGATATGGCAGAGAATTTACAGGGTACAGAGGAATAACATCCGAGTTCTCAGGAATGGCAACGCATGTGAGGTATCATGGGCGTAACAGTATACTCTGTTATGTCCATGGTACTGCTTATGTCTATAGGTGTCGGTTACCACTTTCCATCAGGTTGGCCGTCAGCTTATTTACCGTTCTAAGTTGCATAAAAAAGTGCTTGTTTACCATCTTATTATAGACTTTTGTCAGACAGAAAAATCTGTAATACTGCGATCTCTGTGATCTATTGTGCTCGCCCAATTTTAAAGTTCGTGGCTAATTCCTGTCAGTAATAAGAATTTTAAGACGTTCTTAGTAACAATGTCTTTTATTTCTTCAGGAAATGAAGTAATTTTCCAAAGAAAATATATCGTTTCTGTATGAGAGGCCTGGGCAAACTGTGTAGATTGTGCGGTGAGAAATCGGAATCCATGGAACACTTGATGTGCACCTGCGATTCGTTGGCAAGTATGCGTATGAGTCTACTGGGAACGGCTTACCCAGAGCCAGGGGACTACAGATATCTTAAACCGCGGAATATCGTTAAGGTAACAAATAAGACCTACAAAATGATGATATAACCGACGGCGAAGCACAAATGATCCCGATGAGTCGACGTGCAATGGCTTAGCTGACCCCATACGGGAATAAAAAATAAGATAAGTGGGTTGCAGATACAAATTAGTTTTTGTGTTGCTTTTAAATTAATTTCTTTTGTGATGTATTACAATAAAATTTGCATAGGTATATTAAGCAATACTTTATGTGAATGGCCACACTGAAGCGAACCGGTTTCGCTCACGCGATGATGCAGTATTTCTTATAGCAAAAAAGGTAACTTGTTAAAGTTAATCCTTATTTAATAGTATTTATGTTATACTATGACGAGTATATATGGTCTAATACATGTAAACCGGGGGGAAAGGGATTGTTAGTAATGGAAACTGAGAATCCCATTGCTAGCAATATACCCAACCAGGTCGATCTCCTCGCGGTTCTTCCTGGACACTATCATGGTTAATTCCTGATGAATTCATCATGATGGGCTAACTGGCCTGTTTTCATTCTCATCTATCACCCTTCACTGGTGCTCCGACAGCGTATCCCGTTAGCGCAGGCGGGGTTACCATACCATTTTCACCAATCAATTACATGTAAACCTCTATTTATCTTACTTTATTACACCACGTCTTTCTATTCATGTGTGATAACATCGCCTACCTAATACCTTTATTATTAGTGTATTTCTATCTTATCGATGGTTAACTGTCCACTGCTGAAGATAGGTCTCTCCCATTAGGGGTGGGGGTGGGGGCTTGCCAGTAGTTACCACTTTTGGCATTTGGGTTGGCAATCGCATTTAGTCTTTGGCGATGATCTAAAAGAGACGTTGCTGCCCAACCTTCGATCAGTAAGTTTCCTTAGTCGCCTCTTACTACACCCACGCGAAAGGAAGAGGTGGCACAATCTATGCCGGGACCAGACGGCATTCTTACTAATATTATAAATGTGAAAGTTTGTTTGTTATAATGCCTTAAGGGCTCAACCAATGATTACGAAATTTGGTATATATGTATTATGTGGAATAGAGAAAGGTATAGGATACTTTTATCCTGGACAGTTAGCATATCCCGGTCACGCGGATAAAGTCACAGGCGCAAACTAGTGATTTAATAATAAGTCCCATATAATTAACAAATCGTTTGATCCACAAACTAGTATACTCTGGTAGGTAGACAGAGAAATAACTATATGGGACAGATAAAGGAAACACTAGGTGTCATGTCGTATAGGGAGGTCAAAGATATGGCCTGGAATAGAGCTGGCTGGAAGACAATGAATTAGTTGCACCGATAAGAGGAAATATATATATATATATATATATATATATATATATATATATATATATATATATATATAAATAGAAAGGCTTTGAGGAAAAAAATTGAGGGTACGACCCAGAACACTCAGACCTGAGCCAATTCATCGAGTTAAGTTCGTTTCCTAAATTGGTAAGATTGGGAATCAAATTCGGTACCTCAATTGCAAAGCAATGTGCTAATCACTGCGTCAGTAAAGACAGAAATGTTTAGCACAAGATTCACTCTGCCTATCCTGTGTGAACTTGGCGTTAAGATAAATAATAACAAGCAATTAACAATATGGATTTTGTTGTGTTCTATTGCATAAGAAAAATAGCACATTACGTGGCTATATTTAGTTTTCCTTGAAGCTTGTATGAAAGTGTGACTAATAAAATGAATCAATGCGTAAAGATGTAATATTGTTACCAGCTTGTAGGTATATGATTACAAATTTCAATAAATGAGTCGTGTAGGTATATAGCTAAGTGGTAGATTAGTCATCTGCAGAGCAACCGGTCCTCGGTTCAATCCTGGACCCCTTGTTTTTTTATTATTTTTAATTAATCTACCACTGCTTATGCAATGTCTGTTTACTATTATGATATGGTTCGATTAAAAACTTTATTAGAAGAAATTTGGACATCAAAATGATGTCAGCATTTTATTTTGGAATTGTTTTAACGCAGGGTTAATGTTATTTTCTGGGAGACAATATGATATTATGATATTTTTTAACCTTCTTAGCAACTATTCAACAATGCTTATCGATAATTTCAACTCATTGTTCATATGGGGGTATAGCTCAGTGGTAGAGCATTCGACTGCAGATCGAGAGGTCCCCGGTTCAAACCCGGGTGCCCCCTCTCGCTTTTTTGTTATTATACTTTTAATAATAAATTTTTATGTTTATAATTATATTTTTAGTTTTTTTTTAATATTTATACTTTACGTTTACAGATTTGTTTGCACCTAATAAAAAAATACTGCAAAAGAACATTAACATAGTGATTGCTGAGTGCTATAGGAAACACAGTATAATAGTTGTAATATAGAGTTTTTTTTTTTATATATGCCAGTTTCTTTGGAATTCCTAATAAGTAATAACATGTTATAAAAACAGGTTGCCAAAATTCACAAATATTTTGTGATCATTTATATATCTACCTATGTATATTTTATCATAATAAAATAAATCAACCCTATCGCGTTATTTTTATAAACATGATATGAAGAAGGACATGGTACGAAAAAGGATATAATATTATTAAGGAAATACTATTTTCAAAAACAAAAATTTATTTTCAGCTGAATTCAAAAAGAAGGGTGTCCTAAATTCGGTTGTATTTTTTTTTATATATTTATCACCTCAGAACTCCGTCAGTTCTAAACTGATTTCGAAAATTATTTTTTTATCTGTAAGAATGTACTTATAGGATGGTCCTATAGAAATTTTATAAAAATTAGTAGTTTAGTTTTTAAATTAAAATAATTGGTTTTATCACAATTAGTCTTTTTTATTGTGCGATACAATCTTTAATTATTATAGTTTACGTATAAACTATTTTGTTATAAATTTCTGACTTAGTTCAATTATAAATTTAGTTTATATATCCTTATCATATTAATTGGGCTATGATATTAAGGGATATTTTTATTTTAAAAATACATAACAGAACTGGCAAGAATTTTAATAAGAAGATTATAAAAAAGTTTAAAAAATAAACAGTGAAAATTGTTCAATTCTTTTTGAAATTTACCAATTTGATGTTGGTTCATGAACGATTCATCAACTTTATTTAAATAGACTTGTTAACAAGCACTTTTTTTTTAAATCTACTGCATAGTTCAGAAGTTGTTATCTATTGAGAAGAGCTTGCAAGAAACTCAACAGTTACACTTTTAAATCTCTGTTAATATTATGTGTATCTATTTAAATGTATTATGTCTAAAATTACATGGTCATTAAAAAGTCCATACATAATCGACTAACACCATACACGCTTTTTTTTTTAACGTCTGGAAAATGCTTTATGCAGACCCATACACCTTGTGGGAGGTGAATGGGTACTGTGGGAATCCCCCCGTAAGGTGAGGGTGTACCCACCAAAAACCAGACGATATACCCTCGAGGTGCCATATGTCGGAGACATGGGGACACCACATCTCCAATGGCAGCAACCCGCCCCCTGATGGTAAGAGCAGGTCTCCTCTCTCAAGACAGGGGGATGGCATGCTCACCCTACCACTCGGAGGATGCGCCGGTATATTAGCACATCCCCCAGGAACATCATGCACGCCTGTCATTCAAGTAATCATTTAGAGTATAATAGGCTTTGTTCAATAAGTGTTTTTATTAACAGTTTAAAATTCATTAAAAGGGTACAAAGTCGATTGCTTGGGTACCTCTGTCCCATTCGTGTTTCAACAATAAAGCAGTTGTGTTTCGGTTTGAAGGGTGGGATATGGCGTGAATTTACTGGGTACGGAGGAATAACACCCGAGTCCTCAGGAATGGCAACGTATGGGGGGTATCATGAACGAAACAGTATACTCTGTTATGTCCATGGTACTGCTCATGTCTATAGGCGACGGTTACCACTTTCCACCAGGTGGGCCGTTAGCTTGTTTGCCATTCTAAGTTGTATAAAAAAACGGTAGATCCGAAATATCCTAATCGAAGTATTAACTCAATGCATGAGTTTATAAACATGTGTGACCTTGAGTGGACGTTACACAAGCAAGATATGATGATAAAAATAGAGCATCAGCTCACCTGATCAGTGACGGTGGGGTCAGCGCCCCGAGCCAGGAGCAGTTCCACAATTTGTGTGGCATCAGCAGCGCACGCGGCGTGCAGCGCTGACGAGCCAACCTGTGCCAAAAGGGGGAAAGGGATTGTTACTAATGGAGACTGAGAATCCCATTGCTAGCAATATACCCAACCAGGTCGACACCCTCGTGGTTCCTCCTGGAAACTATCATGGTTAATTCCTGATGAGTTCATCATGATGGGCTAACTGACCTGTTTTTATTCTCATCTATCATCCTTCACTGGTGCTCCGCCAGCGTATCCCGTTAGTGCAGGCGGGGTTACTATACCATTTTCACCCATCAAAAAAAACCTGTGCTAGAAAGTCGTTACTGTATTATCACCAGAACCCTAAAGTTTCCGTTCCTTCGGTTTCGTTAAAATGTTTACCGATTTGTCAAATTAAATATTTGACAAATCGGTAGTTTTTTTGCACAAACAAAAAAACGTATCTACTCGAGTTGTGGCAAAACCGGTTATTTTGATTTAAAAACTAAACTACTAAACCGATTTTGATAAAATTTGTATGGAAACCATATTATAACTAATTTGTAAGTATATCCTTACAGATACAAAAAGAATTTTCCAAATCGATTTACAACTGATGGAGTTACTCGTATATGGTAACAAATATTAAAAAAAACAACTGAATTGAAAACCTTGTTTTTTGAAGTCGGTTGAAAAGAAGGAGTTTTTCAATTCGATTGTTTTTTAATATTTACTTTACCTTTAAACTCTGTCATTTATGAACTGTGATGACACAAATACACGCGAGCACACACACAAATACATGTGCACATACACACACACTCACACACAAAACAGACAATTATTTGTACATATATATATAGATATTTCGAGATAGCAAACAAGCTAATGGCCCGCCTAAGGAAAAGTGTTGCTTATTGCCTACAGAAATGAACAGCACCATCTAGATTTGAGAATACACTGTAACGCCTATGGCCTCCTTTACGTGTTTTCATTACACACCAAACAACTAAAGAAAACACAGCCATATAAACAAAACCGCTTCACGGAAGAAACACGACTTCTGTACATATTATCCCTGTGGTATTTGTGAATTTGGGTAATTTGAAGAAATTCAGCAGTTCTGACAGGGACTCGACCCTGGGTTCCCGGAACCCTCACACGTACCGCCTACACACCTACTGCCCTGACGCTGCTACTGTATCGTTTTATTTGACGTTATCACCTACACATACCGAAGGGAATAAATTTTCTTTTTTTAGGACAATATTTTAATAAGTTTCCACGAAATATTTCCAAACGCACTGTTCCCGTTTCTAAAATATATGTATTATTAAATAATAAAGTATACAAATACGTAAAAATAAAAAAGAGCTCTCTTCAAGGTCGGCAACGCGCGAGTAATACCTCTGGTATTGCAGCCGTACATAGGCTACGGTAACCGCTTACCATCAGATGGGCTGTATACTTGTTTGCCACCTCAATGGTATTAAAAAAAACATAATTACAAATAAAAGTATAACTATATTGAAGTAGGGGGGAAGGGATTGTTAGCAATGGAGTTTGACAGCCCCATTGCTAGCAATATCAGGTCAACCTCCGCGTGGTTCCCCCTGGAAACCATCGTGAACAATTCTCGTTGAATTCGTCACGATGGGCTAACTGACTTGTTTCATCCTCGACTATCATCCTTCATTGGTGCCCTATCAGCGTATACCGATAGCGCGGGTTGGGTTACTATTTCATTATCACCTATAAAAAAACTATATTGAAGTAACATCCATTTTGTAACAAGTGGTTGGTACTCTTACGTAGATAGTCTCTTAGTTAAATTAGTTCTAAAAGTAAGCTTAGGAAGTATCAGGTGGGCCGTATGTTTGTTTGTCACCTCAGTGCTATAAAAAAACGTACTCCATACTCATGTAGGTTTACTATCTATTCTATCTTGAATTACTCGTATATTTTAATAATTACATTGTTAGTACAAAAGTCGATTGCTTGGGTACCTCTGTTCCATTCGTGTTTCAACCGTGAAGCAGCTGTGTTTGCATGGCTGTGTTTCGGTTTGAAGGGCGTGAATTTACTGGGTACAGAGGAATAACACCTGAGTCCACAGGAATGGCAACGCATTGGGGGTATCATGGGCGAAACAGTATACTCTATCAATAGTATTATATTATCTGTGACTCTATTATGTCCATGGTACTGCTCATGTCTATAGGCGACGGTTAGCACTTTCCATCAGGTGGGCCGTCGGCTTGTTTGCCATTCTAAGTTGTATAAAAAAAAACTTACAGTTTTTCTTTGTATATTGTTTTATAATATTATTTACTAGTTGTATCCCGCGGCTTTGTCCGTAATCAGTGTGAATTAAGTATATAAAGTATCCTATGTGCTAAATTAGGATATAACCTATCTGTGTACTAAATTGCATTCAAATCCGATCAGTAAGTTTGGCGTGAAAGAGTGAATGTAAATGTAAATTGGACTCTATTTTCCGCGCTTAGCCTCTCATTTGGGCTGTTGTGCGTATGAGTCGTGGCTAGTACAGTAAGCCCGGCTTCGCACAGAAGCACAGAAGCTTTCTGGGATCTTCACAGGCTTTATGAAGCGACCTGCGTGAAAGAGTAATAAACATTCATCCATACATACAAACTTTTGTATTTATAATATTAATATTATTATTACAATTATACGAATAATTTATTTTTAAAGAAAGAAAGAAAAATAATTTATTTAGTGAAATATGTCACTGTCATAGTCGTAGAATACTGACGGATCTGACAAATATTACATATAAAGATCCGTCGGTATTCTACGACTATGACGATATATACATAGATATAACAAAAGCTAAATAAAAAAAAACAAATTCTATTCATTGAAAAGGCTGTTATATATATTAAAATTGCAAAATAATGTAGGGATTCCAATTATACTGTATCCTTTTGGAGCAGACAATAAACAGTATCTATCTATCTGTACAATAAAAAATAATATTTTATTTATTAACTGTAACAGAATGATTGTCTCATTGATGTCATTTATCCTATATTCTCTTGTTTGTATTCTCAAACTGCCGTGTGGTCCCGGCATAGCATGGACCACCACTTCCTTTCCCGTGGGTGTCGTAAGAGGCGACTAAAATGAACTTAACAGTCGAGGGACAGGCAGCAGCATCCTTCTTAAAACATTATCAAAAGCTTAACTGTGGTCGTCAACCCAACCAAGTGTGGCAATTATTGGCAAACCCCCTCTTAAGGGGGGGAGGCTTATGTCCAACACTGGAGAGTTAATGGCTGATATAATGATGATGATAATGATTTTAAAGTATTCTTTTGGAATTCTATTTCTGCTTATTTAAGAGAGTATCTAGTATATTTTTCTCGACTTAACTTTTCTAATTGGTTTGCGGATTAAAAGAAAAAACAAAGATTAACTGAAATAAGGTAATTAAAAAAATATAAAAAAAAATAATAATAAAAAAAGAAGTTAATATTATTTAACAAACCTTACATTGTTTTGTAAGTGTACGTTGGCTCCGAACTCGAGAAGATGTTCCACGATGCCGTGACAACCCTGGGCGCACGCCATTTGCAAAGCGGTTACGCCATTCTGAGGAAAAAAAAATATTAAAGTAATGCTCCGTAATATAGTTGAATATCAGCTGTTAATACTGTAATATATGTGCATATATATGCAAAGGGTGTCATGGGCGAAACAGTATACTCTGTTATGTCCATACTCATGTCTATAGGCGACGGTTCCTACTTTCCATCAGGTGGGCCGTCAGCTTGTTAGCCATTCTAAGTCGTATAAAAAAAAGCTAAATTATGTGGTTATGTTTCATTTTGAAGGGTGGGATATGGCAGTGAATTTACAGGGTACAGAGGAATAACACCTGAGTCCTCAGGAATAGCAACGCATGGGAGATATCATGGGCGAAATATTGTACTCTGTTATGTCCACGGTACTGCTCATGTCTATAGGCGACGTTTACTCTTCTTCATCAGGTGGACGGTCAGGTTATTTGCCATTCTAAGCTGCATAAAAAAAAAAACAAAAAATATAATGACCTAATCCTACAAACCTATTTTAGTTACTGAAACGTTTTGTCACTTTCGTTCAAATTGGGAATTTAGTGTAAAAGAAAGAGACAAAACAGTTTAATAGCTAAAATAGGTTTATAAGAAATGTAACAGTAATTATGAATAAGGGGGTAAAACCATATTTTCAACCGACTTAAAAAAGAAGAAGGTTCTCGATTCGGTTGCATATGTTTTATATTTGTTAACTCATAACTCCGTCAGTTCAAAACCGATTAGGAAAAAAAAATTTTTATCTGGAAAGAAATATTTACAGATAAGTCCCCTAGAGATAATTAAAAAATATTGAAACTAAAAGTCGCATTGAAATTAATGTAATATACAATTCGGTATTGCCAATATCATAAGACAGGGGGGAAAGGGATTGTTAGTAATAGAGACTGAGAATCCCATTGTACCTAACCAGGCCGACCTCCTCGCGGTTCCCCCTGGAAACTATAATCGTTAATTCCTGATGAATTCATCATGATGGGCTAACTGGCCTGTTTTCATTCTCATCGATCACTCTTCACTGGTGCTCCGTCAGCGTATCCCGTTAGCGCAGGCGGGGATACCATACTATTTTCACCCATTGAAAAAAAAAGTCTATGGTACTTATTTCCATATATATAAACATTTATGTTTATACAAATATAAAAAAAAAACCTAACGTGATAAAATATAAATATTTAATCACGTTCCGCGGATGGTTATGTTGTTTCCGATAGCATGATTCATACAGATAAAAGTGTAAATACAATAGATACAGAAATTTAAAATGTATAACGTAACTATTTGAAACGGTAAAATATTATTCGTTTTTTATTTATGCAGAAGTTTTAATGGTCCCGGTGAGTCGAGAGTCGAGTGTCGACGCCGAGTGTCGACGCCGAGTGTGACGCTGAGTGTCGATGCCGAGTGTCGTCAGTTGCAATGACTGCAAATAGATGTTTATTGAAGCAAAACTTTGATAGATAACGAAACTCATTTAAGTTTATATTCTTTATTGCATATTTAAATTGCTAGATAATACACACATTTATCAGAGGAAGACTTTGTACAAACGTCGTTTGCTTCGACACCTGTTCCATTCCTGTTTCTACCGTGAAGCAGTTGTGTTTGCATGGCTGTGTTTCAGTTTGAAGGGTGGGATATGGCAGTGAATTTACAGGGTACAAAAAAATAATAGTCCTCAGGAATGGCAACGCATGAGTGATATCATGGGCGAAACAGTATACTCTGTTATGTGCATGGTACTGCTCATGTCTATAGGCGACGGTTACCACTTTCCATCAGGTGGGCCGTCAGCTTGATTGCGATTCTAAGTTGTATAAAAAAAATATATAAATATTGTGAACAATTTATTTGTTTAAAAAAAAATAATTTCCGCTTTCACATAAAAAGAATATATTAGTAGATGGTGTATTATTGTTAATATTTGCTTTACTATGTCTATTTTCATTATTTGTTTCATTAATTTTACTAATATAACAAAATGGTAACTAGATATCTGTACGTCCATGTACAGATATCTCCCAAGATTTTTAAGAAAAAATAAATTAATATTTTTTGTATTTAGTATTTTTTGTATGTAGTCTTAATAAGATCAATAGAAGTCAATATAATTAATTTAGGAATTTTGTCTGTCTGTCTGTGTCTGTTGGTTTGTATATACATACGTAACACTATTGAATGCGATTTCCATTGATGTATTCCTGAAGGTCTAACTTAGAATCTGGTGTATGTTTTATCTTGACATGCCATCTAGTAGTATATATTTCAATACTTTTCTTGCTTCAAAAATTCACGTGTACGAGATAGCGGGCAAAAAGCTAGCGAGTGAATAAATGAATGTTGAATTGGAAACTTATTGTTAATATGTTTGAAGAAGAAATAAAATAAAAAGAAGAGAAAATGAAAGATTTTATTGTATAAATGTGGCGTAGTTGTACTAGGCTATCATAAGCTTACATTATCAGTCGCGTCGACGTGGCACTGCGATTCTAGCAGCACCCTCACTAGCTCTGTATGTCGGTGTACAGCTGCCAAGTGAAGCGGAGTTCGGCCCGAGTTGTCTCTGGCTTCTCTCGATGCCCCCTTGTCTATTAGGAGAGCAGCAGTTGTGCAGTGGCCACCTTCGCACGCAACATGTAGGGCTGTCCGTCCGACCTGTTGGTGAAATGATTTTTTTTAATAATTATTTGGCGTTTTCATTCTTAGGAACACATAAAAAAAGAGAGGTGTCGTTATTGGATTGGTGTAGAAGTACAAAATATAGTATATATAGTTCAGTAAAATATTTATAAAATAATATAAAATATATATTATATAATACTTTCGTGTATTAAAAGGGGGAAGGAGGGGAGGAAGGGATGACACTGGGCAAAATCGTATTTTGCAGAGTCGAATTAGCCTAAAAATTACTGTTTTTTTATTAACTTAAAGTGGCAAAGAAGCTGACGGCTCACCTGATGGAAAGTAGTAACTGTCACCTATAGACATGAGCAGTACCATGGACATAACAGAGTATACAGTTTCGCCACGCCAGTTGACCATTCCTGAGGACTTAGGTGTTATTCCTCTGTACCCTGTAAATTCACTGCCATATCCCACCCTTCAAACCGAGACACAGCCATGCAAACACAACTGCTTCACGGTAGAAACACGAATGGGACAGAGGTAGTCAAGCAAACGACTTTTGTACAAAGTCTGTCTTTGGTTATTTTATGGTCAAAAAGTTTCTAAATTTAAATTATTTTCACTGAAATTCCGTTGCCTTTTTTGTATTATATATAATCTAATATTTATCTATTAATTAATTTTATTTATAGTTTGATTTAGACTTGATTTAATTTGATTTGATTTAATAAGTTGGAGAGGAATTTTGATTACATTACAAGAACTAAGTTATTTGAAATACTTCCTAAGCTTACTTTTAGAACTAATTTAACTAAGAGACTATCTACGTAAGAGTACCAACCACTCGTTACAAAATGGATGTTACTTCAATATAGTTATACTAATCTAGTTATACTTTTATTTGAAATTATGTTTTTCTTTATACCACCGAGGTGGCAAACAAGCATACGGCCCACCTAATGGTAAGCGGTTACCGTAGCCTATGAACGCCTGCAATACCAGGGGTATTACGCGCGCGTTGCCGACCCTGAAGAAACCTCTTTATTCCCTTTTTAAAGAACCCCATGCTGTAGCCTCTTGGGAAAACTTCGTCAGGGAGCTCATTCTATAACCTGAGTGTTCGTGGGAGAAAACTTCGCTGAAACCGTGTTGTGAGGGGGGAAAGGGATTGTTAGTAATAGAGACTAAGAATCCCATTGCTAGCAATATACCCAACCAGGTCGACCTCCTCGCGGTTCCCCCTGATAACTATCATGATTAATTCCAGATGAATTCATCATGATGGGCTAACTGGCCTGTTTTCATTCTCATCGATCACCCTTCACTGGTGCCCCGCCAGTGTATCCCGTTAGCGCAGGCGGGGTTACCATTCCGTTTTCATCCAATAAAAAAAACCGTGTTGTGCGCTACAAATTATGTTACACAAAGTAAGAAAGTTCAATAAGGAATTATTATGCAAATGCGATGCTCAGATGATGCGGATAATCGTTTTTCTGTCGGCAGGAAATTGAAAAATGCTCTTGAATTTATGTTCTGGGCATAATGTCCATACTAGATTATATGTATTTAGATAGAGCGTGAAGTGTAAGGAAACGTCCAGGCAATGTGCATTTAAATGTCTTTTTTAATGGGTGATAATGGAATGTAAGCCCACCTGCGTTATCGGTATACACCGGCGGGGCACCAGTGAAAGATGATAGGTGGTCATGAAGCAGATCAGTTAGCCCATCGTGACGAATTCAACAAGAATTGCTCACGATGGTTTTCAAGGGGAACCACGTGGAGGTCGATGTAATAGAGCTTATTGCTAGCAATGGAGCTGTCAAACTCCATTGCTAACAATTCCTTTGCTCTCCAACGAGCGTATTAGAATTAAAACGAGCCTCTCGCCGTCACTCGAATTAATTTGTTTTCTTATCAGAGTTTTCGATGACCAGGATTTTGGTGTCCACTGGAATTTTTGTTTTAAATTAAATTTTTAAACAAACATAAACAACTAATTTTTAACTTTAAAACAAAAACATAAAATTAAAAAAAAGCCTTTATTGAAATCGGTTGCAAAGTACTAGGTGAATATAAACAGTCAGAGATCTATGAAAAATTACTGGCTTCCCATTCAATTAAGGGGATAACAATAGATAGGTCATTACATTGCGTGGCACACATAAAAGTACGCCTAGTTAATGGAAAACCGAGTGCTTTCCGGTGGGTGTTTAAAATCAATTTGGTGGGCTTTATCTGATTATTGAGGAAATTGTTCGTTGGAAACGAAAGAATTTCTGATATTATATTATTGATAATGATTCGGTGATCGTTTGATTTTATGTGGCCGTTTTGACGTTATATTTGGCCTCGTTTCTGATCGGCTTCAAAAGGAAACCTCGTCGAGTTTCTATTCGACCTTTTTTTAGCTTTCTTTGAAGCGATTTTGATTACTCTTTTATTTAAATTGAAAAGGTTTCCCATATTGTTTCATAATGATTTTGTCGAAATATAAGCTTTTTAACTTACAATTTTAATAACAACTCACTTGAATGCATTATAAACCTGCCTTATATGTCCTTATATTTTTTCCAATTGCATTTCATTCATGTGTGGTCGCAGTTTGGAAATTATTAAGTTATAAAAATTTATGTCAAAAAATGAATTTCAGGACAGATTAGACAAAGCAGAAATCTGTGATAAGCATCCGATAGGCAGCATTAAATAATTAACGACTTGTCGAGTTATTAATAGGCACTCCGTAAGAAGATCCGCAGCGAGGAATCCGACGAGCCCTTGGGCAATTAAAGTATCAAGCAACTTGCCAACAATTACAAGTGAAATTGTTGTATAAAATATCGGGTTTTTATTGCTCTTTCCTCATTTTCGAGCAAAATGAAACTTAGTACATTATTATGGTATCCAGAGGAAGATTTTGTACAAAAGTCGTTTGCTTCAGTACCTCTGTAACCCACTTGTATTTCAACCGTGAAGCAGTTGTTTGCATGGCTGTGTTTCGATCTGAAGGGTGGGATATGGCAGAGAATTTACAGAGTACAGCATATACCTTAACCTTTAGAAATGGCAATGCATAGGGGGTATCATAGGCGAAACAGTGTAATCTGTTATGTTCATCTATTCATGTCTATAAGCGACGGTTACCACTTTCCATCAGGTGGATCATTAGCTTGTTTGCCATTCTAAGTTACATAAAAAAAAATATTAAGTATACCAAAAAATATTAAATCCATACATTAATTAAAGAAAAGTATGAAAAGCAGGACGACAATTTGGATTGAAATAAAAAAAATTTTTTATTGATTTTGAAATTTAGAATGACAAATAAGCTGACGGCCCACCTGATGGAAAATGGTAATTGTCGCCTATAGATGTGAACAGTACCAATTCAATTCAATTCAATTCAATCATTTATTGCTATTACATGTTGTAACAATATGAGTCTTAAGTTATTAAAAGTAAAGAGTCAACATGAACCCTGGAAGAGCGCAGCAATCACATTAATAAATATTTCATAAAGTATATAAATAAATTTTTACATTATATATATGTATCGTCGATTAACATAAAATAAATAAAACATTATTACATTGAAACAAATAGGTACAAATACAATTAATTTTTTTCATTGAAAAATTCCTGTAGCATATAGTACCATGGACATAACAGAGCATATTGTCTCGCTCATGGTACCCCTCACATGTTTTATGTTAAATCAGATTTTCTGTTTAAATTAAGGTTTCTTCCGGAACGGCAACGTGCACGTGACACCCTATTCATCAATTGATAATTACTAATTTCATGTGAAAATTTTGTTTTGGGAGAGGATTAATTTCTAATAGGAATTAGCTGTCCCATTGCTGCCAATATACCAAGCTAGTTTGACCTTCACGTAGTAAACTTATCGTGGATGAGTCTTGATGGATTCATCATTAACTAAAGTTTCATCCCAACCATCTGGACGAGTGGCGCTCTTCCACCGTGTGTTTTTCAAGGCACTTTCTTCCACGCACAACCACTCTTTGGAATCAACTTCCAGCAGTAGTATTTCCGAACCGATACGACATCATAACCTTCAAGAAAAGAACATATTCTTTTTTAAAAGGCCGGCAGCATGCCTGCAATGCCATTGGTGTTGTGGGTGATCATGGGTGGCATCACTTACCATCAGGTGATCCGCAAGCTCGTTTGCCCCCTGTATTATAAAAAATGGTCCAATCGACTCGCTTATCCTGTGAGGATGGACCACAGTATTCCATATTCAATTCAGATCCCCACCAGCATAAACTGACAGCGCAGATGGGGTCACAATTTCATTTTTATTCCATAAACTACTTCTTACCTTGTTGATAGCATCGATGTACGCTCCCTTCTCCAAGAGCAGTTCTACCAGGGCGGCATGACCAGCGCGAGATGCTAACGCCAAAGGTGCATCGCCAGCCGCGTCGCAACCCTGTACGTTGGAGCCTAGAGACAGCGCATACGCCGCGACGTCCAGCGATCCCCGGGAGCAAGCGCATTGTAGGAGGTCGTTGTGTTTCTGTACAAATAATTGCAAAATAATTGTTATTAAATAAACTAAAAAAAAATGTCTAGTAAAAGCAACTTACAATTGTGACAAAGAATTTTTTTTTATAAAATTATATTTTTTAATCAAATTCACATCTTCCCTCTTAAGGAAAGGAGATGGTAAACTAGCCTCCGGTAGAAGCACAATTGGCCGAGACTCAGGGCTCTAGGAAGAGAAACTGGCGTAAATTGCGCGCAGTATCTAAAAGCGCAGTAACCGCTTTTTGTATTTTTCCCGGGAGTGAACTGTCTGATGTGTTGTTCCGATCGTCTGAGGTGTTGTCGATGAACGGTCTTACCCCAGATTGGGGTAACACCGTTCGTCGACAGAATAATTGGAACGATTTCGGTAGATGCAACACCCACATTCTGGTTATCTCGTGAGCTAAGTCGAGATATTATTTTCTTTCCCAGTTTCGGCTTTCACGAGGTTCACGTCATGATATCTACCAAAAACACCCTCGAGAGTGCCCGATCTATTACCACTGAATTCCCTGTCGAAGTTTTCCCAAGAGAATACAGCATGGGGTTCTTCAAAAGGGGAGTAAAGAGGTTTCTTCAGGGTCGGCAACGCGCGCGTAATACCTCTGGTATTGCAGGTGTTCATAGGCTACGGTAACCACTTACCATCAGGTGGGCCGTATGCTTGTTTGTTACCTCTGTGGTATAAAAAAGAAAAGATATCAGGTTTGTTCGCAGGAACTGTCTAGACCGTAATGATGGATCGGTCCCAGTAGATCTCGACACTCATTTTTTATTATTGTCATTTTATTAGGTGTAATATTTTATATCGATTTATTATTCCATACAGATATGTATGTATTTTGAATGTAAGTAAATAACTTAAATACCTAAATAGTATTTATTTAGGTAAGTATAATTTCTTAGTAAAAATACCACAACCGTGCTGTTTCCTCTTTTTATTGTACGCACACTGCCCACTGACAATTAATGCTCTTTTCCACTCAAAATTTGCACGAATCTTGAATTCGAAGAACTCGTAGAGAATTTTAATAGACTTAAGCTCGCATGTTGTACTATTTATTCAAAATATATATATATATATATATATATATATATATATATATATATATATTGCCTATGCTGAATATAGATAGATAGATAGATACTCTTTATTGTTTCCTCCAAAAGATTACAATAGTAAACTTATTATAAATATAAACAATTACAAGAAATAATCACAATGAGAAAACAATGGGCGACCTTACCGCTAAGAGCGGTCTCTTCCAGGCAACCTTTGGATGAAGAGGAGTAATTATAAGCAATTTGGTGGGAGGCACAATGAAAAATTCTGTTAGTTCTAAATATGGGAGATGTGATACATATAATAATATAAATATTATCCCTACTTATTATTATAGGTCTTCCCTTATTGGGGAGTTTTGCTAATAATTACTATTACTAATATATATATATATATATATATATATATATATATATATATATATATATATATATATATATATATATATATATATATATATATATATATATATATATATATATATATATAGCCTAATAATTAGTGCTGAATTTCTGGTGTATTCTTCACGATGCGCTAACTGACCTGCTTTCTTCCTCACTGGTACCTCGCCAGCATATTCCGTAGTTAACGCAGGCGGCGTAACCATGCCATTTTCATCCATTAAAAAAAATCATTGTATTGTATTGTAAAATCTTTATTGTACATAATTCAAATTGAACACTAATAAATGATTTAATATACAATGGCGGAGTTATCCCATAAAGGGATCTCTTACAGTCAACCTTTGAGAAGCTGAAAGAAAACTGTAGAATGTATAAGGGTAATAACCGTACAATTAAAGATAAACTAAATAATACCCAGTAAAAAAAATTAGTATATAATACAATAAAAACAGCTCTATATACCTACATATGTAAATAATAAAAGTACATGAATAATATAACATTAATACATAAATAAATATATATATACACATATATATATATATATATATATATATATATATATATATATATATATATATATATATATATATATATATATATACATACACACATACACATATATAAACACATACATATATACATAACAAATACATAGATACATATATTCACAATTGGCTCAATGTAGAGGGATTTTCAGAATAAAATTTTATGATACCTGCTTTAAAGGTATTTGCTTTAAAAATCATCCTTCGATAGTGCTCCGCCAGTTTATACCGTTTGCGCAGGCGGGGTTGCCATTCCATTGTCATCCATTAAAAAAAATCCCTCAGTTACCCAGTAAACAACCGTATATATGCCACAAATCTGCACAGCTTAAGGGATTTACTGACACTACTCCACAGAGACTAGGGTTACTGTTCCGATATTTGAAAAACGGGATATTTACATAGCCGATTTAGTCACAAAATGAGATATTAAATCTTACATGCACCGTATGAATTCGTATCACATACAACGCCATCTAGTAAAAGTAATCCGAAATAGTAATTCCCGTACTAGATTATTTATTTTTTAGACGTATTTTTGATCCACTTCTGATTTACAAGGATCAAAACAAAAAAGAAATATTTAAATCGATTAATACGTTTTTGAAACTTGCAGCAACTGTTTTATATACATACAAATATATAATTTTATATTTTTAATAAAAATATAAAATAATAATCTGTTCAGGATTCGCATTAATGCGTTTTTTCTATACGATTTTTCAAACATCATGGCAATTACAAACACGACAAGAATTAGATTATCTAAATAAGCGTAGCGGGTTTAAGGTGATGCGTTGAAATACACTTGGCAAATAATTTTTATTTACAGGTTTTTAATGGCAAACTTTTATTTGTGTGAAGGTGGCGGCCTCTGGTATAAAGAGTTTATGGGCCGCTTTCATTACATACTAAGGCCTTGTCAAATAGCGCCATCTCGCGTCCTCGTAGGCACTAAGAGAATGACAATAATTTTAAAATGACTTTTGACTTCGAAACAAATAAGATTGTGTTCCACAAAAAAATTTTTAAAAAAAAATTCAATTTTGGCAAGACCAGTTATTTTTATTAAAAAACTAATCTACTCAACCGACTTTGATAAATTTCTATGGGATCAATTTGTAAATATATCCTTTCATATAAACAAAAAATATATATTCCAAATCAGATTACAACTAATGAGGTAATCAAAATAAAAAAAAGCCACCGAATTGAGAACCTCCTTTTTTTAAAGTCGGTTAAAAATCAAGCCGGTATATCCGGAGGAATCCGAACGGATGGTAACCCCAACGGAAACGCCTGTTGCAGACATGTACAGATTCACTTTGTTATATTAAATAATTTATGTTTACGGTTCTGACGTGTAATCGGTTCAACAATACGAGTATAATGCAGTGTAATGCTTTGTTCCTTAAATTATTATGTAAAATGTAATTAATATGTATTTATTTTTATGTATATGTATTTATATGTATGTATGGATTTATTTGAGTATGTATCAGTAAATTAAAATGTACATTTTCTCAAACATGCTTGGAAATGTGAGCATTATATTGACAATCTTCTTTGAGATAAATCAAAATTGCCGTACTGGCCAGATACATGCGGGCAGCGGCCGGCAAAAGTTGTATGAAAATCCATATCTGTCGTGTTTTGCGGCCAGATAAATTATTATGTAAACTCATATCTGTCCTGTAATTTAAAAATGGAATGATCTTTTACTTCGAAACATGGCTACCAAGGAGGTAACTTTTATTTAAATTTCGAACTGGCTTGCAAATAGAAAGCTGTTTATTGAAAAAAAAAAAACAAAGGAACATTAAGGCGCGTGAAAAATTATTATTGTTCGTTATTCGTCATTGAATTTAAAAAGTAAAATTGCGTTTTTGATTTCCGCGCATTGTTTAAGAAAAGTACTATACAAGCCTTGGCCACAACTAGGCATTGATGGACTCACGTATGTGTGCCTCGGCTGCGCCTTGGCCCACATTTGCACGTTCATCCATCAATGCCTCCGTTGCTGGCCGCTGCAGTAATGTACTATAATATATCCACATTACTGTATGTATGCATAAAAAACGAACAGAGTTTCGTGCCTCCAGTCAAACTGTTTATAATTACTCTTCCCCATCCAAAGGTAGCCTGGAAGAGATCGCTCTTAGCGACAAGGCCGTTCATTGTTTCCTCAGTGTAATATTTTCTTATAATTGTTCGTATTTATAATAAGTTTACTGTTGTAATCTTATGGAGGAAACAATAATGAGTATATCTATCTATCAATACCATGGCCATATTTGTTAATATATACATAAGTGAGGGCGTGGGATGGGTAGCAGCGTCCCTCTTAAAACATCTCCAAAGCCTAACTGCGGTTACCAATCTGCCTGCCAAGCGTTACAACTATTGGCAAAACCTCCCAAGGGGAGGCTTATGCCCAGCAGTGGACAAATAAAAGCTGATATAATGACGATGATGATGATGTTGATGACATTAATATATTAATTGTTATGTCCACGGTACTGCTCATGTCTATAGGCGACGGTTACCACTTTCTATCAGGCCGGCCGTCAGCTTATTTGCCATTCTACCATCATCATCATATCAGCTGTTGTTTGTCTACTGTCGAACACAGGCCTCTCTCATAAATTGTCATAAGGAACGGTCCTGGGCTACCTGCATCCACTGACTTCCTGCAATTCTAGGTTGCGATTGTAATCTACATAAAAAAAAAAACACCTTAGTCCTTAGAAATTACAATGCATGTAGGGTGTCATAGGTGATGACACATTATACTCTGTGATGTCCATTTCGTAGTTCCTGACTATAGACGCCAGTTACCATTTATAAAGTTGGGCTGTGTGTGTTTTTCAACATCGCAGTTCAACACAAAACCGCTTTATTATAAACGAAAGTCTTTATTTTTTAACTGCAAATGGATTATTAAAATGCAATCCATTAAATATAATATCTAATGTTATTTTATAAAAAATATAAAAAAAATAAAAATCGATTTATATTTTTTTTATAGGTACCAGTAGCGTAGGTACAATACTTATTGTTCCTAATTTAAACGCGCTTACTCTTATTATATTTTAGCGGGAAATATTGGCGGGAATTCTATTTCTATCATAACAACCTTATAGATGGAATTTTGTAGAGGCAAACTAAAAATACATTATTTTATTCCATAATATCTATTGTATTCGATTCAACAAAATATTATCCTTCAATATTTTTTATGATAGACATTTTATTAGAGTTGAAATAAATACCGAAAGCCCATATAATAATATTTTGTTAATACCTGATGTTACCAAATACATAACAGACAATAATATATTAATTTAATCATATTTATCGTGATTATAATACAAAATAAAGCACGATTATTATAATAGTGGATAGGCTGAAGTGGCAGTGCGCTGGTCACATAGCTTGTAAAACCTACAACCGATGGGGAAGAAAGGTTTTTGAGTGGCAACACTGTACGGGTAAACACAGTGTAGGTTTGTAATGGGAAGGTTAGTCGCCATCGCTATCAATATACTTTATCAGGTCGACCTTCACGCGGTTCCCCCTGGAAACTATCGTGACTAATTTATCGTTGAATTCGTCACGGTGAGCTAACTGACCTGCCTTTTCATCCACACCAATCATCTATCACTGGTGCCCCGCTGGTGTATACCGATAGCGCAGGCGGGGTTACCATTACCACAGATAATATAATACTATGCCATTACATTATCATCCATTAAAGAAAACGCAGTGTAGGACAATACCCCACTAGATGGAGTGACGATCTCAAATGCATTGCAGAGAGTCAGAGGATGTTAAGTGGACAGATAATGGCTGAGATGATGATTATAATAATCCTGTTATATAGATAGATAGTTATATAATAGATATAAAAATAAATTAGTATATTGAATTAGTACTTGGACCAATAGAAAATAGCAACCTCGGCATTATATATATATTCATTAGACTAATATGAGGCAGTTGATTAAACTTTGTTTTATCCATGCTATGTTATACACAAACATGAAACTGTAATGTGAGCCATCATACAATCTGTATCTATTTCTTTCTTTTTATCGTGCTTGTTTGACAAAAATGTATAATGTATTTATATTGGGTATCCATCTAGGGTAAAATACCTTATTAGTAGCTGCAAGACAGGCACCTGCAGCAACGAGGGTTTTTACAGCTTCGAGATGACCATGCCACGCTGCCATTAGCAATGGGCGCATTCCGAACTGCAAATAAAAATTTTCGACATCTTTAGACGCTATGTTAGCCTGGTACTTCACGAATTTTATTATTTGAAAAAAAAACAACTGTGGACTATTTTATTTATACTATATAATTTATACTATATAAGTACAAGTATTAAAATAATTAATGTTTTGAAAAATTTAATTAATTTTTAATTTACTATAAATGGAAAATATTCTTAAGTCATGGTTGACTTGAAATAAGATTATGATCCACAAAAATGGCGACTTCAGTTGCGGCAGAATTAGTTACTTTGATAGAAAACTGAACTACTAAAACGATTTGATAGGCTTTCCATGGGGCTAGTCTGTAAGTAAAAACTTTTAGATATAAAAGTTAATTTTCTAAATTAGTTACCAACTTACAGAGTAAGTCGCCTCGATTGAAAAATATATAGATATTTTTTTGTTTTCATTTTGTATGAATGACCACGCGTTACGTTTCACGGTGTAGGCCGATTTGGTAAACTTTTTTTTAAAGATTTATGATTAGAAAATTAGTTGTATTGTTTCTATTCAAATAAAATTATGGTTATTTTAAAACATTTACCAGAGGGAGACTTTGTACAAAAGTCGATTGCTTGGGTACCTCTGTCCCATTCGTGTTTCAACTGTGAAGTAGTTGTGTTTGCATGGCTATGTTTCGGTTTGAAAGGTGGGATATGGTGTGAATTTACTGGGTACAGAGGAACAACACCTGAGTCCTCAGGAATGGCAACGCATGGAGGGTATCATGGGCGAAACAGTATACTCTGTTATATCCATGGTACAGTTCATGTCTTTAGGCGACGGTTACCACTTTCCATCAGGTGGGCCGTCAGCTCATTTGCCATTCTAAGTTATATAAAAAAAAACATGTTTTATAAGCACTGTTATACATTTGTTATATATCCCATCATTATCATAACAATTAATTTGTTAGACTAATACTTAAATAATTGATTCCGTTCATCATGAACAATCAAATTTCATTACAATGATAAAATATTCATAATTATGTGTAAACAATCGGATATTACCTTATCAGCTGCTTCAATATCGCATTTCGCTTCAATGAGTAATTTCATTATGTCGACGTTTCCTCTGCTTGCGGCCCAATGGATCGGTGCTCTGCCATACTGAAACAATATTGCTAGTTAAGACATATCGAACTACTTACCATAAACAGCAGAAATTGCTAAATCTATTATTTGTATTGCTATCTACGATAATATATTCTCTTTAAAAAAGCGGTATTCGATTTAGAGTAATTGGTTTATAAACTAATAGAAGAGGCAAAATGCTGGCCCACCTTATACGACTTGACGATTTTTTAAGAGCATAGAAGAAGGAAAGATAGAGGGCAAAAGAGGAAGAGGAAGACCGAGGATTAACTACATGGGACAGATAAAGGAAACACTAGGCGTCATGTCGTATAGGGAGATAAAGGATATGGCCTGGGATAGAGCTGGCTGGAGGAAGATGCATGAATTAGTTGCACCGACAAGAGGAACCTCTTAAATGAAAAGAGAAAGGTTTATAAACTATGTTTTTTTTTTTTAATATGTCAACTTTTCGATATTTCTGTCTGACTATAGTTATATAAATAATAATAATTTGTATTCGAATATCATGGTATGTACAAAACAAGCAGAGTGTAGGGCTGTCCCAAACAAGTCTCTGTGGTGTTTATACCACAAAAAGTTGTTTGGGACAGCCATACATTTTGTTTAACTGGTTTGTTAGTTTGGTTTTATAGTGAAAATAAGTGATTTAAAAATAGATTATTTTTTTAAATCATCATCATCCGCCATAAAGGGGATTTTGCTAGTAGTTATCACGCTTTGCAAGCGGGTAGACAACTGCAATTAGTTTTATTCGCTATCAAGACACTTTTTATATATCAGCCGTTAACTGTCCCCTGTTTTTTTTTTAATGGATGAAAATTGAATGGTAACCCCACTATCGGTATACACCGGCGGGGCACCAGTGAAGGATGATAGGTGAGGATGAAGTAGGTCAGTTAGCCCATCGTGACGAATTCAACAAGAGTTGTTAACGATGGTTTCCAGGGGGAACCACGTGGAGGTCGACCTAATAAGGTATATTGCTAGCAATGGGGCTGTCAAACTCTATTGCTAACAATCCTTTTCCCCTAACTATTTAACTGTCCCCTGTTGAACATAGCCTCCCCCATAAGGAGAGTTTTACCAGTATTGCCACGCTTGGCAGGCGGTTTATATAATTATAACATTAAATTACATTAAAAAATAACCAGTACTGTCACAATCGAAGTCGGTTTTTTTTTTGGGAACACACATTTTTTATTATAATAATATTTTTTAGAAATCTTAAAGAAATACCAATTGGTGCAAATTGATCCAAAATGGAGCAAGAATTAATCTTGAAAGGCGTATTGTACAGACATCTCTATATATGAGGGAAAACAATATGATTTTATGTGAAGCGTGAACTCGTCGTGGCAATTTCATTTATTGCTTGTCAGAATCAAAGCCGCCTTCTGGTATTATTACACGTGTAAGGCGAAACAGTTCGTTGATATAATCATCGATATAAGATAAGTAGGAATCATCATCATATCAGCCCCTATTTTTTTTTATACAACTTAGAATGGCAAACAAGCTGACGGCCCACCTGATGGAAAGTGGTAACCGTCGCCTATAGACATGAGCAGTACCATGGACATAACAGAGTATACTATTTCGCCTACGACACACTTCATGCGTTGCCATTCCTGAGAACTCAGGTGTTATTCCTCTGTACCCTGTAAATTCACTGCAATATCCCACCCTTTAAATCGAAACACAGCTATGCAAACACAACTGCTTGTGGATAGAAACACGAATGGGACAGAGGTGTCTAAGCAAACGACTTTTGTACAAAGTCTCCCTCTGGTAACTATGTTCTCTTGAACACAAAGTTAATAAGGGAGGTTTTATATGTAGTTGTCAAGCTTAGCGGGCGGATTGAAAACCGCAGTTTTTTTTTATGGGTGAAAATGGAATGGTAACTCCGCCTGCGTTAACAGGATACGCTGGCGGAGCACCAGTGAAGGGTGATTGATGATAATGAAAACAGGCCCGTTAGCCCATCATGATGAATTCTTCAGGAATTAACCATGATAGTTTCCAGGGGGATCCGCGAGGAGGTCGACCTGGTTGGGTATATTGCTAGCAATGGGATTCTAAGTCTCTATTACTAACAATCCCTTTCCGCCCTGACAACCGCAGTTAGGCTTTAGTGACGTTTTGAGAAGGACGCTGCTGCGCGTCTTTCAATTATTGAGTTACCTTAGTCGCCTCTTACGACACTCACGGGAACGAAATGAGTGGCTTATTCTATACTAGAATCATATGCAATTTAAATATAATTGCTTACGACTATATTATAAAACTGCAACTACATGATGTCTGTACATAGGATATAAAAAAAAATTATATAAAAAAAAACCTAAAACAACAGCCGCTTATATCAGAGGGGTCGACCAAATTAATAGCAATAGAACTTGAAAACATATAAAGATTGATGAGTGTGGAAGAAGCCGCTAGACTGAATATGTATGTATGTTTATGCTCTTTTGAGGGCGAAGCTGTTGTTAAAGCAATAAACTGAGTTGTGACCATTTTGTATTGTTATGGCACACGCATAATTGCAACAATTGTACTTGGCTTTATGTATTTTTTTTTAATCATTTATCTTATCTCGCTTTTTATGTATATACATGTATATGTTAAAATTTGTGTGCTGTGTAAGTAATGCAAATAAATTATCTATCTATCTATCTATCTATCTATCTATCTACCTACCTATCACAACAATACGACAACAATATAATTAAGTATCTTTTGATAATATAAATTCCTTTGTAAGCTCCGACGTAAAGGACTTACGATGAATTTTCAGGTTAATTAGATACACGAAACACGATAAAATCACTTTATAATATATATCATTTAGATCGTATTTTAGTAAATTAAGAATGTTGTTTAAAAAAATATATATATTATTCCGCGAAAAGTAAAGCAAAAACAAGCGATTACAGTGTAATAAGAAAATACATTAAACATTAATGCGGATCGCTCCCGGGCACCGAAATATATTAAGTTTCCTTTTTAATAACGCTTTCTTGTTCGCTAACGTTTTAAATTTTAACAATGCCAACAGACGCGCGATAGAATTCGAACCATAGATAAAGTTAGGTACTTCATACGCGTGGATTTCAGAAGTAATGAAATCATAAACGAAAAATGAAGTGGACTGCTTCTAGATGGTATATTAAGGTAAAACCTTATTTTATATAGATAGAGTATCGAGCCACAAAAACCAGTAAATTTTTGTCAGCTAATTAAATACACATAAATCAAACATACACAATAAGTAAAAAGAGATAAAAGAATGAAATACAAAAAAGTAAAAAAAAAAAAACAAAATATATAAAACAACAATTTTCTTCTTTCATGCGTGTGGCATAGTAACACAAAATGGTCACAACTCAGTTTATTGCTTTGCCTTTAAAAGAGTAAAACACTGATATTCTGTTGTGGCCAAGAGTCAGTCGCGAAATTCCTTAATAGAAATAATTATTAGAGTTGTGAATGTACACAAAGCAATGTCTACGTCAAATGTGTGACCAATTTTTACGTGTCTTTTATTTGTCGATAGGCTTTCAGGCGAGAATTATTATTTTGTACCAATAGAAGTTGGGTTTTTTATGGACCGAATATGTATTTTATGTTCCGTTTATTAAACAACATTTTCAACTGACACCAAAGGTTTTCAATTTAGTTGTATTTTTTTGTATCTTTGTTGCCTCATAACTCCGTCAATTGGGAACCGATTTGGGCGATTCCTTTTTTAACTGAAGAAATATACTTACAGATTGGTTCTATGGAACTTTTATCAAAATCGGTTCAGTAGTTTTGAAATAAAAATAACTAACTTTTAAAATTAACAATTGAAATTTTTTTTTTTTTTTTGACAGACATATTTAAATATCGACCCCTGGATTAAAGTTTGATTTAAGATACCGTTCTACAAATTGTGTGAGACCAACATGGAATTAATTCTTGTAAAAGAACCATCGAAATTGTTACAGAATTAGTGAAGATATCGTGCAAAATACCCATAAATAGCATAATCTCTTCTTTATGAAGTCGATTGATTATTTAACATGTACCTACTTACCACACACGAGAAACAAGATCACGTGATATCTTGGGATGTAATTAATTCAAATTTATCCGATCTAATTCATTTAAGAAACGTTTATTTATTAATAACTAGCGACCCTTCCCGGCATCGCACGGGTAGACATTTTTACATTTTAAAAAGTGGGCCATCAAGGCTGCACATGCGATAGAAGCTTAAAAATGGAGTAACATCTCCCGTTTCCCCAACATTTCCCTTCACTGCTCTGCTTCTATTGATCGTAGCGTGATGAAAAGTATACTATAACCTGCCCAGGAGTATGAAGAATAATTGTATCAAGTTTCGTTAAAATCCGTCGAATAGTTTTTGTTTCTATAACGAAATACAGACAGAGAGACAAAAAATTTACTGATTGCATTTTTGTCATCAGTATCGATCACTAATCACCCCTGATAGTTATTTTGGAAATATATTTCATGTACAGAATTGACCTCTCTACAGATTTATTATAAGTATAGATAGATATAAATTGTAACAACAGACCCTTGTCTTTATTTTAATTATTTATTATTTCATCGTGATATAAGAATGTTTATTACATTATCAGATCAATAGAATTACGTTGAGTGATCGCTCACAAGACAATTTTAAAAATAATATATGTGGGATAGGTATGAAACGGAACGTATGTCAAAAGTGAATGTTGTATGCATAGATTGGAATACGAGGAAGGATGACTGATGTGGAGTGAAGTGAGGAACGGTGGGGGAGTGAGAGATCAAGATGGACGACAAATGAACGAGAGTGTGGCTCCTACGAATTATTTCTAAGATTTAGTTTTACAATTATATAAAAGTTGAATCGCTTGTGTAAAAAAGGAATTTTATTTCTGGCTCCTTGGACCTACATATATTTAATTCTTTTAAATAATTTTACCAGAGGGAGACCGTACAAAAGTCGTTTGCTTGGGTACCTCTGTACCATTTGTGTTTTTACCGTGAAGCAGTTGTGTTCTTTTTAATGCATGATTATGGTATGGTAACCCCGCCTGCGCTATCGATGTACACTGGCGGGGCACCAGTGAGGGATGGTAGGTGAGGATGAAAGGGAAGATCAGTTAGGCCATCGTGATGCAATCGACGATAAATTAGTCACGATAGTTTTTAGGGGAACCGCGTGCAGGTCGACCTGATAGGGTATATTGATAGCAATGGGGACTAACCTCCGCATTACTAACAATTCCTTCCTCCAAGCAGTTGTGTTTGCATGGCTGTGTTTCGGTTTGAAGGGTGGGATATGGCAGTGAATTTACAGGGTACAGGGGAATAACACCTGAGTCCTCAAGAACGGCAACGCATGAGGGGTACCATAGGCTAAACAGTATACTCTGTTATGTCCATGGTACTGCTCATGTTTATAGGCGACGGCTACCACTTTTCATCAGGTAGGCCGTCAGCTTGTTTGGCATTCTAAGTCACATAAAAAAACTTATCTATCAAAATAAATAATGCTATTTGTGAATAAATACGTATTATCTATACGTATTTACAAAGAATTATTTCGTTCAAAAACAATCATGCTTTACAACATTTATGCACCATCACTAAAGTGCTCACGTGCTCTTCGCGTCGAAAAGCTAAAACTTCTGAATAACCCATCAGCGATACGCATCTCCCTTAATTTTTTAAACATAACCCAAAGTCATATCTCTAGGGTATTTTTTATTTTCAACCGACTTCAATAATAGGAGGTTCTTAATGTTGTTTTGTCGTATTTGAAGTCTATATCTTTGTAGAACTCAATTTAATTAATTTATGTATAACAAGCGGCAAAGAAAAATTTAACTGTCGGTATCTCTATTGATTGAAATTATAATGTATTCGCCTGTATATATATTTTTTTTTTATATGAACGCAATACGATATCTGTCCTAATTCGAGAGCTATTTTAATAATTTGCTTTGTAATTGATACGCTTGGTTGCTTACTAATTTTGTCATACCTTAACTCTGTTTGTGAAATAAAATCCTAATTTTTTATGCAATTTAGAAAGGCAAGCTGACGGTCCACCTTTTTTATATTTTTTTTTTATACCACTGAGGTGGCAAACAAGCGTACGGCCCACCTGATGGTAAGTGGTTACCGCAGCCTATGAACACCTGCAACACCAGAGGTATTACGCGTGCGTTGCCGACCCTGAATAAACCTGTTTACCCCCCTTTTGAAGAACCCCAACAACTTAGAATGGCAAACAAGCTGACGGCCCACCTGATGGAAAGTGGTAACCGTCGCCTATAGACATGAACAGTTAATATTCTAATATCTAAACAAAAACTTTGTACCCTTTTTTACGAAAACTGCGCAAATGGAGAAGTATAAAATTTCACACACTTATAGTTTATATAGAGAAGGAGTGCAAAATATATATTTTTTTTAATTTTACCTAAAAATACATTAAATCAATAAAATAAAAATACACACACACTGCCATGTATTTAAAACATACACATATACGAGTACTCTTTAGTTTATTGTTAGTCTGTGGTCAAACTGAGAGTAGATTAATATTGTTTGTCTAATAGTCTTACTAAATATGAATAAATAATATTTTGACAAGTATATTTTCATTATAGAACTATTGAGGACAGAAGGGGAAAAATGTTAGGACACTTGATACGACACGACGAACTTATGAACATTATAATAGAAGGTAAGATAGAAGGAAGGAGGGGGAGAGGGAGACCGAGACGTAGTTACATCAGGCAGATCAAGGAAGGAGTTGGTGTCGTGTCGTATCAAGAGGTGAAGAGACTCGCTGAAAATCGTAGTGAGTGGCAAGAGCTCCACCGACAAGAGCGCAGCTCTTAAATGGATAGATAGATATTTTCATTAACACGTTCACGCCGGCGCGGACCACCGGGTGGCCCCCGCTAGACTGTCTCATTGGACGGCACGTACCACCGGCGGTACGCAATAGATTGCCCTATCTGGCGGCGCGTACCACCGGTGGCCCGCACTAGACTGTCTTTTCTGGCGGCGCGTACCACCGGTGGTACGTATTCGATGATGAAGCGTAGCATCAAATAGAGCGCCGCCTCGCAGCAAAAAACAATAAAGTCGGCCCCGGCGTGAACGTGTTAATAGTATAGTATAGGTACCGTTTATTATAATAATAATATATTTATTTATGTCTCCTCACAAGCAACTTAAATTTACACATAGGTATTTAGGATAAAATAAAATTAAAATAATATGGATTCAGTTAGTCAGTTACGAATATGAAGATTTTAAATGTTTGCATGTTTGGTATTCAATCATACTTAAATGGCTGAATAGATTTGGATAAAATTTGATACATGGACAGACTATATCCTAAAAAATATATATATATGTTATTTTTTATGTCAATTCACATAGTCAAAGCCGAGAAAAACAACTAGTAGTTTATTGATGTAAATATAGCTACAACTTACATTATTCCTGCAGTTGACGTCTGTTGGCCTCTGCAATGCTTCTATGACAGCGGCTGGTTCATTTTTGATGACGGCCTCGTGAAGTAGTAGATCGTTTTGCTGCACACGCGACATCTGTCAGATCGCCAATATTATAAAATTATGACATAGCATTGAGAACGTTAGAGTTATATTCTCGTTAGAGTTATAATTATTATTGACAATGTTGCTGTGGTTTACAATAGTATTTGTTTGTTTAATTTTGTTTATATTTGTTTAATTTTAGTATTGTCTAATTTTGCGTTTCGTTTACTTGTATTTTATTTTGTGCAAATTCTAGTGGCTACCAAATTACTATTTAATTATATAATTATGTATTATTTTATAATAGCTGTTTGTTTGCCTTAAATAAATAAATAGTTTATCCTAAATCTTGAAATAAAAAAGAAGACCTGATCTGGGAAATTTGTAATCTCATTAGGTACTTGCAGCATTGAAAAATGGCGTCTTGTTTTGATTAAAAAAAAAAGTGTTAGCTTCCAGCTGACTAAATTTATGATATAACTTTGTATATAATACTATTGGTGAAGTTTGACGCCTGGTTAAAGAATTAGACTGGACTATTCAACCACATTAAGAAGTCTTTAGTACTTTATGATAATATTCCAAAGAAAGATGTAAATCGTCTGCCTATCTACGAAGAATAAATAGAAACGTCGCCTGGAATCTACAGTTTATTTATTAAGAAGACTCATGTAGGTATATTGTGTAAATAACTTTACGAAAGATATAAATTATCTATCTATACATGAAGAGAGAGTAAATATAAAGAAAATGTTTCGCCTGAGAAGACATGTATTAACTGAGTACACTGACCCTTGGTACTTTCAATTCTTACAAAGATCTATGTAAATTACGGATGAAACAATTTTTTCCTTATTTATGAAGAACTAATTGTAAATTATGTTTGGCTGTATGAGCCATGCTCTTTGCCTTTTCGATTTAAGACACATTTTAAAACAACAACAACAAGCATTTTTGATATTCGATATTCCAACTATATAGTATAAGGTCTTATTATGATTATGAATGGTTTAATTTCAACGTACATAGACCAGTATGACTTTCTCCAAGAAATTATATTCCTCAAGGAAAATATTTAGTTTTAAATGTTCAACAAATTAAAGATTGTGGCCCACAAAAAAAAATACAATTGTATCAAAACTAGTTTTTTTTTTTTTATTTAAATAAAATTTCTGTGGTACCAATCTCTAAGTACACTTTTGAGTAAAAAAAAATTTCAAATCGTTTTAGAACTAAAGGAGTTATGAGATAATGAACATAAAAAAATACATTCGTATTGAGTACCTCTGAATTGAGTTTCTATTCGAAACATAAAATGTTTTCCTAGTTTTAAAACAAAACTTAAGGTTTTTTTTTACAACTTAGAATGGCAAACAAGCTGTAATCGGTTTTTTTTTTGGCACACAATTATAACTACGTCATTAGTCAGGCATTAGTATGTATACCATTCTAAAGAGCATAAAAATATTTAAAAAAATAACAACTCGACACATGATAAAATTCACTAAACATTTTTGTAACACTAAAAATCGTATAAAATCCTACCTCGCGAACCGTCTCCCTGAATAAAACATGGCGCACAAAAGTTTTAACACGTTCAGGTATTTACATGCGCAATAAACCGAAAGTAGAACACCTAGCTTACCCCTTTTGTTTATTTAATTTGAATTTCGAATCTCAAAAGATTTTGTTTAGAGTTAGTCGTAATGGCGGAGTATAAGGGTGGAACGTACTAAACAGAAATTTTACTGACGTAAATCTTCACAACTTTTCTCAAAGATCACCTTCTTGAATCTTTTTCAATCAACTTCGAAAAGGAGGAGGTAGATAGATAGATTATTGTGTCCTCCAAAAGATTACAACAGTAAACTTATTATAAATATAAACAATTACAAGCAATAATCACAATGAGAAAACAATGGGCGACCTTATCGTTAAAAGCTATCTCTTTCAGGCAACCTTTGGATGGATAAGTATGCTAATCCGACAAATAAACAAATTAAAAAGATGACAACTTGCTCAAATAAAAATTCTTAAGTTTTGTTTTAAAACTAGGCAGACATTTTATGTTTCGAATAGAAACTCAATTCAGGTACTCAATACGAATGTATTTTTTTATGTTCATTACCTCATAACTCAGTTAGTTCTAAAACGTTTTAAAAAAATCCATTTTTGAATCAAAAGTGTACTTTTGGTACCACAGAAATTTTATCAAAATAAAAAAAAATCTAGTTTTGATACAACTGAAGTTAGTTTTTTTTGTGGGCAGCATAAGGAGACTTTGTACAAAAGTCACCTTATGATGCCCCCTTGGGTACCTCTGTCCCAATCGTGTTTCTACCGTGAAATAGTTGTGTTTGCATGGCTGTGTTTCGGTTTGAAGGGTGAGATATGGCGTGAATTTACAGGGTACAGAGGAATAATATCTGAGTCCTCAGGAATGGCAACGCATGGGGGGTATCATGGGCGAAACAGTATACTCTGTTATGTCCATGGTACTGCTCATATCTATAGGCAACGGTTACCATTTTACATCAGGTGGGCCGTTAGCTTGTTTGCCATTCTAAGGTGTATAAAAAAATACACTTGAGGTCGTCATTCCATCAATTGTGGGCGGAAGGAAGGGGAAAGGGGAGTTTCCCTATACTGCGTTTGATCGTACGGGATCGTCACTCAAGAACTTTCTTCTAAAATTCAAAAATTCAAAATTCAAAAATCATTTATTCATGTAGGACATTTTAGCGGCTTATGAACGTCAAATCTTCATCGATGAATTCTTCATCGATTGTCGGTTCTTCGAGCTATGTAACCAGCCTATTACCACTTTAGCTGTTGCCTCTTTTGCGGATATCCACGTTTCGGATTCTGTTACGCAAAGAAACTCAAAGCATAGCTCTCTCCATAACCAGCTGAGTTATTTGAAGCTTTTGCATACGGGCAAATGTGTATAACTATGTTTCGGTTCCATGAGTTAAGTTCCTACTCGATTACTTATTTTATTTCTTTCTTTATTCTTTATTGTACACAAAAGGTTATTGAAATGTAAAAACAAACATAATTGTGCACAAGAGCGAGCTTATCTCCAATAGAGATTTCTTCCAGCAAACCCAATATGAGAAAACTGACAGTTCATTAGTAGTTACAGTCACACATGTGTACCAATCGACTTAAATGTTATAGTTAAAACTAAATAAATAAATAAATTGTATTTACAATTAGATTTAGATTTAGAAAAGACTCAATAAGAGAGTATAAACACTAACTTAGTAAGTCAATTAACGAATTTATATCACTCTGAACTAGTAATCTGCTATCGTATCTTATTTTTCGCATATGGGGTCAGCTAAGCACGTCGACCCATACGGATCTTTTGTGCTTCCCCCTGCCTTATACCATCATTTCGTAGATCCTGTGTTACCCTAATGATATCCCGCGGTTTACAGATATCTGTAGTCCCCTGGTTCTGGATAAGCCGTTCCCAGTAGACTCATACGCATACTTGCCAACGAATCGCAGGTGCACATCAAGTGTTCCATGGATTCCGATTTCTTCCCGCACAGTCTGCACAGTGTGTCCGAAGATAGACCCATCTTGTGTAGTATATGCCTTATTGGCATATGTCCAGTTAGGGCACCCACAATGAGTCTAGTAATCTACTAACTAATCATCCAAGCGGTTGGGAGAAAATAAAATTCTCATTTCGAATGAAAGTGACAACCCTTTGTTAAAAATGATGCTCCGTTTCCATTGTTCTCTTAGGAAAGGCACAATTATCACGTCGCCATTTGTATGGCTTCATATTCATTATATCCTAGTACGTGGAAGCAGTGTTTAATTGAAAACTTACTTTTGACTTATTTGATTAAGCTGTATTCACGTACCTCGTTGCCATATCGTGATGTTTTATGGACTAAAACTAAACATTTTTTTTATACAACTTAGAATGGCAAACAAGCTGACGGCCCACCTGATGGAAAGTGGTAACCGTCGCCTATAGACATGAGCATAACATAACAGAGTATACTGTTTCGCCCATGATACCCCCCATGCGTTGCCATTCTGAGGAATCAGGTGTTATTCCTCTGTACCCAGTAAATTCACGCCATATCCCACCCTTCAAACCAAAACACAGCCGTGCAAACACAACTACTTCACGGTTGAAACACGAATGGGACAGAGGTACCCAAGCAATCGACTTTTGTACAAAGTTTCCCTCTGGTGAGATATATATAAAACCCTTAGATTATATAGATAGAGCTTCGAATCTCAAAAACGGGTCAACTTTTTGTCAGCTAATTTTCAAATTAGCTGACTCGTTTTGTTTATCAGTGTTCTATATATTCACGCACACAACGTGTCTATATTTATTTATTTAGTAAACAAAATGTGTTTTAAACAATAAAAAGATGCAAAAATTATAAGACAAAATAAATATAGAAGTTATAAAGGAATCACTCATAACTATTTATCATGCAAAATTGTATGAAAAAGTCCACCAGTTTTTCTTCAAGCGTTTGTATGGAGACACTCTATCTATATAATCTAAGATATAACTTTTCTCAAAGAATGTGCTCTCATTCTCTCATTCTCAATTCTCAAATAATACAATTTTTTTTTTAATCTAACTGGCAAGCCTAGATATTATTATTATTTATTATGAATTTCAAATCTTGTGTGTAACATTAAAATAAAACCTGTTTTTCATAAAGCTTTAAATATGTTAACTTTTATTTGTTTTCTTACATTTTTTATAGTGGTCTCAAACTTTTGACTGGCAGTGTAAATAGATAGACAAGTAAACAGGCAAAATTTCTATAAATTACTGTTTTGACGTCTATTGATCTTATTAAGAGCACAAATAATAATTTTCAATTACACAATTTTTTTTTTATTAAAGCTAACAAACATTAATACAATATATAATTATAATAAGTTTACATTTAAATGTGATTAATAGTACTAGCAACAATGTTAACTACAGATTGCTATATAAAGAAAGAAAGTATATAAACATGCATATTTCCCATTATATCTATAATTAAATTATAAATAACATTGACACAACCACATCACCGTAAAAAAACTTATTTAAATATACACATGTATTTTATAATTTACTAATTATGTGCACCTTATGCAGAGAGTATCTTTATCTTTTTTTTGAAATAAATATCTAATTCCCCACCTTTTTTTGATAGATGAGGATGAAGTACTGTTTTTAACGTTGTTCACGATCTTATTAAGACCAAATATATATAACATTTGACATTATATATTTTTTCTATTTATTACAATACAAAATAATACAATTTTATTATATTAATATAATAACGTGACCGATTTAAATCACTATTAAGTGTAATTATATAATAATGTGTGTGTGAATCTAAACAATATCTACGCGTACGTAGCCGGGGCGGGTTGCTAGTATATAATAATTATGATACAAAACACACTAAATGCTCCAATACACGCAACTAATGGATATTAGTCCAGGACTTATTACACTGATAAACACGATATTTGATATCATATACAAATCAATTCTTAATACATTTTTAACCTCGGTATGGGGTTTCATTATTATAAAACCAACCCACGTATAATATTATATTCTAAGATTATATCTTATTGGTATAATTATTTAGCCGACTTCAAAAAAGAGGAGGTTTTCAATTCAGTTGTTTTTCTTTTATGTTTGTTACCCCATAACTCCGTCAGTTGTAAACCGATTTGGTAATTTTTTTTTTATCTGAATATTGGTTATATATACAGATTGGCCTTGTAGAAAATTTATCAAAAACGGTTTAGTTTACTTTAGTTTTTTAATTAATTTTAAAAACAAAAGTAAATATTACTAACAATCCATTTCCCCCCTGTTAGCGGTATTAATATCATAGTGACAGGTATTATGAAGTGGAGGTAAATATGACGCCGCCATCTGCTGATGATATTCTTATCAATGGGTTGGGATTAACTAGGGTTGGATCAGCTTTCAAAGGAATTTGTGTACAAGGTTAAATCCGAGGCCAGATGTCCGACCCATATAACGCCTGACCTGACCGTAACTACGTTGTATATTTGCTTAATTGAATGGTATCACATTCATTATAAACTTGAATTTTAACTCAGCTGAAATAAATATAAGTAATTTACTTTTATTAGGTTCTATTTATTTACGTTAAGCAGCCAGGTAGGTAATTTTGTACCTACACCTACTCGTAAGGGGGAAAGGGATTGTTAATAATGGAGATTGAGAATCCCATTGCTAGCAATATACTCAACCAGGTCAACCTCCTCACGGTTCTCCCTGGAAACTATCATGGTTAATTACTGATGAATTCATCATGATGGGCTAACTGACCTGTTTTCATACTCATCTATCACCCTTCACTGGTGCTCCGCCAGCGTATCCCGTTAGCGCAGGCGGGGTTACCATACCATTTTCACACATTAAAAAAACACCCATTGCCAGCAATACACCTTAACAGGTCGACTTCCACGCGGTTCCCCCTGGAAACCGTCGTGGTTAATTCTAGTGGAATTCGTGACGATGGTCTAACTGACCTGCTTTCGTCGTCACCTATCATCCATCCCTCACTGGTGCCCGTGTACATCGATAGTGCAATTGAGGTTACCATTTCATTATCACCCATTAAAAAAATCAAATAACCAGTGATATGGATTTTCACAAGACAACATCTGAGTTAGTAAAATATTTAAGATAAAGTACAAGTAATAAAAAACTATATTAATGTATATACATATGTATATGTTGGTATGTTGACATACATAGATTGGATATCTACTGTTTTTAATATACTTCAAAAAGAAAGAGATTTACAATCCGTCTATATTTGTTTTTACGAGTTTATTACCTCATAACTCCATCAGTTCCAAACCGAATTGGAATATTCTTTTTCATCTGTAAGGTTATACTTACAGATTGCTTCCGTAGAAATTTGATTAAAATCGATTCCATAGTTTGATTTTCAAATCAGAATAACTGGTTGTAGAATACAGTCTTGAATTGTTTGTTTTGTTTTCAAATTTCGAATATTATTTTTCTCTAACAAAGAGCATAGATAATCTTTGTAAACTTTCTTTTTCCTTTTTCGGTTTTTGGCGGGATTTGATTTGTCTTATTTGGATAGATAACATTTCAACTTCAATTATAATTAATTTAGTTAATTTTAAGTTAAAAAGTAAATTAGATAAGCATTTGCTCTAATTAAAAACAATTTATTCAGTTATCTTTATAGAAAGGTCAAATAGCAAAACGGATTTCCAGAAACATAGCTCCAGAACAATAGAAGGTACAATATCTTGATCGGAGTATTCTTAGTTGCCCTCAAGACGGGTTGTTGCTTAAAGGGCCGGAGGGCTTACTATTTACATAAATTTAATTGTTCATTAAGCCAGATTTTGCTAATTTGGTATTTTTTTTATATAAGGAGCGTGATGGCTTTATTATTGTTTAGTAATCGGTGAGCATAAATAATTTATAATTTGCCAAACCCACGAGTTTAATTACAAATTCAGCCCAACATTCGAATCCAATAAGAGTTTAATATGGATTTAGGTGACCACTGTTTTATGTAAATATTTGTTAAATTTTCAGTCATAGGTAGTTCGTAAAAAACTGCAAAAACGTGCAGTTTTTTATATTTATATTTGGGAGAAGCCTATGTTCAACAGTGGAGAATTAACGGCTGATATAATGATGACGATGATACTGTTAGGTAAATTTAAAAGAAAAATAATACAATGAAACAGACAAATCTTAAAAGTAACTTTATACTTATTATTGATGGAAAGTGGTAACCGTCGCCTATAGATATGAGCAGTACCATGGACATAACAGAGTGTACTGTTTCGCCCATGATACCCCCCATTGTAAATTCTGTAAATTCACGCCATATCCCACCCTTCAAACCGAAACACAGCCATGCAAACACAACTGCTTCACGGTAGAAACACGAATGGGACAGAGGTACCCAAGGAATCGACTTTTGTACAAAGTCTCCCTGTGGTAATATTATGACAAAGATAAATTACATTTCTGTTCTTCCAATGACTGGGAGAGAATGTTATATACCTAGCATTAAACCAACATTTTGTACTAAATATTTTTTTTAAATGTGGCCAATAAAAAATAAATAAATGTTTACTATAGAAAAACAACGGAGGTAACATACTCTTTGCATATGACAGAAAGCGCTTCCGCCTCGGGCACGTTTACCGTATAAAGCCTTTGAGTTTTGCGCGTCAACGTGTCACATCGTTTGCACGAGAATACACGGCGGTCAAAATTTAACATAACATTTATTTATTTTTATAGCACAAGAAAATTTTTACAAATGGCAATTTTTTTACTATATCTACAGCGGGAATTTTATAAAATTACTATGTTTGTTGCTTCCGACAATTATTTTGACTTTTTTTTTATACAACTTAGAATGGCAAACAAGCTTACGATCCTTAAGGCCATTAAGGCTGCACACGTTACGGAAGCTTAAAAATGGAGTGACTTCTCCCGTTTTCCCAACATTTCCCTTCACTGCTCTGCTCCTATTGATCGTAGCGTGATGAAAAGTATACTATAACCTGTCCAGGAGTATGAAGAATAATTGTACCAAGTTTCGTTAAAATCCGTCGAGTAGTTGTTTTTTATACAACTTAGAATGACAAACAAGCTGACGACCCACCTGATGGAAAGTGGTAACCGTCGCCTATAGACATGAGCAGTACCATGGACATAACAGAGTATACTGTATATACTGATTTAATTCGGTTATCAGTGTGATTGATGACCAGATGGTGATGATCGGTGCGAGACAAGACACTGTGACTAACAGCGCCGTACGCCCCGTGAAGGAGGCTTCCGAATGAAGTCAACAATACTTTGTTTTATATAATTTTTACATTGCAAATATCATACTTAATAATCATTGTATCAGCCTTTAACAGTCCATTGCTAAATATAAGGCTTGGGAGGCTTTACCAGTAGTTGCTACGCTTGGCAGACGGATTGGCAACAGCTGTTAGGTTTTGGATATATTTTAAGAGGGACGCTGCTACTCATCCCGCGTTCTCCCTTAGTCGCCTCTTACAATATCCACTGGAAGGATAGGGGTGACCTATTCTATCCTGAAACTACACGGCAAATTGTTTTTTTTGTTTTACACAGAATGGCAAACAAGTTGATGGCCCACCTGATGGAAAGTGGTATTTAATACCTAATTATTTTTACTGATTACTATGTTATTGTATGTATCTATGCATCTAGGCACATAGAAGTATCAATATAATAAATTAATATTTCTAATATACTCTAATGATATACTCGAGCCTCTCGGGTTGAGTGAGTCGTGCCCACCTCAGAATAATCTCGGTGCCCACTTTCTAAAATATGTCTGAGAGTACATATGAGTAATTTTTAGGGGGCCAAGCCCTTTGCCCCAGGAAAATAATCTTAAATACGCTAATGTTTACACTTTACCTTTTTCCAAAATATTTATATCGATATAAATATTTTGAAAAAACGTAAAGTATAAACATTAACATTAAACATAAAATGGAGAAAAAAAAGTCAAAAATTAATTGGTTGCATAGATACAACCTGTTTCTTATTCGAAGAGACGCGGGCCTGTTTTTTTTTTAATTATTTATTTTTATTTATTTATTTATTTATTTAACACTTTATTGCACCAACATAACATGTTTTGTTAAATCAATTTTCAATACGTATAGTGAAGTACAAAAGGCGGTCTTATTGCTAAGCAATCTCTTCCAGACAACCTTTAGATTTGTAAAAAATAATATCTGTGACAGCGTAGTCATATACATTATCGTCTTTTAAAATGTCGCACCGCTCATTTTGTAATACACGCACTCTAGCGTATTTTTCTAATTTGCCTTTACCATTGTCTGTCCAGTCTGTAAGTAGATACGTTAGAACTAGAAAAATATTTCAAATTATTTATACTTTAGGAGTACTCTCTTACAGTTACAAATGATTGGTATGAGACAATATTCGAAAGAAATTTCAGTATTTTGGATTCTACTAACGCGTCATTAAAAGACATTTTCAATTATTTCACTCTATGTATTAAACATTCGAGCTTTAAAAATTTTCATTCACTCTTACACACATATAATTTTCAACCATATATTTTTTTTTTTTTATTTTTTTTATTTATAAAAACATTCATATAAAGATAATAGTTTGAACTAGATTGAGACCTAGACAGGTGTACACACAGCATGGTTAAAGCAGTCGGCAAACAATGTTAAATTATAAAGTTATACAAAGAAAGCATATGAATGTGGTAAATAACAATGAAGTACATGTAATTAATAAAAATACATAAAAATATGGACAATGCAAAGAGACTTGATGGCTGATTGTAAAATGCTTTTGATTGACTGATTGTAAATTGTAGAAACTATGTAACAAATTCATCGTTTTCCATTCTTTCGATCCTTCGAATAAATCGTATACTATTTTGTACATTTCGTAAGCAATCGTACATTCAAATTAGTTGTGCCTTATTATTTTTTTTGTTACCGTTTGAAGAATGATGTGCTTAGTCAAAGCATCATTATTCGATTGTTTTTTTTCTACTTTCCTTCGCTGTCTATATATTGCAGCGATCCTTTTGCTTCGAGCAGAATCCGTAACTCAAATTTCCATAATTGAAATGGTGTTAGATACATCATCTAAAATTAGCAGTACCGTGGACATAACAGAATATACTGTTTCGCACATGATACCTCGCATGCCTTACCATTCCTGAGGACTCATGTGTTATTCCTTTGCACCCTGTAAATTCACTGCTATATCCCACCCTTCAAACCGAAACACAGCCATGCAAATACAACTGCTTCACGGTAGAAACACGAATGGGACAGAGGTGCCTAAGCAAGCGACTTTTGTACAAAATTTCCCTCTGTCTATAAGCGACATTTACCACTTTCCATCAGGTGAGCTGTCAGCTTGTTTGTCATTCTAAGTTGCGTAAAAAAAAAATATTAACTCGGTGGATTTTCCCTGCTGTTGCGTCGACCATAGTTACTCAGATTTCTTTTTTATTTCAACTATTTAACCATCACCTTTTAAAATATACTTTATTTCTTATTTATTTTTCGAATAGAAAAGCAAATATTAGCTCGTAACCTGTGAATTTATAAAATAAGACATTAAAAGAATTATTTAAGTACCAATGTATATTTGATACCAATTTTAGACAGTAGAAGTAACAAAAGAAAACTATATTCGAGTTCTTTTTCACAGCAGACTTCATACTCGTTGTTTAAGCCTATGTTATGTGCCTGTTAGTATTATTTTAGTGTTATTGCAACAATGAACATTGTGATATGTCGTTTTAGGCAGGCGTCGTTATAACTATTTCTTTACTGCATACCTTATTTTTATTCTCTCTTATAGTGATCGTCATTGCGTTATATTTGTACGTATATTTTAAATTATAAAAACACGATTAAACCACTTTTATTAACTAAAAACTGGGTTTCAATAGAAGCTCTATTACGTCATACTAAACACTCGTACATATACGTCTATGGTTTTAATCTAAGAGAGTGTACTTAGCGCAGTTGGGAAGCGCTTTGATTCATTCAAGCACGCGTTAGACACGACCTCTTTCCGTGTTTATGTCTCCCTCGTGTTAATGTTTTACTGTTAGACATGAAACCAGAGAGAAGTAGAGAAGGCTTCCAGAGATGTCTAAAAATTTATACACTATTTTTTTTTTTATTTCATTTAAAACTTAAAAGTAATAACTTTCGGAATGCAACCAAACAGCCCTCTGTAGCTTCGAATTTCGAATATTATATTTATTTATGTAATTAAAAATGGAGCTATAAAAAAACTTTTGCATAAAATCTATGCAATTCGTTTTTTGAATTTATTAATAATTTTAAAAAAATTACACTATTTATAGCTTACCGTGTGTGCCCCAGCATAGAATAGGCCACCCCTTCCTTTCCCGTGGGTGTTTTAAGAGGTGACTAAAGAAGGATGATGGATGGGCAACAGCGTCGCTCTTAAAACATCTCCAAAGCCTAACTACGGTTGCCAATCCGCCTACCAAGCGTGGCAACTTCTGGCAGAACCCCCCAAGGGGCAGGCTTGTGTTCAGCAGTAGACAGTTAAAGGCTGATATGATGATGATGGCTAGGTAAGAATCAAGAAGAATCATGATTTTTATTGATTCAGTATGTTATCATGATTATCACATCAGTCCTTAACTATCTAAGTGTGGACTAAAAGACGACGTAGTGACAAAAATCGAAAAAGGAATGTTGCGTTGGTTTGGTCATTTGGAGAGGATGGATGAAAGAAGAATTACGTAAGAGATTTATCGAGCAAGAATGAATGGAGATGTCGGTAGGGGTCGCCCTAGACGGACGTATGTCGACCAAATAGGCGACGTGCTGAAGAAGGGCCAAATTAAAAGTACCCGTAACCGGCGAGCGTGTATGAAAAGATTGATGAATGTGGAAGAAGCGATAGAGGTTTGTTTGAATCGAAGCATTTGGTGTTCCATTGTTTCTGTCTACCCTAATGGAAGACAGGCGTGACAGATATGTATGTATGTATGTCCTTAACTATCCACTGCTGAACATAAGCCTTCCCTATAAGAGGGGTTTGCCAATAATTGCCACGCTTGACAAGCTGCTTGGCTTGATATGTTATGCTCTGTCTAAAATAACAATAGTGTTGATATTTTGTATAGAGATAAATTAGGTAGATAGGTAGGATAGAAGTTTTGGGGCAGTCTGGCGTAAAAAGATAGCTTCGTTACTAAGAATACGCGGAGGTGGCAACAGTATCCTGAACATGTTTGTAAATAAATTAGATACTCGTAGTTCTTTCGTGAGAATGTTCGTCGAGAGGACTAGATCATTATTAATAATTAATTATTAACATAGTTTTTAAGTTTACCAGAGGGAGACTTTGTACAAAAGTCGATTGCTTAGGTACCTCTGTCCTATTCGTGTTTCAACCGTGAAGCAGTTGTGTTTGCATGGCTGTGTTTTGGTTTGAAGGGTAGGATATGGCGTGAATTTACTGGGTATAATAACACCCGAGTCCTCAGGAATGGCAACGCACGGGGGGTATCATGGGCGAAACAATATATTCTGTTATGTCCATGGTACTGCTCATGTCTATAGGCGACGGTTACCACTTACCATCAGGTGGGTCGTCAGCTTGTTTGCCATTCTAAGTTGTATAAAAAAATAAGGCAGGTCAGTCGGCTCACTTTGAAGAATGCGACAAAAATTAAGCCCAATGGTTTCCAGGGGGAACTGCGTGGAGATCAACCTGATAGGGTGTATTGTTAGCAATGGGGATGTTAGAACCTGCTACTAACAATTCCTTTCTCCCTTTAGGTGATGGCTAGGACTTTCCATTATGATGGGCCGTCAGCTTGTTTGTTATTAATTAATTAATAACATAAAAAAGGCAGAGTTAACTTTTAAATAAAACGCAGTAATATATAATTATTTAAGGGCTTTTACCTTCTTCAGGTATATCAGTCCTATTGTACCCTGAACTGATTTCTCAAACAAAACTTTATCTACTTTCCCTAGACGCGAAAAGAGAAGAATTAATGGGCATCAATAATTTACAGAGATGTTAAAAAATTTCTGGTTTCAAGTTCAGCTAACATAGTTTGAATAAGACCAACATAAAATTTATTTAAGTTAAAGTGGCGCATGAATTCTTCTTTTTCCTTCGTGTTAATACGACGCTCTAATAGAATACGATGCACATCATCGATGGTATTACAAGTTTGACAAAGGGGTGACAAGGACTTTCCCTACATATGTGCAAATTTTTTTTTCCCATCACCAGACCAGATCGTAGTCGAACAGCTAATTTAATATACTTACTATGAAATATTGAATTCAATAAAATACATGAGCGAGTTCTGCATTAAATGAAATAGTACAATTTTAACTTAAAAATCTCACAATAGATTTCCGTTTTCTTGTCTTAGTAGCGCACTTGAATTTCTATCTTACTGTTCTACAACTTAGGTCCATATTTCATTAACATACTTATAGTCAATTCTTAAAATTTATCGTAGCTAGGGTGCGTTTTAATCAAGTACCCCAGAGAAATAAATTCCACAGGAGGCGCGAGAAACTGTTTTCTGAAACGAGTAAGGTAATAGGTAGAGTACAAGCTAACTACCTACCTTATTGAAAGAGATAATCATTAACAGTAAAGATATTTTTTTTTTTATACAACTTAGAATGGCAAACATGGAGCATAGATCTATAGCATCTAGATGGAGTAAGTTATAATTAATGCATCGTCAAAGTCGCAGTCTATACATAACTCTATGTAATTTGTTTTGTACAATTTTAAATGGCATACAAGCTAACTACCTACCTTATTGAAAGAGATAATCATTAACAGATTCAATCAACACTGTAAAGATATTTTTTTTATACAACTTAAAATGGCAAACAAGCTGACGGCCTACCTGATGGAAAGTGGTAACGGTCGCCTATAGACATGAGCAGTACCATGGACATAACAGAGTATACTGTTTCGCCCTTGATACATGCGTTGCCATTCCTGAGGACTCAGGTGTTATTCCTCTGTATCCTGTAAATTCACTACCATATCCCACCCTTCAAACCTATACACAGCCATGCAAATACAACTGATAAAAGATATGTGTATATTGTAAGTGTTGAGGAATAAGCATTTATGCCCGTGCTTTGTAATTTCAACTAGCCTATCTTTCAAATTCGAGTAATTTATAAAATCGATTGAACGGTTTCGCAGATAAGCGTGAACGAACACCCTGACATCGTGATATATTAAGATTAATGTTACAGTTCAGCACATTTTGGCACATCCTGTTGATGTATCGATAGATTTTGCATGTCACTCTATCAAAAATGCTGAACGTTTCTGAAACGTTTTTTACAGTCGATTTCCTATCTGAGATGATCTAGTCTGTGTGCTAGAAACAGATTGCTGCCGTAGCTGAGAGCTTTTGATTAAGTAGTTATATCAGTTTCTTTAAGAAAATATGTTTATTTATTATGAATAAATTAGAAATAATGGATTTTTTTGCAGAATGTCAAAATTTTAATTATTCCTAAGCAGTATAAGATATTGTAAAAATCCATTTTTTTTTAATATATTATTCTTATTATTATATCAACCACTAAATTAATTAATGCTCCTTTCCACTCAGGGTTTTATTTTTTATTTTTTATACAACTTAGAATGGCAAACAAGCTGACGGCCCACCTAATGGAAAGTGGTAACGGTCGCCTATAGACATGAGCAGTACCATGGACATAACAGAGTATACTGTTTCGCCCATGATACCCCCATGCGTTGCCATTCCTGAGGACTCAGATGTTTTTCCTCTGTACACTGTAAATTCACGCCATATCCCACCCTTCAAACCGAAACACAGCCATGCAAACACAACTGCTTCACGGTAGAAACACGAATGGGACAGAGGTACCCAAGCAATCGACTTTTGTACAAAGTCTCTCTCTGGTAGAGGAAGAGAACTTGCTGAAAGAGAACTCTTACAGAGTTAAGCTCGCCTGTTGTACATCTTTATTTAAAACTACTAAATTCTACTAAAATCAATGACATGATACTTAAACTCATTAATAGATTAAATTCTATTTTTTTTTTTCAAATAATTTGAGAGCTTAGATGTCTAAAAGACGACTATAATTTTCTGCATAATTAATTTTCACTGTAATAGATGCTTAGTTTAATTTAGGCCGTGTTGTCCCGGCATAGAATAGGCCGCCCCTTTCTTTCCCGTGGGTGTCGTAAAAACTGACTTAGGGAGAGCGAGGGCTAGGCAGCAGCGTCCCTCTTAAAACATCACCAAAAGCCTAACTGCGGTTGCCAAATCGCAGCCAAGCGTGGCAACTACTGGCAAAATCCTTATGGGGGAAACCTATGTTCACCAGTGAACAGGTAATGGTTTATATGAAGGAATGAATGAAATACATTATAGGTATAGACAGTTGAAACTTCGCTTAATGAAGTGATCTTGAGGACTCGAGGGCGCATTGTTATCAGTATTTTTAGGGTACCGCAAGCACAAAGGGAACCATACAAGTTGAACTTTTCGCCCCGAGGTGGGTGCGGTGAAATGAAGCAATTTCCCGTTCAGACACATAGCTACCTGTACTGTAACGTGGAAATGTAAATTTATAGCTCGCGGGTCAAACGTGCGGTTTACAGCTATCATAATTTTTATGATTTCATGCCTTCGCCGTAAACTGGGAGAGTTTTACATTGAAAAGAAACCTTTTGGCTAATTGAATAGATCACTACATAGTATGAAACAAATTCGCTGTCGCTGTCTGTCCGTTCCTATGTATGTTTAAATCTTTAAAATTACGCAACGGGTTTTGAAGCGGTTTTTTTTTAATAGATAAAGTGATTCAAGAGGAAGGTTTATATGTATAATACATGCATAATATTGTAGAGAAACACTGATAAATTTAAAGGATTCTAATGTGACGTGAGGTAATGTGTACCCGCGCGAAGCCGGGGCGGGTCGCTAGTATCATGTATAAGTAAAATTATGAATATAAAAGTGACAGTGATTTTACATTTTACAATTTGAATTTCCAATATATGCACTGTATCTGCAGATAGAGGGCAAAAGAGGAAGAGGAAGACCGAGGATTAACTACATGGGACAGATAAAGGAAACACTAGGCGTCATGTCGTATAGGGAGATAAAGGATATGGCCTGGGATAGAGCTGGCTGGAGGAAGATGCATGAATTAGATGCACCGACAAGAGGAAACTCTTAAATGAAAAGAAGAGCACTGTATCACAAGTAGATATAACATATATCAAACAATAGGTACTTTTCGAAGTTAATAACGTTGATCTAAATATATCAAAGTACAAAATAACAACACAACTACTATCGATGACAATAGAGGGCGCACAAAGCACTCAATATAATATCCGGATAATTTACTTACGCAGTAACATATACACGGACAGAAAGGAGGATTATATACACACATACATATCGATGAAAGGAGATTCTTTCTAAAAATTCGACATTAGGTACCAACATAATAGAATGCCATTGTATGTATCTATTATTATCCAACGATCCCACGCAACATAGCTCCGAACCCCGCGGGCTGTGCCGCGTGTTTGTTATTTCACGTCATTCTTCCTGTTCACCTTATAAGTATGTCCGATTAATATAATAAGATACATTCATTTCAGACAGGAGAGATTGATAGAAACATATAAAATCGTATTACGTTATACATTTTTTTTTATACAACTTAGAATGGCAAACAAGCTGACGGCTCACTTGATATAAAGTGGTAACCGTCGCCTATAGACATGACCAGTACCATGGACACAACAGAGTATACTAAATGCGTTGCCATTCCTGAAGACGCAGGTGTTATTCCTCTGTACCCAGTAAATTCACGCCATATCCCACCCTTCAAACCGAAACAACCATTTTATTGGATGAAAAGGGAATAGTTACCCTAGGAGTCCTCAGGAATGGCAACGCATGGGGGGGGGGGGGTAACGCATGGTACTACTCATGTCTATAGGCGACGGTTACCACTTTTCATCAGGTGAGCCGTCAGCTTTTTTGCCATTCTAAGTTGTATAAAAAAATAATATATTATTTTGGATAAAAAAAATCCAAATCGATACAAACGAATTGTTTCGCTGTTGGTTAGTGTGTTAGCTCAAACAGTATCCTGAAGGCAATTGCTGGTAAAATGGACTGTCCTATCCTAAAATATTGGGTGGGACAGGTTATCAATGCAAGAGAGACATGACCGCTCATTTACTAATATAGGTTAAGTCAATTTATAACTAACAAAATGGGCCTTATGTTGTCTGTTTAAATAGTAATCATAATAATTATTATTATTACTGACGGAAAAAAATTAAACGTAAGGTAATAAATATGAAAACCTTAAAAAAATCTACAACGGCCACTTTCTAACATCGTACGGCTCGCCATCGACAGGGAGCCCTCATACCTTACAGCCTAAATGGTCGCGTACAACGCGGCTTCAGAGATGTTTTCTCCCACGAACACTCAGGTTATGGAATGAACTCCCTGCCGAAGTTTTCCCAAGAGACTACAGCATGGGGTTCTTTAAAAGGGGTGTAAAGAGGTTTCTTCAGGGTCGGCAACGCGCGCGTAATACCTCTGGTATTGCAGGCGTTCATAGGCTACGGTAACCGCTTACCATCAGGTGGGCCGTCTGCTTGTTTGCCACCTTAGTGGTATTAAAAAAAAAGCCTACTTCTTTTTAAAGTGAGTTGATAATTAAAACAAAAAAAATACCCACTCTCGCCAATAATACCGACCGCATATGTGATGAAAGTGATAAAATACCAATACGTGAGGAAACCTTATCAAACAATAAACAAACATCAATAACGCTTCAGGAATCAAGAAAATAATACCAGAAAATATTACCAGAGGGAGACTTTGTACAAAAGTCGATTGCTTGGATACCTCTGTCCTATTCGTGTTTCTACCGTGAAGCAGTTGGGTTTCAATGGCTGTGTTTCGGTTTGAAGGGTGGGATATGACGTGAATTTACTGGGTACAGAGGAATAACAACTGAGTCCTCAGGAATGGCAACGCATGAAGGGTATCATGGGCGAAACAGTATACTCTGTTATGTCCCTGGTACTGCTCATGTCTATAGGCGACGGTTACCACTTTCCATCAGGTGGGCCGTCATCTTGTTTGCCATACTAAGTTGTATAAAAAAAAACAAATAACGTATACGTGGGAAAAAAACAGTAATATAAAAAAAAATTTAAACCATAATAGTATAATAACAAATAGGCATACGGCCCGTCTGACGATTTCGACACTTTACCACTAAGGAAGTAACCCGTGTAAATACAACATTTAAGACACTTCACTACGTACCTTTTCGAACCATATGCTAAAGTCACTAGATGTTTCTTATTACCTTTTAGGTGTTTTTTAAAATTACATTACAAAAATTACAATATTACAATAGTATTGCATTGAAAACTTGCAATATACAAATTAAAAAAAAAATAGTTATTGCATAATTACCGTTTAGACTTCATCATGAGATAGACGATTTTATAAATTTATCATAAAAAAAAACAATTTTTTTTTTAATTTTAATAAAAGTCAAATTTAGTAGAATCCATCATATATGACTATTTTAATGGCCTAATTTCATTTTGTAATAGATTGGGTATTTTAGAAATGAAAAATCGGGGTCCTCCCAAGTCTTTCTGTCGTTTCGATACGGACTCCTAAAAGCAGTTAAGTTACGAAATATCGCATTACTGAGCCGTACTGAACGGCTATAAACTGCATTTTATTCATACAATGTATGAATGTATATATATAAATACTAACACAAAGTATACAAATGCAATGCGAACAGAAATTTTATCTTCTATATAGGTAAATGACAAATTAATCTGGTCGATAGATTTGTTTTCGCTACTGCAAGCTCGAAATAAAATGAAAAAGCAACGTCTGACGCCTTATCCTTACTCATAAATGCAGAAACAAAAAATAAACGGTCCAGAGGAGGTACATTAGTATTATTCGTTGATCAGGTTTTTTTTTAAAAAGGGAAATTTTCACATCACTTTTCTTTATACAACTTAGAATGGCAAACAAGCTGCCGGCCCAACTGATGGAAAGTGGCAACCGTCGCCTATAGACATGAGCAATACTATGGACATAATAGAGTATTCTGTTCCGTCCATGATACCATGCACTGCCATTCCTTAAGACTCAAGTGTTATTCCTCTGTACCCTGTAAATTCACTGCCATATCCCACTCTTCAAACCGAAACAGCTATGCAAACACAACTGCATCACGGTAGCAACACGAATGGGACAGTGGTGCCCAAGCAAACGACTTTTGTACAAAGTCTCCCTCTGGTATATGGAGTATGGAAGGTTGTAGGACTTCTACTAATAATACTAATAGTCAATCTTTAAATGTTGGTAGTAGCATGCATATTAATGTTAGTGGAATTAAAGGAAAGGATTTTAGATTGTACTAGCTTATGCACGTGGCTTCGTCCGCGTGACGAGGATAAAAAATAGTCTATGTCTTCACCAACCCATACAGTACGTGTAAATCAAATATCACACTGGTGGGGGAAAAGGGATTGTTAGCAATGGAGTTTGACAGCCCCAATGCTAGCAATATGCCTTATTAGATCGATCTCCACGTGGTTCCCCCTGGAAACCATCGTGAACAATTCTTGTTGAATTCGTCACGATGGGTTAACTGACCTGCTTCATCCTCACCTATCATCCTTTACTGATGCCCCGCCGGTGTATACAGATAGCGCGGGTAGGGTTACCGTTCCATTATCATCCATTAAAAAAAATACTGGTAAAGCTGTTAAGGCGGTAAGTAAGAAGAAACGAACAGACTCACTTTAACAATTTATAATATTAGTAAGGATGACAATGTTCTTTATCTCTGGACAACGGTTCGACAAAAAGGTATGTGTATTTGTAACATTTATTATCCAATATACGGAACCCTCGTCCAATTTTTCCATTCGAATTTGGCGTATCGTTTAAAGTTGCTGTTATTATTTACGATGCCATAAGAGTAATGTATCGAAGCTCGCAACTGTATGTGGATTTAGGGTTGCCAGCCATGATTTATGAGTCAATTTGGTAAAGTTAAAAGATCCAAATACGTAACTGGTTGTGAAATATGTATTTTTAGCAAAAAAAGAATAAAATAAAATTTTATACAACACTTTTAATGATAATGGAATGGCAACCTGCAAGCGGAGGAATGGCAGGTGAGAATGAAAAGGCAGGTCAGTTAGCCCATCGTGATGAATACACTTAAAATTCACGTGGAGGTCGACCTGACAAGGTATATTTTTTTAATGGGTGATAATGGAATGGTAACCTCGCCCACGCCCACCAGGTAACACTGTTACAGTGTTAAAAAGTCCTAACCTAATTCAGGTTAGTATATTTTGTTTGTATTGATTGTAATGCCAATTTTTTTCGTAATAAACGATTTCACATTTAAGAAATATCTTCTTTTTTTTCATCTAACGAGTTAATAGTGCTTTTCACTGATGCTTTATTGCAGTTAAAACTACTTTTTTTTTACAACACAGGGGGCAAACGAGTATGCGGCTCACCTGATGGTAAGTGACTACCGCCGCCCATGGTCACCCACAACACCTACGGCATTGCAGGTGTGCTGCCGGCCTTTTAAAAAGGAATATGCACTTTTCTTGAAGGTTATGTTGTCGTATCGGTTCGGAAATACTGCTGACGAAGAGCGTCAGTCAAATGTAATTTTAACCGCAAATTTGCAGTCAAAAGTACTAATAACCGATAACTTTCAGTTAAAACCACTTTCGACGAACCTGTTCAATCAAAAGTACTTTTGACTGATTTTACTAGTCAATAGTACTTTTGACTAGTTAAGAGTTCTGACTGTAACATATATACTAATGAATAAACCTTTATGGTGCGATTTTGTCCGTCTGACGGTCAACTGGCCCGCGGTGATGAATGGTGACCTAATCCCTTCTCCCTCTATGAACAGTCTTTTTTGTAATAAACGAAAATGGATTGGTAACCCCGCCCGCGCTATCGGTATACACCGACGAGGCACCAGTGAATGATAGATGAGAATGAATGCAGGTCAGTTGGCCCACCATGATGAATTCGACAAGAATTAACCATGATGGTTTACAGGGGGAACCGTGTGGAGGTCGACCTGAGAGGGTCTATTGCTAGCAATGGGCTATTAGACCTCATTACTAACAATCCCTTTCCCCCCCTCTATAAACAGTCTTATGGCAGTAGGTATATTTCCTGTTTGGAACTGTGCAGCGGCAGATCTTGTTTTAATTGAGAAAGGGTCGCCTTTGTTTGGCTTAGATTATATTACCGCGTCTCATTAGAGAGTAAGGATGAGTCTCTGAGGGACCGCTACAGATATCTCACACCGCCAGTCATCATGCCTAATAGCTGATGTACATTGAAGAGAATAAAGATCAGTGTACACTAGCAGAATTATTGGGTAGATCAGTAAAGTACCGTTCATATGGTTTCAGGAATTTTCGAGTAAGTAATCTTCTCATTGTAATTATTTCTTGTAATTGTATATATACATTTATAATAAGTTTACTATTGTAATTTTTTGGAGGAAATAATATCAAATATAATAGAGTATCTATCTATCTTTATTAAACATTACATTCGTATTTAAAAAATAAAAATAAAAAAAAATTGGTATAATATTTTATCGAAAATCCTTATTATTATTATTATTATAATATACCGATGGATAATATTTAGGAATATCTATTTTTTTTTATACAACTTAGAATGGCAAACAAGCTGACGGCCCACCTGATGGAAAGAATGATGGTAACCGTCGCCTATAGACACGAGCAGTATCATGGACATAACAGAGTACACTATTTCGCTCATGATACCTCTCATGTGTTGCCATTCCTGAGGACTCAGGCGTTATTCCTCTGTACCCAGTAAATTCACGCCATATCCCACCCTTCAAACCGAAACACAGCCATGCAAACGCAACTGCTTCACGGTAGAAACACGAATGGGACAGAGGTGCCCAAGCAATCGACTTTTGTACAAAGTCTCCCTCTGGTTTGTTATCTTATAGCTCATTAATGGTTTACCAAATCACTATGAAATTTAGTATACACATACTATAAGTACAGAAAGATATTTGAAATATTTATTTATTTATTTATAAAAGACACACCACCAATATGCTCACAATAATTAAGCAGACAATATACAATGTTATTAGTAAGTAAAAGAGAAAAACTACTATTTAAAAATGCTTAAATTTAAGTTTGAACAAAAAAATCTTACTCCTCACTACCAAGCTTAAGGCCATATGAACACATCAATTAAAGGTGTATACAGCTCTCACAGATAACTGTCAATGTACACTAACCAACAATTATAGGGGGGAAAGGTATTGTTAGCAATGGAGTTTGACAGCCCCATTGCTAGCAATATGCCTTATTAGGTCGACTTCCACGTAGTTCCCCCTGGAAACCATTGTGAACAATTCTTGTTGAATTCGTCACGATGGGCTAACTGACCTACTTCATTCTCACCTATCATCATTCACTGGTGCCCCGCCGGTGTATACCGATAGCGCGGGTGGGGTTACCATTCCATTATCATCCATTAAAAAAAAACCAACAATTATACAATTAGAAAAGATCTAACTACCAATCCATATTATTAATAAGCCTAGTAAACTGCACTAAAGAATTACCAAAGATGTCGATATCATGGTCAACGTTTATTATAACTATACGTATATAACTGATTATTATTTTTTGAATTTTACTAAAATTCTCATGTCCCCTCTTAAGGAGAGGAGATGGCAATTAACCCCCGGCAGAAGCACAGTTGGCCGGGGTTCAGGGCCCCAGGGAGAGAAACCGGCGTACAATGCGGGCAGAATCTAAGAGCACCGCTTTCTGCATCTCTCCCGGGAGTGAGCCGCCTCGGAATCCCAACCGTCTGAGATGTTGTCCCAGACTGGTTGGGATTATTATTATTATTATTATTATTTCAGAAAAGTTTTACGTGTATCGAACAAACCACTTCAACGTTAACGTAATTGGAGCATTTACAATACTGATTTCAACTGAAGATCAATCATATTAAAAGCATAATCAGTGCTACAATACAATAACCCCATAATAAAACCCATAAACATTTATTACGGTCTAATTACTTACCTCACTTTTTATTTGGTAATCCACCTATATTGGTTGGTAATTAACAATCCATGTAATATTTTTTTTTATGGGTGGAAATGGTATGGTAACCCCACCCCGCCTGTGTATATATATGTACCTATATATATATGTGCCTATATATATGTTACTAAGGACTAAAGTTTAAGGACTGAGTGACCGACATATAAGGTACATGACATCTGTTTTAGCGGGAAAGCACAGCCTACAAATACGTTAGCTAATATTTTACACTAGCGGCCCGTCCCGATGTCGCACGGGTGGACATTTTTACATTTAAAAAATGGAGTAACTTCTCCCGTTTTCCCAACATTTCCCTTCACTGCTCTGCTCCTATTGATCGTAGCGTGATCAAAAGTATACTATAGCCTGCCCAGGAGTATAAAGAATAATTGTACCAAGTTTCGTTAAAATCTCCCCCTGATAGTTATTTTGTAAATATATTTCATATACAGAATTGACAACAGATTTATTATAAGTATAGATTTGAGATGCGTTCATCTTATAACACATATCAGCTATTAACTATCCACTGTTGAACATAGGCCTCCCGGGGGGAAAGGGATTGTTATCAATGGAGTTCGATATTCCTAGCAATATGCCCTATCAGGTCGACCTGCACGTGGTTCCCCCTGGAAACCATCGTGAATAATTCTTGTTGAATTCGTCACGATGGGCTAACTGATCTACTTCATCCTCACCTATCATCCTTCACTGGTGCCCCGCCAGTGTATACCGATAGCGCGGGTGGGGTTACCATTCCATTATCACCCATTAAAAAAAAACAGGCCTCCCTCATAAGGAGAGTTTGCCAGTAATTGCCACGTTTGGCAGGCGGATTGGCAATCACAGTTAGGCATTCGGTGATGTTTTAAAAGGGATGCTGCTGGCTATCTCTCGATCATTAAGTTACCTCAGTCGCCTCTTAATACACTCTAAACAATGTTCCCAAAAGACCATGGTGAATTAGGACGAATCGAAAAAAGTCTGTCAAAAAGTTTAAATCTCCTCATACTATCTTGACAGCTGGTTTGATCTAAATTTTTCCATTTTAATTAACGATCTTCAAATCGAAACAAAGATCAAGGATGTACAGACATTAAGTTACAATTTTATTATATTAATACGATAACTATCAGTCCAGGTTGAACAGCCATAGAAATGAATTGGCCGCTCAATTACAGGGATCGGTAAGCATTAGTTTCTCTCGATTAAAAAGACACAGTATCCAAGGACTGGTAGAAAGATTTACAGACAGAGACTGAGAGCTGGTTAATAGATTGGCCTCATCATTTATTAACAAAATTTAAACCTGACATCCAAACAGCAGATTGGATTATTGTTCTATAAGGAACAGATTGCCAATTAGCAGACTAGAAAAAGAAAAAAAAAAGCACGATAACGTGATCGGTTCAAATCAGAATTAAGTGTTGTCAAGTTGTACATAACCATAATAATTATATATATATATATATATACATATAGATATAGATACAAGGGAAACACCAGCATCACACAAAGTAAAATGTCTAAAACATATTACGATTCTATGGATTCTAAATAAAAAGAACGTAGTTTATGTTTGAATGCCAATTTTCTTGAGGCAGATCTTATGTAAAAGGGTAAAGCATTCCAGTGCTTGATAGCCTGAATGGCGAAAGAATTAGAGTGAAAGCCAGTGTAGTAGACAGGAACAGGATTTCTAGAATATCAAAGACTATAATTATTGACGTTTTCGTGAATTTTTTTTTACATTTTATTAAAGTTTTGGATATAATATTTTTAGCCATTAGATCTTAATAGATCGTGAATTTTTAACTTCAGACGGTTTACCTACTTCTGAAATCCGCACGTACGAAGTAGCGGACAAAAAGCTAGTATTATACTTACGTGAACTTCTCATAAAGCCCGCATGTCCACAAAGCTCTATTTGCGGCAGACAAAAGCTTCCTGGGTGCCTTAAATTACTTTTTACAGTTACCCAACTCGAGCACAAACTAAAACAACAAGGTACTCTGGGTTTGTGTTATCTACAAGTTTCTAGAGATAGATAAACTACATTTGAAGTTGGTAACCTAGCGTTGTCTAATATTGTAACTAAACGGTAACATTTAAGGAAATTTAACGTGAGGGGTCTTAATGTAAGTAAAAGATGTCAAAACAATATTTTTTTAAAATTTTGTCTATTCGTCTGTCTGTATGTTTGTTCCGGTATCACGCCGAAACTATTGCACCAAATTTGATACAATTTTCACTGTTGTATTCTGGAAAGTTTAACTTAAAACTGATGTATGTTTTTTCTTAATTCGTCGTCTGAAAGTGATTCATTTTATGAATTTTCTATGCGTACTGTTATGTGAATTTCCTTAGTTTTTTAAAACAATATTTATATGTATGTAAGTTTTAAATTACTGTTTTAATTTAATATTGTTCATTACGTTGCACCAATCAATTAGATTTTCTGTTTGTCCTGTCTATGGTCGACTGGTAAATAACGCCATATGGTGTTAAGATCGCCATTTATAATATTTAGGTGTATTAAAGATTAATAAATAAATAAAGTAATAAATCGTACGCGAATTGGAACGCAGCAATATACTTAGTCGTAGACGATATGCTAACCTAATAACAAGACGCTGACCTAAGAACAAAATCTTTGGTGCTAACACGTAATGTAATTTTTTATCAGAGAGCCTACCATGAAATATTTTTGGAAATTTCAGGGCCGAATGAAATACAAATTTGATGTTAAAATTACATATGTATTATGTTTACTATTTTAAAATATTTAAAAAAGTTAAAACATCGTTTCTTTGGACTTTTATGGTAGGATTTGTGATAAACGGAATGTTAAGCTTCATTTACTGGATCGATTTTGGTATGAACAATAACATGAAGTTGAGTCCGAAAATTCGGGATTTCATTTCACGGTAGACCCTCTGTTTCTTGGTATGCGTGGATGCGTTTCCCGTGCCATTGAGGGACGCATTTATCTGGGCTAGCTTTCCTAAATATACACATGTGAACATGTATATTGATAAATTAATCAAAGTTTTCGCAAAACGAAATTGTAACCTTGAATTTGTAATTTGAGTAATTCAAATAAAATTATTTTATATACAATGTATCATCATTTACAACAGCAATTAGGCTTTGGAGATCTTTTTTTTTTATGCAACTTAGAATGGCAAACTGACGGCCAACCTGATGGAAAGTGGTAACCGCCGCCTATAGACATGAGCAGAGAACACTGTTTCGCTCATGATACCCTCCCATGCGTTGCCATTCCTGAGGACTCAGGTGTTGTTCCTCTGTACCCTGTAAATTTGGAGATATTTTAAGAGAGACACTGCTGCCCACCTCTCGCCCTACTTTAGTTGCCTTTTACGACATCTGGGAGAGGAAAGCCTATTCTATGCTGTTACCACACAGAATTGACAATAGCTTACCGGTAATGAACTGAATAACACCGAATGCGTGTTGAGATATGGGACACAAATCCCTTCATTAGGGGCTCATTCATCACGCTATCACGTTTAGGGACCAACGAGCCACTGCGTACGTTGTTTGTAAATGACATCGTTACGCGGGAAACTGCCGCATTAAACTGATTAATTTCACGTTCGGGAGTAAATAGAAGTGAATTAATGTTTTTTGTGTTTAATTTTAAAGTCAATAATTGTGTCACAAAAATAAAACAATTTCAATTGTATTAAAAACGGTTATTTTGATCAAAAAACTAATTTATTGAATCAATTTGGATAAAATATCTATGGGAGCAATCTGTAACTATATTTTTTTTACATAAAAAAAAGAATGTACATAACCATAACATAACAATAAACCGTCTTTCAAAAAAAGCGTTCACGCTCACTTTTTATCTTTGTCCGAGCAGTAAGTACTTTATATTATTCTCAATTTCGTGTATAATATAGTATATGTTATATATGTGTAAGTATATTTGTTATTCATATATATTTATTCGTTTATATATGTAATTTTAGTATGTATGTATATCAATAATTACTAGTACCGCATTCGAGTATTCTGACACTTCCCTATGGTTGACTGGGAGAGAATACTTTTAGCATTAAGTCCGCCATGTACACATATTTGTACTAATGAATAAATAAATAAATAAATAATCAAATGTAATCGGTTTAGAATTGTCAGAGTTCTGAGGTAACAAACATAGAAAATAAAAAACATATAACCTTCTTTTGGGGAGAAGGATTGTTAATAATAGGGAGTTAATTCCTATTACTGACATATACGGTTTCCCCTGGAAACCATCGAAATTTATTATTGTCAAATTCGTTGCAATAGCCTAACTGAAATGCCTTCTAATTGAGTTGAGAACTTTCGGCTTTTTGAAGTCGGCTGCTAATGATAGCCAATCGATGTGTCATTTGGTCGAACTATTAAAGTACAAAGAGGTAATAAACTCACTTTGACCTTTATAATAAATACTAGCAACCCACGCCGGATTTGCACGTTGTTTATCCTTACTAATAACATAATCCTCATATTCACAAGAACTAAAACGTCTTACAAAACCTACTTTAAGCATTACACTGTTTTGTCACTTTCATTCAAACTGAGAAATTAGTGCAAGAAAAGGACAAAATATTTCAATAGCTAAAATAGGTTTATGAGAGGTCTAATGCTTTTATGAATATAGAGGTATTTATTTATTTTAAAATAAATAAATAAATTTTTAAAATCTGTTAAGTATTTTTCGAGTTTCACCATTTTATACAAAAAAAAATCATCATCATCATATCAGCCATTAACTGTCCACTGCTGGACATAAGCCTCCCACTTAGGAGGGTTTTGCCAGTTACAACGCTTGGCAGGCGAATTGGCAACCGCGGTTAGGCTTCAAATATGTTTTAAGACGGGCGCTACTGTCCATCCTTCGCCCTATTTTAGTCGCCTGTTACGACACCCACAGGAAAGGAAAGGGTGGCCTATTCTATCCCGGGACCACACGGTGCTCTCTTTTTCATTATAATGTCTATAAATATATATTATTATTATTACAGTTTAGTATATTATTAATGTAAAAATATAGCCCGAAGGATAAGCAAGCGAAGTGACAATGGGCTGGTCACACAGCTCGAAGAACCGACAACCAATAGGGGTGAAAGGTTCTTAAGTAGTGACTTCGTACGGGTAAACGTAGTGTAGGACGACCCCTCACTACCTGAGTGACGACCCTAAATACATTACAGGGAGTCAGTGGTTTCAGGTGGCTCTTGACCGTTCCTTATGGCAGTCTATGGGGAGGTCTATGTTTAACAGTAGACAGATAATGGCTGAGAAGATAATAAGAAGGATACACAGTGGCCACAATAGATATGAAGTAAATGGTAAAGTAATTGTAGATAAAATATTCCACAGGGATATTAATAATATTTCCAGAGGGAGACTTTGTACAAAAGTCGTTTGCTTGGCTACCTCTGTCCCATTCGTGTTTCAACCGTGAAGCAGTTGTGTTTGCATGGCTGTGTTTCGGTTTGAAGGTTGGGATACGGCGTGAATTTACAGGGTACAGAGGAATAAAATCTGAGTCCTCAGGAATGGCAACGCATGGGGGGTATCATGGGCGAAACAGTATACTCGGTTATGTCCATGGTACTGCTCATGTCTATAAACGGCCGTCAGCTTGTTTGCCATTCTAAGTTGTATAGAAAAAAAGATAAAATATATAAATAAATTTATAAATATTTAATCATAAATAGTACTGACACGCCGGCAGTCTCGTTGTTTGAAAGATAGATCCAGTCATGTCGAAACGAATCGAAACGACAAAGCGGAATCAAAGGCGAAAGATATCGATAGTGGGGAGTAACTGGAAACAAGTTGCAAACATCAAATAGATCTAATTCTTAAAGAAAATAAACAGGAAGTTTAGACCGAGGAAAAAGTATAATACATACTATTGTATTACGAACAGACAATGTGTGTTTCAACCGACTTAAAATAGAAGGAGGTTTTCTCAATTCGGTTGTTTTTCTTTTATGTTTGTTAGCTCATAACTCCGTCAGTTGTAAACCGATTTGGAAATTTCTTTTTTTTATCTAAAAGGAGATACTTACAGATTGATTCCATGGAAATTTTATTAATTTCTGGTATTGCCAGAATTGAAGTCTTTTTTTTTAAAGAAGATTTTTTTTTCTGGGAACTTAATTATTTTTATGGCTGAAGATGGAACAGTGCCTACCAATGGTAAAGTTGTTAAATGCTGAGATATCAGTGAGGAAGGATATGGTTGGCCCGTCATGGCGAATTCAGTAGAAATTAATGACGATGGTATCCATGGGACCGCGTCGAGTACGACTGATGGGATATATTGCTGTCGACGGGGCCGTTACTCCCCATTACTAACAATCCCTTCCCCTTGGGACCGAATATGTTACGAAGTGTTGCCATTTTTATATAATACAATCATTCGACTGCGGCTTTGTCCGTGTTTCTGGAATATATTGATTAATAAAAAGTTGCCTACGTTCTTTTCCATACCAAATATTACGTGTATGTCTAATTTAATCATCGTCATCATGTCAGCCATTATCTGTCCACTGCTGAAGTTCTCTTTTATTAACTACTACAAGAAACGTTCCTGAGCCACCTGCATCCACTGTACAATGTATTTAAGGTCCTCACTCCATCTAGCGGTGGGTCGTCCTACACTTCGTTTGTACGTACCTAATTTCATATTAACTTAAAGCAATTAAAAAGTCAAAACGTAATAAAATAACAAATCATTTTCACATTTATAATATATGTGTTCAGTAAGGATAAAGAGTACATACCAAAGTATGTGGAAAAATTGGCCAGAGATTTGCCTCGGGATATTTAATTTAATTATGTTAGGATAATATTTATCAAAGTCGAAAGAATTCCTGAAGAGATGGGTAAATGTTACAGTATTGTAATGTTTTGAATAGACCGTATAAATATTATAAATGTGTGTGTGTGTGTGTGTGGTTGTAAAAGTATTTTGTTATCGCCTGAACGGATTTGAATGAAATTTGAAAATATGCTTTCACCAATTTTTTTTTTAAATTACAAATTTATGGTTTACGTATTTTTCCATTTACTTATGCTAGCTGGTATTACGTCTCGCTAAATTTCATTATTCTAGGTTAACGGAAAGTACTCTATAGGTTTTGATTCCCTTTGCGAATCCAAAATATGCGATATAAATGGAATATAACCACCATATCTTTTAATAGCGCCAATTTAGAAGCTTAATTCTTTCACCGCTTAAAGAGATTGCAGACCTGAATATATGATATTAATTTCAACGTGATACCTTCACGCATTCCTAAGAAAAGGAGTCTTGACAGATGGACGGACGGATAACAAAATGATCCTATAAGGTTTCCGTTTTTCCTTTAGAGGTACAGCGGGTCTACCATGAAATGACATTCCGAAATTTCGGACTCAATTTCGTGTTTTTGTTTATACCAAAATCGGACCAATGAATGGAGTTTAATATTTCGTTTGTCATACATCCTATCGTAAAAGTCCAAAGGAACAATATTTTACACATTTTTAATATTTCCAAACGGCATGTATTATGTAATTTTAACAACAAATTTCCGTTTCGTTTGGCTCCGAAATTTCGGAAAACATTTCATGGTAGGCCCACAGGATCCTAAATGAACTTCGTAGATGGTGGTATAGGGCAAAATAAAGTATATTGGGTCGGCTATGTGGTTTTAGAAAGGTTGATACAGGATGCGTGATCTGTCTCCTCTGAGAATATCTTTGAATAAGGACAATATTGTAATTACTCAGGCTTGAAACTGTCAAAACTATTAGGCACAGTTGGATCCGAGTAAATTATGGAGTCACTAATGCAATTTACAGATAGTGGATATATAGCATTCAGATGGAATTTGCTAGTTTTATATAAGTGATTATTTTACGTAATCTATACTAATATTATAAAGCTGAAGAGTTTGTTTGTTTGAACGCGCTAATCTCCGGAACTACTGGTCCGATTTGAATAATTCTTTTTGTGTTGGATAGTCCATTTATCGAGGAAGGTTATAGGCTATAAAACATCACGCTATGACCAATAGGAGCCAAGTATCAGTGAATAATGTTGCAAAAACGGGGAAAATTGTTCATATTTGAGGGCTTTTGTTGCGTGCGCCGCGTAAACGGTTCAGGTTACCCAAAAAATATGTATGAAAGAATTGTTTCTCTTTAAATGGGGACCTATGGGGAGGCTTATGTTCAGCAGTGGACGGATAACGGATTATATGCTGATATGGTTATTTATATGTATATATTGGATAACCTATAGTGATAATTTAATGTAACATTGTTTCATACAATAATTTAAAATTGTCTTCCACAAAAAAAACAAACTGATTACAATTGTGACAAAACGAGTTGTTTTGATTTCAAAACTAAACTGCTAAACCGATTTTGATATAATTTCTGTGGGACCGTAATCCGAATGAAATATACACTTTTAGTAAAAAAAAAAAAAAGTATTTTCCAAGTCGGTTTATAACTGACGAAGTTACGAGCTAATATAAATATAATAATATATATATTAAAATAAAAATACAACCCAATTGAGAAATTCCTAAAGTTATAAAGTTGGTTGAAAAATCAACTTCAATAGGAATGCTATTGACATATTTTAAAGCCTTCCGATTGCATACAATATGACGAGTAATTCAGACACGTCTAAAATATTATATTATTGCCGGTTGATAAATATTTTAAAAGAGTCATTATCTACAGGGGATTCTTTCTACGAGTCCAGTATAATAATGCGTTTAGGATGCTGTTGGGGCTGTCCCGGTTTTGTAGTGCGTCGGGAATGTTCGCCGAGGCGCGTGTTGATTGTTTCTACGCTACTATGCGAAAGCGGTGCACATCTCAGACGCGTAGGGTCCGGGGCAGCTCCAACGCTATCCTAAGGGTATTTGCGGACTGTCCAGACTACCAGTATTTGAATCGTTGCAGAATGATTCACATGTTTAAAAAAAAAAAAAGAAATAGGTCAATTGTTAGGCCAATGTTATTTATTATAAGTAATAGAGTAACAATTTAATTTAATAGTTTATATTTGATATAAATTGATATTGTTAAAATTTTGTGGTCCCTGGTTGCCTTTATTAAAGAATTTATTTATTACTAGCGGCCCGTCCCGGCGTCGCATGGGTGGACATTTTGACATTTTAAAAAGTGACCATTAAGGCTGCACACGCGACGAAAGCTTAAAAATGGAGTAACTTCTCCCGTTTTCCCAACATTTCCCTTCACTGCTCTGCTCCTATTGATTGTAGCGTGATGAAAAGTATACTATAACCTGCCCAGGAGTATGAAGAATAATTGTACCAAGTTTCGTTAAAATCCGTTGAGTAGTTTTTGTTTCTATAACAAACATACAGACAGACAGACAAAAATTTTACTGATTGCATTTTTGGCATCAGTATCGATCACTAATCACCTCCTGATAGTTATTTTGGAAATATATTTCATGTACAGAATTGACCTCTTTACAGATTTATTATAAGTATAGAAGATTGTTATTATTTAAAAGACGTCTTCATCTATTCCATTCATGTCTATAGTCAAGAAGCATTACATTGAAATGAGATATTGTAAATAAATTGCAGAGTGGAGGCATAATAATAGCACGTAACCCGATATCTTAAATACTTTATAATAAAAGGAACTCCTGTACAAAATATCATATTTTTAGACACGGCAATTTTACCTTTATAATGACAAATTGCTCGTCTATTGGAAATAATAGACACCTCTGTCCCATTCGTGTTTCTACCGTGATGCAGTTGTGTTTGCATGGCTGTGTTTCGGTTTGAAGGGTGGGATATGTCCGTGAATTTACAGGGTACAAAGGAATAACACCTGAGTCCTCAGGAATGGCAACGCATTAGGGGTATCATGGGGGAAACAGTATACTCTATTATATCCATGGTACTACTCATGTCTATATGCGACGGTTATCACTTTCCACCAGGTGGGCCGTCAGTTGATTTGCCATTCTATGTTGCATAAAAAAATCAAACTGATTCCAAGAAAATGATAAAAAGAGATATCTCTTAATACAATTCGCAAATATCAAATTTGTAAAATGGCGGCCTCACATAATTGTCTGTATAAATATTGAATAATTTATGCTGCGGAAGTGAATTTGTATAAATAAACAGAGCAGGGGAGAATGTAATTAGGCCAAATCAACATAAGGAAACCATTATGTACATATTAGAGTGAGCAAATATAAAAGCAGTTCAATAAGGGAAACAGCTACAGTTTTCTGGTTTTATAGATAGATAGATAGATAATTTATTTGCATTACTTATATCACACAAACGGCAACAGACACAAATGTACAGTGAAAAAATATAAAAAACAGATACATGTACAAAAAATAAAAAAAAAAATGCATAAAATTAGTAACAATTTTTTCCATTCATGCGTGTGCCACAGTAACACAAAATGGTCACAACCCAGCTTATTGCTTTGCCCTAAAAAGAGCAAAATACTGATATTCTGTTGTGACCAAAAGTGAGCCGCGAAATTTCACTGACACAAAAAAATAATAAAAAAAAAAGAAATATAGATAAAATACATTATGTGTGTATTATTAGTTACATATATAGATAGATACTCTTTATTGTTTCCTCCAAAACATTACAACAGTAAACCTATTATAAATATAAACAATTACAAGAAATAATAATAATAATAATAATACAATCTCCAAAAAACAATTGCTGAGAAAATAAACAAATACGCTGAATTTAATGATGAAATCACAAGAATCTGGAAACAGGAAAAAGTTTACATAGTACCGATAGTCCTCTCGTCTACAGGTGTCATTCCCAACCATTTACACCATAGTCTGAAACAAAGGTCTACGAAAAAATCTCTACATCTCCTAACAAAAGGCTGCCATATTAAATACTTGCAGAATAGTCAGAAAATTCTTAGATATAGATGAGGATGAAGTAGCCACCCGTCATACACAAGCATAACCTTCCATACAAACATACACACTGCACTTACTTGGTCAAGTAACCGTAAGTATAGTATAATTACCAGCGCTAAAAGCTGAAAAATAAACAATTCAATGACAATAAATAATTATTTTTTCCAAAGATTTTTGGAACGGGTTGTCTGAGAAAACCGGCAAATTAGCCGAGAATGAAGTAAAAATTTTACCAGAGGGACACTTTGTACAAAAGTCGATTGCTTGGGTACCTCTGTTCCATTCGTGTTTTAACCGTGAAGCAGTTGTGTTTGCATGGCTGTGTTTCGGTTTGAAGGTTGGGATATGGCGTGAATTTACTGGGTACAGAGGAATAACACCTGAGTCCTCAGGAATGGCAACGCATGGGGGTATCATGGGCGAAATAGTGTACTCTGTTATATCCATGGTACTGCTCATGTCTATAGGCGACGGTTACCACTTTCCATCAGGTGGGCCGTCAGCTTGTTTGCCATTCCAAGTTGTATACAAAAAAAAATAATTAAAAGTTTGCCTTCTGGTTTTGTCTGGATAAAGGTGAACGAATGACTCGCAAATAAGAATAATTTAATTTTATATATATATATATATATTCTATTTTTCAGGTACTGTATACCCTTATATACACTCTAATTTATATATGCATATGAATCAACAGTTGGTATAAAGACAGGGTAAGACTTAAGACATGGATAGATTGTGTGAAAGATGATATGGCCTAGAATATTCTTTTTTAATGGATGATAATGAAATGGTAACCCCGCCTGCGCTATCGGTATACACTAGCGGGGCACCAGTGAGTGGTGATAGGTGAGGATGAAAAGGCAGGTCTGTTAGCCCATCGTGACGAATTCAACGATAAATTTGCCACAATAGTTTCCAGGGGGAACCGCGTGGAGGTCGACCCGATAGCATATAGTGATAGCAATAGGTATTAACCTCTCCATTACTAACAACCCCTTCCCCCCATATGGCCAGAATAAGAGTGAATATGGCAATGACTGCGAATAGAGAAGAACAGAAGAGGAAAATATATTACGCCTATCGCAAATGAAGGCAAGAAGATGCTGATGATTCTGATGATGAAACAATAAAATCAACAATTTGAAATGAGAAATAGCTTAGAGAATGATAAAGATTTAAATTTTGAATTTAACAATCTTTATACACACATCATAATGCAAGTATAAATGCGTAAGAATTTCACAAAAGTTTGTTAAAGTGTATGCCATCACCGGAAAGTAAATCGGCAATTTCAACTGATTTTTATTCTTCGCAAAAATTTGAACTTATGACCATCGGTTTTAAAATTATAATGCTCTAATAGTACCTGATAATTATTTTTAAAAAGAAAACAAGGAATTTCATCCATCAGTAGTAATAATTACATATTATTTAATAATCATTATTAATAAGAAAAACAAATATACAATTAAAGAAATAATTAAAAATTTGATTCAAAACATAAATTGCATAGGCATTAAATAGTTACACGTAAAAACAAACCTACCTTAAAATTGGAATTCCAAATTATAAATCAATATTCACAATATATATACATGCATATATGCACGTAATTAAAAATATATGAAATTCTGTAAGAGGGTTCGAGCGCGCGGGTTTATGTTACGACCGACGTTTACAGAGCGGGCGAACAAGTCTACTTTACACAATGGCTCGTACACGACTGACGGAGCGTAGCGCCTGTTGTTATTTCAAAACGGCCGTATCAGGCGAGGTGATAGTAATGACTTTTCACCCTCGACCCTAAAGGCGGGTTGATATAAGTTTGTATATTTGTCTGTGCTTTCGTACCTTATAGATGATCCGATCCGTTTTCAATTCGGTTTCATTTGGAGCCTGGTATTATCTGGATCAACAATCGTCATTAATTATTTTGGCTGTTCGTTCTCAGTCGTTGAACTCCTTCCCTGTAGACTGTCATAAGGAGATCCTGAGCCCTGGCTCCCTATAACATGTTTTAGACTGGCCGATAATATTTTTAATTACTTTTATTCTATTTTGGAACGAATTATTTTAATTTTGTTTTACTTTTAAATGCTAGTTTTGTGACGGTCTTGATTGTACAACGTTAATATATTAACCGATTTGGATTTTTTTTTTATATGCAAGGTTATATTTTTATACATTGAACGGATTTTGTTATATCATCATAGAAATTTTATCAAAATCGGTGCAGTAGTTTAGTTTTTAAATGAAAATAACTGGTTTTGTCAAAATTAAAGTGATTTATCTGATTAGAATTATTTTGTTTAATTCCGCTTTCAATTAATATGTGTGCGAGTGTTGGCGGTCACACACATGTGTGGGACCGCCAACACTCGAAGATTGACGACCACAAGTTAGTGTTGGCAGTCGCACACATATGTGTGACCGCCAACACTCGCACACATATTAATGGTAGCGGAATGAAACAAAATAATTCTAATGAAATAACCAATGATATGGACTTCCACAAGATAACACCTAGTTCAGTAAAATATATTTGAAGTGGGGTTTTTTATCTCAAATTATACATATATTTTACTAGCTGACCCGGTAAATAATGTTATGTCCTCCACTACCCTCTACAGTATCCCTTTGCTGTTATCAGGGTAAAACTATCTTATCTCTCAAGTTGGACCAATATGCATACATTTAGAAAGTTTCATTAAAAACGGGTAAGGGGTTTTGGTGATTAGCATGAACAAACATCATGATACAGCCATTTATAACATAGAGTTGTTGAAGACAATCAGGTCATTGGAATTATTATTTTCAACCGACTTCAAAAAAAGGAGGTTCTCATTATAGTTATATTTTCGACTGAATTTAAAAAGAAGTAGGCTGTCAATTCGCTTGTATGTTTTTTTTCTAATGTTTAATACCCCATAACTTTACGGGGCTATGGTGTGACAAACATTAACATTCGGTTTACAGCTGACGCATTGTAAATTTGGAGAATCGTTTTTTTTATCTGCAAGGATATACTTACAGATTAGTGGCATGGAAATTTTATTAAAATCGGTTAAGTAGTTTAGTTTATATGTCAAAAAAACTAGTTTCGACACAATTGAAGTCAATTTCTTTATGAATAACAATCTTAATTATATATTTATTATAAACCTAGTGTTGTATTCTAAAATAACTTTCGGTTTATAGTAATACATAAAAAAGAAATATACACACATATAGGTTGTTAACGCAACATTTGTTTTATTCAACTTAGAATGGCAAACAAGCTGACGGCCCACCTGACGGAAAGTGATAACCGTCGCCTATAGACATGAGCAGTACCGTGGACATAACAGAGTGTACTGTTTCGCCCATGATACCCCCCATGCGTTGCCATTCCTGAGGACTCAGGTGTTATTCCTCTGTACCCTGTAAACTCACGCCATATCCCACCCTTCAAACCGAAACACAACTGCTTTACGGTTGAAACACGAATGGGACAGAGGTACCCAAGTAAACGACTTTTGTACAAAGTCTCCATTTGGTGAATCTGACACTTGTAGTTTAAAAAAAGGGGCTTTATTTTAGTTATACTAAATGAAATAATCATACTATGGGTAAATACAACAATGCATTTATTATTAGTCCTATTGAGAAATTATAGAGTCGATTAATTTTTCACCAGCTATTTTATAAATATCATCATCATCATCATCATATATCAGCCTTTAACTGTTCACTGGTGAACATAAGCCTGCCCCTTGAGGGGTTCTGCCAGTAATTGTTATGCTTGGTAGGCGGATTGGCAACCGCAGTTAGGCTTTAGAGATGTTTTAAGAGAGACGCTACTGCCCATCTCTCGCCCTCTCGCCCCCTCTCTTAGTCACTCCTTACGACACCCACGGGAAAGGAAGGGGTGTCTTATTCTATGCCAGGACCATACGGATTTTAAATTAAATTTTATAAATACGGATCTGAAATAATCCAAGCTCTTCTTAATATACAAAATCGTGTCTCTTTTAGCCTGAGAGTATAATTATAAATTAACAAATGAAATAGTATTAAATATAACAGTTTCACGGTTTTTTTTAATGGGTGATAATGGAATGATAACCCCATCTGCGCCATCGGTATACGCTGGCGAGGCACCAGTGAGTGAGTGATCATAGGTGAGAATAAAAAGACAGGTCAGTTAGCCCATCGTGTTGAATACACTTGGAATTCAGCACGATGGTTTCCAGGGGTGACCACGTGGAGGTCGACCTGTTTAGGTATATTGCTAGCAAGGGGGTACTTAGTCTCCATTATTAACAATCATGAATGGGACAGGAGCACTCAAGTAAACGACTTTTTGTACAAAACTTCCCTCTGGTATCAATATTAGATATTTCAAAAAATGTTTACCATTGTACTATTCCACTTCAAATGTGAGTTCGGTTATTAGTTTTGAAGTATATATGAAGATAAACGAAATAAAAAACTTTGGCTATTCAAAATATACAACGTGGTACGTACTTGTTAAATTGAGCCGCTGGGATGCTCCCGGGCTTCGGACCGCGGGCTGGAAAGAGCGGTTACCGCGGTTTATTAACTTTGTTTCCGTTTCTAATCCGAAAGAACAATAAGAACTTAATTTTTTTTTTTTTTAATAAATTAGACGGTACAATTTGCAAATTTTATAAGTATAAAAATGAATTTTCCAAGTTTCAAATTTGGAACATTCATTTATGTGAGACCGAGGCATAGTTATATCAGGCAGATCAAGGAAGGAGTTGGTGTCGTGGCGTATCAAGAGGTGAAGAGACTCGCTGAAAATCGTAGTGAGTGGCAAGAGCTCCACCGACAAGAGCGCAGCTCTTAAATAGGATAGATAGACAGATTTATGTAATGAGAGCAATTATGACGTTCTTATAATGATTTATAATGCTTTTTTCGTTCTTTATATTATAACCTTGTATAACATTAAATTGGCCGTGTGGTCCCGGCATTGAATAAATCACCCCTTCCTTTCACGTGGGTGTCGTAACAGGCGACTAAGGAAGAATGAGAGATGGGCAAGAGCGTTCCTCTTAAAACATTTAGAAAGCTCGCCTGTCATGTTTGCCTTGGAGAGTTTTGCTAATAGTTACCACTATTAGCAACCCCCCCCCCCCAAGGGGGAGGCTTATGTTCAGCAGTGGACAGTTAAAGGTGGTATGATGATGACGATGTGATGATATAATATAGGCACAATCATTTTGATATATTGTTATGTAAGTATGTAAGTGGCCAACGTTGTTGCTGGCACAACAATAATTTATTTGCCAAATTGGTTTACAACTGACGGATTTATGAGGTAACGAATATAAAAAAAAATCAACTATTTTGAGAAACACCTTCTATTCGAAATTAGTTAAAAATATATATGAGAACCCGGCTGATCTTAAGAAGAGTCCACATGTGCTATCTGCCATACCCACTTCAAGTTGTATCACCTTTTTTTAATAGATGATAATGGAATGGTAACCCTGCCTACACTAACGGTATACGCTGGCGGGAAACCAGTGAGGGATGATAGGTGACGATGAAAGCAGGTCAGTTGGCAGTTTACAAGATAGATAATCCCATTGTGATGAATACACCTGGAGTTCAGCACGACGTCTACCAGAGGGTACCTGGAGGTTGACTTCACAGGGTATATTGCTAGCAATGGGACTGGTAGTTCGTATTACTAACAATCCCTCTTCCTCTTTTTTTTTATACAACTTAGAATGGCAAACAAGCTGACGGCCCACCTGATGGAAAGTGGTAACCGTCGCCTATAGACATGAGCAGTACCGTGGACATAACAGAGTATATTGTTTCGCCCATGATACCCCCATGATACCCCCATGCGTTGTCATTCCTGAGGATTCAGGTGTTATTCCTCTGTACCCTGTAAATGCACGCCATATCCCACACTTCAAACCGAAACACAGCCGTGCAAATACAACTGCTTCACGGTTGAAACACGAATGGGACAGAGGTACCCAAGCAATCGACTTTTGTACAAAGTCTCCCTCCTCGCCTCTTGTTTGTACAACCTCAGGCACCAAGTCCACGGATCTCCCTTAAATTCGTCACTGTGTACTTGGCGAAGTACCTTCATGTTGTCATGAGTTCAGCAAACGACATCAGATAATTAGGCGGTTGTTAAACGAAATGTTAACGTAATAAAACATTATTTTGTTTCTATTAACAAGTAGATAATTGGAGCGCCATCACGAGACAGAGTAAATTACTTTTTAAAAAAAAACAAATGTAGTTTTCAAGCGAAATAAATTATTCTTTAATTTAATACACATACGCCAGAGATTTTTTTGATGGCAAATAAGCTGACGATTTTATTCTATTCTATACCAGCTTTTGCTCTCGACTTCGTACGCATAAATTTTGAAAGTTTTAGTCGCTTAAGGGTTGAATTTTCCAAATTCCTTTCTTATGTTTTACCAACATAGCGTGGATGGGGGAAAGGGATTATTAGTAATGGAGACTGAGAATCCCATTGGTAGCAATATACCCAACCAGTTCGAGGTACTATTCACATAAAACATACGTATGATATGTATTATGTAAGCGTCACCTCATCCGTATTAATGTTGTTGACCCAATTCTCAAAATGCTGTGCTAATGCGTATAATGTACCGAGAATTGATGAATTACCACAGCTGTGCGCCCGGTGAGACTTCTCGCTGGCAAGTTCCTTATAAACTTTCATTCTACTCCTACTTAATTCCCTTATGGGGACGGGATCTAACAATGGGATGGATGTAGTGGAGGATGTAACAATGAGACGTGAATTTACTTGGGTACAGAGGAATAACACCTGAGTCCTCAGGAATGGCAACGTATGGGGGGTATCATGGGCGGAACAGTATACTCTGTTATGTCCATGGTACTGCTCATGTCTGTAGGCGACGGTTACCACTTTCCATCAGGTGGGCCATCAGCTTGTTTGCCATTCTAAGTTGTATAAAAAAAAGTATGAAGTTAAATCAATTGGTTCATTATAGGAATTCACTAGGAATCACGCAACGCACGCAATTCGCCGTGTGCCTCTTAAAATACCTCTAAAAGCCTAACTGCGGTTGCCAACCCGTCTGCCAAGCATGGCAACTACTGGCAACACTCCCCTTATAGGGAAGGCTTATGTTCGACAGTGGACAGTTAACGGTTCAAATAAAAATAACCACAATGGCTTCCAGGAGAGACTGCATTGACTTTGGCCTAACTGGGTTCATTGTCAGAAATGAGGAGTAGCAGGGACCGACGCCTCCATTACTGACAATTTCTCTTCTTTTCTACTCGCTTAGAAATTTCTCCATGTTTTTCTCCCATGTTTTACCAGAGGGAGACTTTGTACAAAAGTCGTTTGCTTGGGTACCTCTGTCCCATTCGTGTTTTAACCGTAAAGCAATTGTGTTTTCATGACTGTGTTTCGGTTTGAAGGGTGGGTTAAGGCAGTGAATTTACAGGGTACAAAGGAATAACACCTGAGTCCTCAGGAATGGCAACGCATGGGGGGTATCATGGGTGGAACAGTATACTCTGTTATGTCCATGGTACTGCTCATGTCTATAGGCGACGGTTACCACTTACCATCTGGTGGGCCGTATGCTTGATTGCCATCTTTGTGGTATAAAAAAAATACTAAACAGATTTTAAAAATAACTAGGTATTGTAATAGTATATTTTCACGGAGAAAATATATAATACCATGGTTAGAAATAGTGCGTATATTTCTTCATACTCGTAGCAGAGCATAACCGGCGGCGTATATTACGCCGTCGGCTGTATTCTCAAATGTTATTTGCTAATCTGACAACGTATGGGCACGCATTGCATGTCAAATTAGATCGAAATCCGAGCTGTAAAAGGCTGTTTCTGCTCGCGTTTGCGAAGTGATTTAAACGAGACACGAGGCTAGATTATCAAAATAAACGTCAAAAAGAAAAAAGACTTGTCTCATATTTTTCGTGCACTGTATTAATTTTGTCACGGTAGAAAGCAGCTGATTTTTTTTTCATGTGGAATTCATACTTGTTTTATCTTTATTTCACACTTCTATAATTGGCATATAATTGCGCGTTCTGAATTTAAAAATTTCAATTTAACAGCTGTATGATCACAGCTTAGATTATATAAATAGAATATCGCCATAAGAAGGCTTTAAAATAAAAACGAGTTTATTTTTCATACAATTTTGCGTGATAAATAGTTATGAGTGATTCCTTTATAACTTCTATATTTATTTTATTTATTAAATAATTAAATATAGATACGTTAAGTTATATATATATATATATATATATATATATATATATATATATATATATATATATATATATATATATATATACATATACATATGTAGTAATAAATTATTCAACTAAATGTATTACTAAATGTAATAATAATTATGTATTAATATATTTAAAATAACTACTTACACTTATGTAATTAATGAATTTATACTTAAAATACTTAAAAAATGTAAGCCACTAAAAAATGCTAACATGTACTGAGACAAAATTTACATGCCCTTAGATAAGACGAAATGTGTAGCACTATTATAAGACCATTCGTATAACATTTCAGGCAAATAAATTATTATTATTTATTATTTAAAGCTGTGAATTATTTAATTGCTTACTACCATGTTTGTATTAAGCGCCGTCGATGTACCCATAAATATATAAATACACCTTTATTATTATATTGTACAATTGTTATTTTAAGAAACCCAACAAGTCAACATTTAATTCTTTAATTGTACGGTTATTACCCTTATACATTCTACAGTTTTCTTTCAGCTTCTCAAAGGTTGACTGTAAGAGATCCCTTTATGGGATAAGTCCGCCATTGTATACTAAATCATTTACTAGTATTTAATCTGACTTGTGTACAATAAAGATTTTTACAATACAATACAATACAATTCCGATCTGCTACGCAAACAAAGTTCAATTCATACTAAACTCTACAACCAATTGTACCAAAATATGTACTTATTTAAAGTTATTCACGTGAAACTACATTGTACTTGCTGAGTGTTGAACAATATCAGTTTAGCAGACACAAGGCAAAGTTTATTTAGGCAAATTGCTTTTGTTTACAGCTTTATTGTCTTCATAAAAGAGAATAAAGTTCATTTTTTACTTCAATTTAAGATATTGGTTTTTTTTTTCTCTACGTGTTTTTTTATTTGTTTTTTTTTAAAGAGAAAATAATTTTTACCACTTTCCATCAGGTGGGACGTCAGCTTGTTTGCCATTCTAAGTTATATAAAAAAGAATTCCATTCTATATATATATATACCTAATGAATTGCATTTATTTCGAAATGGGCTCTAAAAATAAATACTAAATTTTGTTAATATACTAGCAGCCTTTGTAGCCGTATATTGTTGATCTTTATATATATATATATATATATATATATATATATATATATATATATATATATATATATATATATATATATATATATATATTTTAAATTTCATCTTGTTATATAACTGTATTATTCCACGAGGGGAACAATAAATAATTTTCATACATTCGTTCAATTTGTATTCTTTCTAAATTTGAATTGTAATTCTTTCTGTGTTGATCGCGACACAGAAAATAAAAGCGAAATAAATATTACAAGGGTTTAATAAAAACGCCACTATTAAAGAACTATCCCGTACAATATGTTACTGCGTAATGTACAGACATAAATCGCTGACAACATCAACCAACAAACCCTCAGGACCATAACATTGTCATTAGGCTATATTACTCTAAAACATTTTTACGCCGATTCCGGGTCTACGCATTACGCGCGGGATTTATTTCGGACGCGGTTAGTACGAGACATGTTCGCAAGAATAATGTAGATATTTCTAAGAGTTTATTGTAACTTGCTAGAAAAATTATAAAAGATAATAAGTGATGTTTTTTGTTTCCAATGGAAATTATGTTTTTTATGCTACTTAGAATAGCAAACAAGCTGACGGCCCACCTGATGGAAAGTAGTAACCGTCGCCCATAAACATGAGCAGTACCATGGACATAACAGAGTACACTGATTCGCCCATGATATCCCCCATACGTTGCCATTCCTGAGGACTCAGATGTTATTCCTCTGTACCCTGTAAACTGTACACTGCTATATCCTACCCTTCAAACTTAAACACAGCCATGCAAATACAACTGCTTCACACTTCTGTCCCATTCGTGTTTCAACCTTAAAGCAGTTGTGTTTACATGGCTGTGTTTCGGTTTGAAAGGTGGGATATGGCGTGAATTTACTGAGTACGGAGGAATAACACCCGAGTCCTCAGGAATGGCAACGCATGGGAGGTATCATGGGAGAAACAGTATACTCTGTTACGTCCATGGTACTGCTCATGTCTATAGGCGACGGTTACCACTTTCCATCAGGTGGGCCGTCAGCTTGTTTGCCATTATAAGTTGTATAAAAAAAAATGTGGTATATGTAAAGTTTCGATATTTGTACATATTTTGTACTCCCAGTTTACGTAGATACAACAACAAACAACAAGTTGAAATAACTTTGTATATTCATATTTATATTTCGCATTACACAATTTAAATTAATGGCGCGTGAGTTAAGCTTTTCTAAATATCTTCGGCAGCGTATTTTATCGTCAGAATCTGTGAAGTTATTTGATACCTAATACGGAATAAATTATTGGTAAAGTTAAATTTCGCTTCGCAAACTTTAAGGTCAGCGTATTGAGTGGATAATATTGGTTAGTAAACGGATGGAAGGAGAGTTATTGTCCTTATTAACATTATAAGTTGAAAGTGAGTTTGTTTGTTTGTTACCTGTTAACACATTAATGGCTTAAACAATTACTATGAAATTTGCTATACAGTTACTATTTAAAAATGGAGAAGGTTAAAGGCTTAAGTTATAGGCTTGTTTTTTTTGCGGTCAACATTATAACAGTTACGAGAAAGTCGCGGGTAAAACCTATATATAATAGTTTGTATAATCATAGCACAGTGATATGGATACCTGATACAGAGGAATGAGGAGCAAGTTTTAAAAAAGGTATTAAGAACTAATGTGGATGGCTATAAGGGCAGGGGAAGACCTAAAAAGACATGGATGGACTCTGTGAAAGATGATATGGCCAGAATGGGAGTGAATATGGAAATGACTGTGAATAGAGAAGAATGGAAGAGAAAAACGTATTACGCCGACTCCAAATAATAATTGGGATAAGAATAGGAAGATAATGATATAGTACAATCATAACACAATTAGAGTTGTGGACAGTAATTGTCGAGGAATTATAATAAGGAGGACCTGAATAACATTACCTTCTTTTTAGCCCTCACTGGACACTGCAAACTAAGTAAGCATGTGGCACAACTAGGCCTATGCCCAAAAAATGTTTGAAGATTTTGTCACAATGAGGAAGAAACGCCGCAGCACTTAATGTGTGGCTATAGCCCACTCATATATAAACGATATATCTCCTTTGGAAAACACACTCTATATCCTGAGGAGATAAAAAACGCCGCTACAAAAATCGTATTTTTTTTGTGATGGATGAAAGTGGTAGGGTGACCCCGCCTGCGCTAACGGGATATGCTGTCGGAGCACCAGTGAAGGATGATCGATGAGAATGAAAACAGGCCAGTTAGCCCATCATGATAAATTCATCAGGGATTAAGTTTTCAGGGAAAACCACAAGGAGGTCGACCTAGTTGGATATATTGCTAGCAATGGGATTCTCAATCTCCATTACTAACAAACCCTTTCCCCCTGAACAAAAATTCCTATCATTGATAGGAATTAGCAACGAACTTTTAAAAAATGGCGAGCACAAAAAATCATGGAAAGGTTTTTTTGCTTGAAAAAGCCCATCTTTCAATAATAATTTAATAATAATAATTCCTCTTTTTATTGGAAATCGGGTAAAAATAGATATAATAATGATAGCCAAGCGAATTATAAAATACACCCCGCGGTACCGAGAAAAAAGAACCAATTATTTCAAAAAATAACAATTTCCAGATAATGAAAAATACAACTGGAGCAATTACAAAGCTCGTGCAAAATAAAATAAAAGCACAGATAAGAAAAGAAATCTTCAATGTTTCATTGCGTATGAACGAAGTAATTTGCTTAATAAAATATTTATAAAAGAACAAATAATCTTGTAGTCTAAGTGGAATGGTCGGGGAGGTAACAGAGGACCATCAAAGCAATATTTTGCAGATCTAAATGAAATAATATACACGATGGCTTTATAATTGTAATATAATGTAGACTAAATACAGTTTAACATTTGCATACCTCTCCTGGGTGCTGCATGCTATGTACCTGTATATGTAACTTTAGGGGGAGACTTTGTACAAAAGTCGATTGGTACCTCTGTCCAATTCGTGTTTCTACCGTGCAGCAGTTGTGTTTGCATGGCTATGTTTCGGTTTGAAGGGTGGGATATGGCGTGAATTTATAGGGTACAGAGGAATAACATCTGAGTCCTCAGGAATGGCAACTCATGGGGGGTATCATGGGCGAAACAGTAACTCTGTTATGTCCATGGTACTGTTCATGTCTATAGGCGACGGTTACCACTTTCCATCAGGTGGGCCGTCAGCTTGTTTGCCATTCTAAGTTGTATAAAAAATATGTAACTTCTTATTGTACTATGTAGCAAGCGAATAAATATGATTTGATTTGATTTGATGAAATGTATTTAACTGTAACTTAATAAGAAACAATGAAGTTAGAATTTTTCTTATACTACTGAGGTGGCAACTAAGCATACAGCCCACCTGATGGCAAAGGATCCCGTAGCCTATGTAACGCCTGCAATACCAAATGCATTACGTGCATTATATATTTGATTAAAAATTGTTTTTTTAATCAAAAGGATATACTTACAGATTGGTCCCATAGAAACTTTATCAAAATCGGTTCACTAGTTTAGTTTTAAAATCAAATTAACTGGTTTTGCCACAATTGAAATTAGTTTTTTTCTTTTGAAGTCAGAAAAGAGTATTTTTTTTGTATGGACCGGTTCACCTATGGATATGAATAGCACCTGAACATTACTGAATATTAAAATATATTATGACGCCCATGATTGATACGGAATAATTCTTTATTGTATTATTTCGTAAAATCACAAGCACGCTTCCTATGCGTTGCCATTTCTAAAAATGGCAGTGATATCCTGTAATTTTATTGATACGAATATAATTCTAATCTTCAAACTGAAACACAGCTATGTAAATACAGCTACTTCATGGCAGATAAATGAAGTCTAGAGTGAAATAAAAATGAAATTATCATGTAATCGATTCAGAATAAGCGAATATATGCATTTAATAAAAAGGATATATCTGTAACATACGCACAAAACATAAACTTCGGGGGAAGAAGGGATTGTTAGTAATGAGGATTAGTAGCCCCATTGCTAGCAATATACCCTGTCGGGTCGACCTCTTCCTGGTTCCCCCTGGAAACTAACGTGATTGATTTATTGTTAGAGAGTCACGGTGGGCTAACTGACCTTCTTCATCCTCACCTATCATCCCTCACTGGAGCTCCGCCAGTGTATACCGATAGCGCAGGCGGACTTACCATTTCATTATCATCCATTAAAAAAAAACATAAATATCAATTGCTAACTTCACCGCTGTGGAAGCAGTTACTTTCTGTACTGTACAGCGTACAAAAACTTTACATACAAATAATAAAACAAATACAAAAGAAATATATAATTTCCCCATTTCGTCAGAATTCCCATCGGGCAATACTTGCTTGTTACGTACTTGTTTACGTTGGTATTTGTAAAGCTGAGTATACATATATATAGTGTTTATAAAATATGCTGGTTTTTGTTGTATATATGTATTATTTATTGCTTGTATTTAATTGTAAGTAAAAATGCCGTCTGTTAACTTCATGTAATATATATTTTTGTTCTAAATTCATTTATCAACTTTCTTTTTTATAAAAAAAAACTACATCTATCAATGTATGTATGTAAAAAGTTTAATTTTTTTTTAATGGATGATGAATGGAGTGATGACCCCGCCTGCGCTAACGGTATACGCTCTCGGGGCACCAGTGAGGGATGATAGGTGAATAATGAAAAAAGCAAGTCAGTCAGCCCATCGTGATGAATACCACCTGGAATTCAGCTCGATGTTTTCCAGGAGGAACCGCGTGGATGTCGACCTGACATTGCGGGCTACCAGTCCCATTGCTAGCAATGCTAACGACCCCTCCCCCCCAAAAGGTTTATTTAGGTAATACTACTGTTCGGGGGGAAGGGATTGTTAGTTATGCGAACTACCAATCTTTTAGAGATGTCTTAAGAGAAATGCTGCTGCCAATCTGTCTATACTTTATATATCAATAAGTTACTTTAATCGCCTCTTACGACACCCACAGAGAAGGAAGGGGTGATTCTATGCTGGGACCACACGGACAAAAGTTGTTATTATACTATAATACTGTTCTATTGGGGGAAAGAGATTGTTAGTAATGGAGACTGAGAATCCCATTGCTAGCAATATACCCAACCAGGTCGACCTCCTCGCGGTTTCCCCTGGAAACTATCATGGTTAATTACTGATGAATTCATCATGAAAGGTTAACTGGACTGTTTTCATTCTCATCTATCACCTTTCACTGGTGCTCCGCCAGCGTATCCCGTTAGCGCAGGCGGGGTTGCCATGTTATTTTCACCCTTAAAAACAAAAAAAAAGTGTTGTATTTCGAAGTAAAGACGCTTAATTAATCTTCAGCTGGCATTTTACTGGAATAAATATATTATAACACGGTCAAAGTATCGTGAGCTATTTGAATTTTGCAGCCCCTCAGGCAAGTCTGCTTCATTAAAGATCAGAAGCTCTTAGTTGATCCGGTATTAAGTCAAAGTGAAATATTTATTAAGCGATTAGTCCTTTGTATTAAATAAGAAACTACAACATATAACACAGCGCTGTTAAATAGCGCTTTTTTTTTATAACTAATTTAAATAAAGAATTTAAGAAAATTATTTTAATTATAATGATTTTTTTTGCGTACTGTTATTTTTTTTTCTGACAGTGACTTTTGCTTTTAACCGACTTCAAATAGAAGGAGTTTTTTTTATGGGTGAAAATGGTATAGTAATCCGGCCTGCGCTAACGGGATACGCTGGCGGAGCACCAGTGAAGGGTGATAGATGAGAATGAAAACAGGCCAGTTAGTCCATCATGATGAATTCATCAGGAATTAATCATGATAGTTTCCAGGGGGAACCGCGAGGAGGTCGACCTGGTTGGATATATTGCTAGCAATGGGATTCTTAGTCTCCATTACTAACAATCCCTTTTCCCCCCAGAAGGAGTTAGTTAGTTCTCCATTGGGTTGTATTTTTCTTTAATAGTTGTTACCTTATAACCCCCGAGGGGGAAAGGGATTGTTGGTAATGGGGTCTAACTGACCTATTGCTAGCAATACACCCTTTTAGGTCGACCTTCACGCGGTTCTCTCTGCAAACCATCGTGGTTAATTCTAGTGGAATTCGTCACGATGGGCTAACTGATCTGCCTTTTCATCCTCATCTGTCATCCCTCACTGGTGCCTCGCCAGCGTATCCCGATAGCGCAGGCGAGGTTACCATTCCATTATCACCTATTAAAAAAAAAAAACCTTATAACTCCGTCAGTTATAAGTCAAATTTATCAATTTTTTTTTTTTATGTGAAAGGGTATACTTACAGGTTAGACTCATAAAAATTTTATAATAATCGGTTCAATAGTTTATTTTTTAAGTCGAAATAACTGGTTTTGTTACATTTAAAGTTTTTTTTTTTTGTGAAATATTTCGAACCCCAGTGATATTATTTATACAATTAAACAAATTTCCCCAGAGAGCACAATAAAAATTTCACAGTAATGGATGTTAATTTCAATTTATTTGTTTTACCTCTTCAAGAAAGACAAATATATATATATAATGCATGGGGTGCCATGGGATATAGGCTCGATACAGACATACAGGCATTAGGGGGAATATGCCAGTAGTTGCCACGCTTGGCAACTACAGTAGTATATTATAATCCTGTAGTTATAACGTAAATAAATAAATAACAAATAATCACTACATAGCATAAAACAAAGTCGCTGTCGCTGTCTGTCCGTCCCTATGTATGCTTAAATCTATAAAAATAGACAACGGATTTTGAATCGATTTTTTTAATAGATAGAGTGATTCAAGAGGAATGTTTATATGTATGTGTTAATACATGCATAATATTATAGAGAAACACTGATAAATTTAGAGGTTTCTAATGTGATGTAAATAAACACATTTTTTACGTTTACATTGCAAACGTTGACTGAACCCCACGAGATAAATCAAAATAATGTACTACAGTATTGTACACCTTAAAAAGGCCAATAAAAAAGTCCGCGATGGTATATATCTATCTCTTAAGGATAACCCATAATAACCATTTTTTATCCTTTACATTTTACGGGAAAAAATTGTTTATTTACGAAGTAATATTAAGCAATACAGCATTAATTTTTATCGTATTAAGTACCTTAAATACATTGTCCATTTAATATAGACCAATATGGCCCTTTACAGCATGTAATTTAAATGAATATTTCCAAAGATATTACAGATTTAAAATGCAGGGACATAGCGGGTGCAGTATTGCACCCGTGCGAAGCCGGGGCGGGTCGCTAGTTGTAATATATATCATATATGTATAGAAATAGATATAATATAAATTTCTAAAGTACGACCTAATTCAACCTTGGCCCATATTGAAATGTGAATGTTACTACATGAATACAATAGAAAGGAGGAAGGATAGGACAAGAGGGCTCGGGACCGGACCGTACTCAGTGCGGCTGTGTAACAAGTGACTGACCTGTTCTGTACTGGGAGCAGGACGCCATTCATCCTAAGTACCTTTACGAGGTATCTACATAAAATTACATATGTCTATACTTTAAATTTAATATGTAAATATGTTTATTTATACTTCAATGCATAGGTAAGTTTAAATATGCTGACTTAACATCTAATAGGGTTCTCTACCAGGCAATCATAGGTCAGCAGGGGATAGTTAACAGCTTACATAATAATAATATTAAAAATATATATGTATAATGTACAATATGTTATATAGTATTTTTTAAATGGGTGATAATGGAATGGTTGCCCCGCCTGTGCTACCGATATACACTAGCGAGGTACCAGCCCATCCTGACGAATTCAACAAGAATTGCTCACGATGGTTTCCAGGGGGAACCACGTGGAGGTCGACCTAATAGGGCATATTGCTAGCAATGGGGCTGTCGAACTCCATTGCTGACAATCCCTTCCCCCCCTGTATGTATAGTATAGTAATACTTTATGTATTTATTTATGTATGTATTTATTACATGTATATATTTTTTTATTTAATATATTATGTGTATGTTTGTACTAGTATTATTATATGTTTATATTATATGAAGTAGTATTGTTTTATTTTTCCTCTATTCAATAATGCACCGCCTACTTAGTTCTCGGTTTGTCCAATGGTGGACTGGTAGAGAACGCTATCCGGCGTTAAGTCCGCCAAATTACTGTGTATTAAAGTTTAAATAAATAATTAAATAAATATTAACCCGGAGTCGTTGGCTTCTATCTAAATAAGAAATTGACTTCAATATTTAGCAGCGTTTTTATTGAAATATGTAATAATATGTAACTTATGATAATTTTATTTCTCAAACCCTACTTTAAAATGTGCGCCAACACGCGCACATCGTTTAGTATAAATCGTGCATAAGACTGCCAAAATTACAGTACGTGGCAAACGGAAAATATCTTACTTCTGTATCGATTAATCACTCACTTAATTAACTTCGATGGCGGTGTGATATGTGAGCTGAGTTCAGTGATTGATGGCTTTCCTGATGATATTATACCTACACTGGACTAATATAGGTTTACCTTACCAAAACAGTGAATGCCAGATGTGGATATGTAATAGATTGATCAAATGTTTTTATATTCCAAAGTTGAAAAGACCTCCTGCTACTTGATGATTCCTTAGTAAATTTAATTTAATTGCCGAATTTTAAAACATACTTTTTTGCAGATAAGAAAAGAATGGGGCCGATTTTGATGCGTCTTTCTATAAACCTATTCCAACTGCAACAAAATCAGTTATTTTGATTACAAAACTAAAGTACTGAAGTGATTTTATAAGACCAATAAATACCCTTTTAGATGAAAAAAGAATTTCCAAAAATGGTTTACAATTGACGGAGTTATGAGGTAAGAAATATAAAAAAAAAATACAACCGAATTGAGCATCTCCTTCTTTATGAAGTCGGTTAAATAAAATTTCCATTTGACATTACAGCGAAGTTTTCTTTCTAAGAACCAGTACTAATTAAATTTCTAATAGATTTATGCCAAACTTATTATAAATTTAACTTATGGATAGTCCATAAAACGGTAGCTTCGTGAAATTATCAATTAAAATAATAGTTTAGAGTAATTGCGCCTCAGAATCGACCCCAGTGTAAATGAACGTGAAATTATTTAGTTTAGACTTAATACCTAAAGGTGTCTGCTTTCCTAGTACTATCGGTTCTAATTAATACCACAGCCTCGGTACGGCTCATTTGTAATTTAAGCCCGAAAACTTATATTATATATATATATATATATATATATATATATATATATATATATATATATAACTTCTTGGAGTATATCACTAGAAATGCTTAACTAAAAACTAACTAAGTTCTAAACAAATTTGGGAAATTCTTGTCTTTTTTTATCTGAAAGGATAGATTGGTCTCATAGAAATTTTATCAAAATCGATTCAGTTTAATTGTTAAATAAAAATAACTAATTTTATCACAATTGAAGTCAGTTTTTTTCTGGGACACAATTTTTATTTATTCACATTTTTATATCATCATCATCATCATCAGCTTTTAACTGTCCACTGCTTTACATAAGCCTACCCTTTGGGGGAGTCTGCCAGTAGTCGCCACGCTTGGCAGGCGGATTGGCAACCGCAGTTAGGCTTTGGAGATGTTCTAAGAGAATCCGTCGCTCTTCCTTAGTCGTCTCTTACGATACCCACGGGAAAAGAAGGGGTGGCCTATTCTATGCTGGGACCACACGGCTTTTTATATATCAGTTAATAAAAATAACATGTCAGATGACAACAGTTGGCTGACTTTTATTGGACACTCGACTTCCAATCCCATGCATAAAATTCAATCTGGTGCAACAAATGCGAAATATTTAAATATTACAGTTTCATCGCATAAAAAAATACAAAATGTACGTTGAAATTATAATATTATATTATTTTATAAATACATAAAGTACTGGTTAGTATATAAATGTGTCAAAGCTTTTCAATTTATTTTAAACATGGCCGATATTCGTTTGGTTCGTAAACAAAAAAATCCAATTATAACAATATGAGCTCACAAGACGTCTGCGATCCCGCCAAATAACGCAATAACGGGTTTGATGTACGTTCGAAATTCAATTTGGCTTATTGTGTGGTGATTTAATATTGTTTTGTGATAACTTATTCGAATACAAATTGAAATAATAAATTTAAATAGACTCGTATTTAAAACCTATACCATGTCCCACTTACATCTCTACATGTCTCTCTTGCCTGTTTTTATATGCGATTATCTGATCCAGACAGGTATATTTATCGACGTATGTACATTTATTGACGTACTTTATTGTGATAAACATAATAAAGATTTATTTATAGTTTGAGACGCTGATCATACCATTATACGAATGGTGTATTATGCACTTGGTCAATCGATTATTGAATATTGTATAACCTCATGGGGAGGAGCAGCTAAATCTCACCTCATCGAACTGGAGAGAGCACAGCGAGCTATACTGAAGATTGGCTTCGCTCTTCCTTATCGCTACCCAACTACAGAGCTCTATAACAAATGGGACGTACTCACAGTGAGACAAATATTTATCCTCAATACAGTACTCAAAAAACACTCACAACTAGAATACGATCCTAATCTAAATAGCGTCAAGCGCAGAAAAGGTTCTGTCTGCCGTTCTCCTGCCCTCCGCACTAGTCTCTCTCAAAACTTCTTCTGTTTCCTTGGACCCTACATTTACAATAAACTGAATTGCTTATTGAATGTATATGCCTTGCATAGATCAAGTTGCTAAAGATCAATTATCAAATATCTAAAATCCCTCAATTATCAGCAAACTGAAGGTCTTTTGTCTCCATCAATTTAAGATCTCCTTAAATAAGTACCAATGGCTAATGTTATTTATATGCTGTACGTGATACAATTAAATTATATATCTATCTCTACTCTATTTGGTTGAACACACACACACACACACACACACACACACACACACACACACACACACACACACACACACACACACACACACACACACACACACGCACACGCACACACACGCGCACACACACACACACACGCGCGCGCGCGCGCATACATAGTCTGTATTTTGTTTTTTTTGTTAACTTTGCCTAAGTTATATACTAGAAATAAGTTTTAATGTTAAGTTTATTCTTGCACTCTATATCTTATTATTGTTATCTGTGTATTATAACACTAATTGGTTGCCTTGTATTTGTGTAGTCCATGGAGATGGGGCACTGGTGACTTGTAGCACAGGTTCTTCTAAACCTACCGCAAGCACCAGTCTCTCACAAAACTGGTCTTCATTTCAAATTGTACCTCATGTTGTTACTTTATTCCACGTTTTGTGAAGAGAAAATAAACCATTCATTCAGTTTGTTATTACATCTTTAATCAATTGTTTTATTGATATCACTCCTATTCTTTTTATGTGTGATTTATGTAATAATTAGACCTTTCGTTTGACATAAACACACACACACATACACAAAACGCGCACGCACGCACGCACGCATGCACGCACGCACGCACGCTCACACACACATCTCTGATGCATTGCTACTACAACTTTGTTTTATTCGATATATCTAACTTCAGCTACTATAAGATCTTCGACCGTTTTATACAATACGAGTATGTTCGCCTAGTAGTCAATTTATATTTTTTTTCTATATTTTATATTAATAAAAAATAATTTTAGCCATTGTTTTAGAAAGTAGTTAAATTATATTATTGCGAAATTAAGGATTTTGCAAGCTGCCTCGCCAGTCTACTTAAATCCATTGTTCGCTCTAAAAACTTTATCACGGACTGTAAAGAATGTACAATGCAGACAAATTTCTAAAGAGATGGTAATGGAATTATGAACCCGTTTTCACTATGTTTACATTATATTCCATAATAGAGGGGCATTAGTGAGGGATGTCAGGTGGGGATGAAGTCGAGCCCATCGTGATGGATTCACCACGAATTAATAACGGTAGTTTCCAGAGGCGACCGCGTGAAGTTCGACCAGCATTATTTAGTTCAATACTAACAATCATGTCTCCACGTGCAGGGTAATAACAATATGCTAGCTCGAGGAAGTCTTCTAGGGGGGAAAGGGATTGTTAGCCATGGAGTTTGACAGCCCCATTACTAGCAATATGCCTTATTAGATCGACCTCCACGTGGTTCCCCCTGAAAACCATCGTGAACAATTCTTGTTGAATTCATCACGATGGGCTAACTGACCTGCTTCATCCTCATCTATCATCCGTCACTGGTGCCCCGCCGGTGTATACCGATAGCGCGGGTGGGGTTACCATTCCATTATCGTCCATTAAAAAAAAAATAAACACGGGGTCTTCTGAAGGGTCTTTGGAAAAATAATACAATTGTTTTTATTAAATTAATTTTAATTTAGTATAACATATATTACGTTACATACTTAACGCCCAATTGTCATGATATTTTACATACACATAAGGACTATTTTCTATCCAATCCAGTCAATAAATATATCCCAAATAAAGTGGTCGAAGTCATAGATTACATTTTAATATTGTACCTAAAAAAACCGTCTTCAATTGTGACAATACCAGTTATTTTAATTTAAAAACTAAAATACTAAACCAATTTTGATAAAATATCTACGAGACCAATCTGTAAGTATTTCCTTTCAGATAAAAAAAATTGTTTTTCAAATTGGTTTAGAAATGATTGAGTTATGAGGTAACAAACATAAAAAAACGGAAAAGGAAGGGGTGGCCTATTCTATTCCGGGACCTATACGGCAGTCACAATTTTTATTTCAATGTATATAATGTATTTATAATAAATTTACTATTATAATTTTATGGAAGAAACGATGAAGAGTATCTATCTATCTTATCACATATTTTGAAGTAAAAATTGGAGGGGTGTCCCGTCTTAACGTAGTCAATGTAAGCCATTCCAAAGGATTAAGGTGTATAAAAACAAACAAACGTTATTATTATTATTTTACTATAATTCTCATCTCCCCTCTTAAGGAGAGGAGATGGCAACTAACCCCCGGCAGAAGCACAGTCGGCCGGGGTTCAGGGCCCCAGGGAGAGAAACCGGCGTACAATGCGGGCAGAATCTAAGAGCACCGCTTTCTGCATCTTTCCCGAGAGTGAGCCGCCTCGGAATCCCAACCGTCTGAGACGTTGTTCCAGACTGGTTGGGATTTTTTTGGTTATTATTTTTATTATTATAGCTTTTTATCCACTTCAGTGGTCCCCAAGGGTAAAAGCCTCCTCCATCTTTTTCCACTTCTCCTTATCTGTAGCAATATTTGTCCAATTTTTTTCTGCTGTCTTTATTATGTCATCAGTCCATTTTTTTTTTGCCTTCCAACATTTCTTTTTCCTGCTGGACCTTGCCATTTCGTTGTTGGGAAAGTCCACCTTTTATCTTTGTACCTCACTATATGACCTGCCCGTCTCCAATTCTGTTTCATACTATACTGAAGAGCATCTGTTTTTTTGGTTTTTTTCCTAATATCAGTGTTTCTTATTTTCTGTATTTTTCTTAAGTTTAAATTACTTCTTTCCGTGGCATGCTAACATGATAGGATTTTGTTCTTTATTTTTTCAGTATAGGTCCATGTTTGGCATGCATATGTCAGGCTTGGCAGGATGCAGGAATCCATAATTATCTTTTTTAAGTTGAGGCTGTAGTTGCCTTTAAGGATTTCTTTTTGAGCCCAGTATTTCTTCCATGTTTTGTATTTATTCTTCTATCAACTTCATTTTCTCCACTGTTTGTTTCGAAAGAGGCCAACTTACCTAGGTAACTGTCCACATCTAACAATATATAAACATTTATTAGTCACGTTTATATAAGTTTTCATAACTTTTTATTATACTTAATATACATAATCATAACTTACACCCCAATTAATTAGGAACCTAGGAATTTAAGTAGAAGTACTTTATATACATATATGATATGTTTCTTTCTCTCTTAAAAACATAATATTATTTAACAGGTTACGTTTATCCACTGCTTACTACCTTTAAAACTCTAATAAAAAATTACAAACTCTTTTTGGTGATATAATTTTTCAAGTCTATAATTATACAGGTACGAATCTCGTTTAATATTTTTTTGGCATATGAATTCTTTTGTTTTTGAGTGCGAATTGAGAGACTTATAAACGCTAACACTTTTTGAGAGTGTTTATGCATTAATATGAGGACTACGTAGGGATTTTCGATTCAATTAGTCAATTTTCAAAAACAACAATTTCTTTTTATTCCATTACATTCACGGAACATTCATGGTGTTTGCTCAAGTTGGTATGGTCCAATGTAGAGTTTTATAAAAAAAAGCCACCAAATAATTTTCAATATTACGTATACTTTGAAATAATCAATTGGAAATGTTGAAAATTGTTCGCTTATGAAAATTGATTAACAATAGCTATGTTGCTACATTTTTTATATATTTTCAAAAGCACTCAACTCCGACATAGTTTAAAAATATTGAAACATTTGTTCTCCACTAGAGGTCTCTAAAGTTCTTGATGTTAGAGAAAAAAATAAGGTATAACTAAAGTTATTAAATCAATATTTAGATTAATGGATCACAAAATACTCAGCTACCTCTACGTGGAAAATATATGTTAATTGATTTTATCCGTAAAAATCATTTTAAAGCACAATTCACATTGAGAAAGCGAACCTAAGTTTGTTTAGCTTAGCTCACTTAGTTTAGCTCATATCCAATTATATGAGCTAGACGTAGCTATGCAAACTAATATGACCTTACATTGAAAACTAGGGATATATAAAAGATATAGTGACGGGGCAAATGGAGACCACATAAAATAGATAGAACATAAAAAGAAAAATGATCTATAACAAATATCTTTGAATTTAGTATGGTTGCTAGGAAATCGTTGTATCTTTTAATTATTGCAAGATTGTCGTATGTAAATCAGTCCAAAATAAATTATTTATTTGTTTAACTTTTTATTGTATCAAAAATATAATAATATACAATGACAATGAGACAATTCAATTAAATTACAGTAATATAAAGTACAGATTAAAATATAGACATAAAAAAGTTTTATTGTACAATTAATAAATAAATAAAGATACAAAAGGCGGTCTTATCGTTATGGCAATCTCTTGCAGACAACCTTTGTTTAAAGGAGAACAGATAGAAGATCAAAATAAATAATATTGCTAATAGAAACATTTATCCATTTGTACTTCTCCTTTAGCTCTTCTCTTACTCCCGTGCAAAGAATTACACTAGAATTACATTGTGAGGTTTCCTAGCTCATATGGTTCAATCAATTCAGCACTGTAGATCACAGTGTAAACTTCAACATAAAAAGTGATCGTAACTACGTGAACTAAACTAAGTTAGGTTCGTTTAGTTTAGCATTCAGTGTGAACTGCGCTTAAGGCACATAATTGAATTGCAGATTTATCAAAAATACAATAGCATCACTCTTTAATAATGTACCCTAACCGTTTCATTTCAGTATCGAATTCTTGTGTTCTGTATTTTTTTATTTTGTTTAACCATGTTGAATAATTGCAATGCAATTTGCAAGTGCCACCGTATCTCTCTGGAAGACACTCGATAGGTATGTGTTGCTGAAGGGACTTCAAATCGTGTCCGTGAAAGTAGATGTTGTTGACAAAGTCTCGAGGTATGAACTTCTTGAAGAGATAGAAGAAGGAGTTCAACAACCAGGAGTAGTTGATGAAGTGGCAGGACTTGAGGCGCATTGGCGTGGCCAACTGTATATGGAGAAATCTTTGATTAGAGACTATACGGCTTTAAGATAAGGTACAAATTGTAACTACAATATTACTGTAAAATGAACATACAGATAGTTTTGATAAGTAGTGAAAAAATATATTATTTACTCTCTAATATAATAAAAATTTCAACTAAATGATGTCTTTATATGGGAAATAGTTAAGAAAAATTAATATAAGAGGTCTTAATAAGACCAAGATGTCAAAATATTTTTTTTAATGTTGATAGTCAGTCTGTCTGTCTGTTTATTTGTTTCAGTATGAAGCACTAACTATTGCACCAAATTAGATGTGGTTTTCCCTGATACTTACTCCTAATAAAGCGACAATTTGGTAAGCCACAGTGGGTGTCAACGTAGCCGCGTGCCGTAACGTGATCCCTTCCAAATCCACAATGAGGGTTCCACCTATTATTTGTAGCTTCGGCTGCCGCGAACCAATCTCAACCTGAGACGCCCCGGCTTTTACCAGATCTTCTATAGGATATTCATTCGGGTCCCACGTTCCTGAAAGGTTACGTTAATCCGTACTAATATAATAAATGTAAAAGTGGGGGGAAAGGGATTGTTAGTAATGGATTCTAACAGGCCATTGCTAGCAGTATACCCTATCAGGTCGAACTCCACGCGGTTACCCCTGGAAACCATCGTGGTTAATTCTTGTCGACTTCTTCACGATGGGCCGACTGATCTACCGTCATCCTTATGTACCATATATCGTTGGCTTAGATTATCAGATATTAAAAAAAAATTTGAAAGTGAGTTTGTTTGTTACTTTATAGCGACTTAACGACATGACCAATTACTATGAAAAAAAAAAACAGGCAAGAAAAATCTAAAAAATACATTGTAGACTTCTAAACGATACAAATTTTGGTTAATTTGGAAAAGTTTTCTAAGTTTTGTTTTACCGGACTGTAAATAACTGGTCGTAATTTTGAATATATGTTAGAGTGATATACCAAAATCCATTTGCCCATTTTAATGAAGGGTTATATAATCTGTATACTGGGTTGCCCGTTGGCATCATAGACTATACTGTGACGTCCATGACACAAATCGTGCGTTATTATTCTTGAGGACGTACGCTTCTCATTATCATCATATCAGCCATACATTGTCCACTGCTGAACATAGGGCTTCGTTTTGGAGGGTTTAGCCAGTAGTTGCCACGCTTGGCAGGCGAATTGGCAACCACAGTTAGGCTTTGGAGATGCTTTAAGTGGGACGCTGCTGCCCATCCCTTGCCCTCCCTTAATCGCCTCTTACGACACCCACGGGAAATGAAGGGGTGGCCGATTCTATGCCGGGACCATACAGTATATGCTTCCCTAGCCAGTAATTTACTATCAAAATTACAGTTTCATAAACTGAAACATAATCATTTAAGTACATTACTTAGTGGCAGAAACACGAGTGGGACAGGAATACCCAAAGAAACAATTTTTAAACTAAGTCTTGAGTTTTCTTATGACACGGATCCGTGTCCAACAGTGGGACTTTATTGATTTATGTAATGAGTTCCAAATTTGTGTATAATGTCTCGTACTTACCAAATCTGAATATAGAAATACGACCAATATCAGGTCGGTCGTATATTGTCCCTTCATAAGCGTCCCTCACCTTCTCCAAGGACCAGAGGTCCACATCCTGCCACAAATAGGGGTACTGTTCCCTCAATGTACAATACCGGACCAGCTACGGAAATATAGACACAAAAATTTATATAATTAATTTTACATAGAGAAAATTAACATAGGTTGTATCAGCCGTAAAATACCCCCCTTGCAGTGGACCAAGGGGGGTTTTCCAGTAGTTGCCACGTTTGGCAGACGGGTTGGCAACCGCAGTTTGGCTTTTACTCATGTTTTAAGAGGGACGCTACTGCCTATCCCTCCACCATAAGTTTATTTTTTTATTTTTTTAATACAACTTAGAATGGCAAACAAGCTGACGATCCACCTGATGGAAAGTGGTAACCGTCGCCTATAGACATGAGCAGTACCATGGACATAACAGAGTATACTGTTTCAACCATGATACCCCCCATGCGTTGCCATTCCTGAGGACTCAGGTGTTATTCCTCTGTACCCAATAAATTTACCATATCCCAACCTTCAAACCGAAACACAGCCATGCAAACACAGCTGCTTTACGGTTGAAACACGAATGGAACAAAGGTACCCAAGCAATCGACTTTTGTACAAAGTCTCCCTTAGTCGCTTCTAAGACACTCATAGGAAAAGAAAGGATGGTCTAATCTACGGCGAGAAATACATGACATTTTTTTTTATTTAATTTGACGATTATTAACTAAAAGTATTGCAATAACTATTTTAATTTTTAAGGTTAATTAACACTTGATAATTTTATTTATACAGCGCCACCTATAGTTAACAAATGTATTATTCACGTTGAGTGTACTGTTATAGTGCCAGAGTGTAGCACTAGATGGCATTGTAAATATAAAATAAGTGATATGTTAAAAGAGCGAAATGATAACTCGCATATGAATTACAACAGGTATATAATATCCAATACAATATTTGGGACAATACTTATTTGGGATAAAAGGACGGAAAATTAGATCAGTAACATCTCATCAGTAGAGTGTCTCTTTACAAATGTTTAAACAAAAAAATCTATTTTGTTTTTAAACGACGTGTTTTTAAAAATCTTGTAATTGGTGACATTTATCATAGAAAAAAAGCCATCCATTTGTTTATTTATATTTATTATATTATTATTAAAACCACAACTTTGGATAAAGTCGTCGGCTTGGGTACATCTGTCCCATTCATGTTTAAGGAGTCGGATACAGCAATGATGTTTTCAGTTTAAAGGATAAGATATGGCTGTGAAATTATAAGGTACAGAGGCTAATACCATAGTCCTCAGGAATGGGAAAAGGTGTGGTCCATTCTATGCCAGGACCACGCGATAAATAATAATACTTTTTAATATATTTACCAGCCTATGCGCTTTTGGTACGATGTAATTTCTCGACCGAAGAAACTTCAGCAGGAATTTGTCGTCGCTTCTGAAGGGGGTACACTCGCCGCGGTCTGAAATGTAATCAGCGATGTCGGTTATAAAAATATTTTATTCTAGCATTTGATTTGCCTTGAAAATGTTACTTTGTGCTATAAGGCCTTGTTCCAATTACACATGTCTAAGAGTGCTCGTATTTGTTTTAATGTATTTATTTTCTTATTGCATTCCATAATATAATTAGTATTATTTATCAAATTTCATACAAATTATGAACATTTATAATCATATTTATGCACAATTGAAAATTTCAGAACGGGCATGGTTCTAATTTGCAATTTAACTGTCCACTGCTGGACATAGGCCAAAGACTATTAAAAAATGTTACAGTCTTTGAATATGGAACCTCCTTCATAGCCGTGACATTTTAAAAGTATTAGATAATAAAGTCTAATTAAAGTATATATATATATATATATATATATATATATATATATATATATATATATATATATATATATATATGTATATATATATATATATCTCTTTATAGCCTTGACATTTTAAAATTTATAAATAGATAATCTCTGAAAGATCTCTTCCAATAAAAAAATAATATAAACATGCTTTGATATTATATATACTATTATATATATATATATATATATATATATATATATATATATATATATATATATATATATATATATATACTGCAAAACATATCGTAATATAATAGTCGTTTTGTATAAATTATAATTGTACGCATGTTTTTACCTGTTAACGTTACGTCACACGGCCAACAAGTCCTTTGCAGCGCGGAAGAAACCACAAAATTTGTTAGCAAAACAAAATAGTTATAAATCACACAAGGTTTAGGAGACCTCGGTATTCGTAAGGCGTACATAGATTATAAGTATTACGAGGAAAATAATAATTTTATTAAAAAAAAACTAACTTTTAGCGACGACTTTGTGTGCGTGTGTGTGTGTGTGTGTGTGGGTATTAAATATATGACACATGCGAAAACCGCGTTATGAGTAGCTCAAATTGTATACATTTCGTCACAGTAAAGCAGTTTTTATGTAAAACGCCACTGACAAATCGACAAAAACGTGAATTGAGAAAAAAAAAACACCATCGTTTACAGCTCAGTATCGCGTGCAGGTGAATGAACTGAATTTCTAAAAATATCTATTGCACAGTTTAAATTTAGCGTTGAGTTATTATATAATAGAGAATGTATTTTTATACGTTCTGCGGTTATTATACTTACAGTTTTGGCATCATAATTATTTTATTACGTAAAAACATAAAGAACAGTAACTTGTCTGCTTTCTCTTTGTTCTTTTATTTAATTTATAAACTGTTTTTGTTTTTATATATTAGATTTTTTTTTGATGGGTGAAAATGGAATAGTAACCCCGCCTGCGCTAACGGGATACGCTGGCGGAGCACCAGTGAAGGGTGATAGATGAGAATGAAAACAGGCCAGTTAGCCCATCATGATGAATTCATCAGGAATTAACCATGATAGTTTCCAGGGGGAACCGCGAGGAGGTCGACCTGGTTGGGTATATTGCTAGCAATGGGATTCTCAGTCTCCACTACTAACAATCCCTTTCCCCCCTTATATTTGATATTAGGAATGGATAATATATAGCAATATCAATATCTTTTTTTTTTTATTTTATTTGTCCTTATATGTTTCTTTAGACATGAGCAGTACCATGGACATAACAGAGTATACTGTGATCGCCCGTGATACCCCCCATGCGTTACCATTGCTGAGGACAGGTACTATTCCTCTATACCCTGTAAATTCACTGCCATATCCCACCCTTCAAACCGAAACACAGCCATGCAAACACGACTGCTCCACGGTAGAAACACGAATGGGTAGAGGTGCCTAAGCAAACGACTTTTGTACAAAGTCACCCTCTGGTAACTCAGATGTATAATCTGGGATGAAGGACTTAGGGTACTTTTTATCCTGGTTAAGGAACATATCCCGACCTTATTTTATTAATATTATATATGCGAAAGTTTATTCCCAAAGAGGGTTGACGTCAGGCAGGTGGCCGGTCGTAAAACTAAAAACTATGGATAAAATCATATTACGCCGACCCCAAGTGATTGGGATAAGGCTAGAAAGATGATGATATATATGCGAAAGTTTGTAATGTTGGATGGAGGGAAAGGTACTTTTTTTATACTACGAGCACTAAGGTGGCAAACAAGCATATGATCCGCCTGATGGTAAGCGGTTACCGTAGCGGTAACACTGAAACCGACCAACTAATTGAGCACGTCCAAATGGCTACAGATTCCCTGCTTGAGCAGATTCCTTCCGCTGAAGTCGTGATTGTTGGCGACTTTAATGCCCACCATGCCGAATGGCTTGGTTCGCGTACAACCGACTATGCGGGAAGATCTGTTCATGACTTTGCTTTGGCTTATGGTCTGACACAGCTTGTTTCCTCGCCTACGCGAATCCCTGATGTGTTGGACCATTCACCTTCACTGCTGGACCTTCTGCTGACCACCCACCCAGACAACTATGTGATCTCCGTCGAAGCCCCGCTTGGATCGTCGGATCACTGTTTGGTGCGGAGCGAAGTGCCTCTTACGAGTCCGACTCCACCTCGTTCTACGGGTAGACGTCGCATTTGGCACTACAGGTCGGCAGATTGGGATGAGATGCGGATTTTTTTCGCATCTTACCCATGGGGGCGGGTTTGCTTCACACTGGATGATCCCGACGCCATTGCCGATTCCATTGCTGATGTGGTGCTTCAGGGAATGGAATTATTTATTCCTAACTCTGTGGTGCCCGTCGGCGGGAAATCCCAGCCCTGGTATGGAGCCTCCTGTAGAACAGCATCTCGTCTGAAACAGGAGTGCTTCCTAACCTGGGCTAAAGGTGTGGCGTCGCGAGATCCTAACACCAGTGCTCTTAAAAAGAAGTATAACTCTGCCTCTAGGTCCTTCAAAAGAGTTATAGCCACAGCGAAGTCAGAGCATATTAGTAGAATTGGCAAGAGATTGGCTAGTTTGCCCTCTGGGACTCGAGCTTTCTGGTCTCTTGCCAAAGCTGCACAAGGGAATTTCTGTAAGTCATCTTTTCCACCTTTGCGCAGGGAGGATGACTCATTGGCCCAGAACGCTAAAGAAAAGGCCGATCTTCTTGGATCCATCTTTGCGTCAAACTCGACATTGGATGACGGGGAGAAACCACCACCGACCATCACGTGTTGTAGGAGCTCTATGCCTGACATTAAATTCACGCATAGCTCAGTGCGTAGAGCACTTTTCTCCCTCGAAATCCATAAGTCGAGTGGGCCTGATGGTATTCCTCCAATTGTGCTTAGGACGTGCGCACCAGAGTTGGCTCCGGTTCTTACGCGTCTTTTTCGGCTTAGCTACTCATCGGGCATAGTCCCAAAGTTTTGGAAGACTGCTCTGGTGCATCCGATCCCTAAAAAGGGAGATCGCTCAGATCCAGCTAACTATAGGCCCATAGCTATCACTTCCTTATTCTCGAAGGTTATGGAATCCATCATTAACCGTCAACTGCTCCGGTACCTAGAAGAGCACCGGCTGATCTGTGATCGCCAGTACGGCTTTCGACAGGGACGTTCGGCCGGTGATCTTTTAGCTTACTTAACACACCGATGGGCAGTGGCAATCGAGAGTAAGGGAGAGGCCTTAGCAGTTAGTCTGGATATTGCGAAGGCCTTTGATCGGGTGTGGCATAGAGCGCTGCTTTCAAAGCTACCTTCATTTGGGTTGCCTGCGAGACTGTGCATTTGGGTCGCCAGTTTTCTCAAGGAACGTAGCATTAAGGTCGTAGTCGACGGTGCATGCTCTGATTTAAAACCTTTGAATGCTGGTGTCCCGCAAGGCTGTGTACTATCTCCGACTCTGTTTCTTCTGCATATCAATGATATGTTACAGATAAGTAATATTCATTGCTATGCGGACGACAGTACAGGAGATACATTATATACCGGTCATGCAAAGATCTCGCGGGCACATACCGATGAGTGCCGGAATAGACTTGTGTCTGAAATCGAAACTTCACTCCATCAAGTTTCGATCTGGGGTGAACAAAATCTTGTCCAATTTAACCCCAAAAAGACACAAGTCTGCGCGTTTACCGCAAAAAAGACGCCGTTTGTCGTATCTCCTCACTTTCAGGGCACTTCCCTTGATAAAAAGTCAAGTCTAGGAATTCTGGGCGTTGATATATCTTGCGACGTCCAGTTTTGCGGTCATCTGGAGGAGAAGGCTAAGATAGCTTCTAAAAAGTTAGGAGTGCTCAATAGGGTGAGACGATATTTCATGCCAGAACACCGCCTGAAATTATATAAAGCCCAAGTCAGGCCGCATATGGAATACTGTTCTCACCTGTGGGCAGGAGCGCCACAGTACCAACTCCTTCCGTTAGACCGCATTCAAAGTCGGGCGGCTCGAATTATCGATAGTCAACGCCTTACTGTCCGACTTGACCCATTGAAACTGCGCAGAGATGTTGCATCTCTGTGCATCTTCTACCGAATTTATCATGGGGAGTGTTCTGAGGAATTGTTCGGATTGATACCTGCTGCTGATTTTCACCACCGTACAACCCGCCACAAACTAAAGTTTCATCCCAATCATCTGGACGAGTGGCGGTCTTCCACCGTGCGTTTTTCAAGGCACTTTCTTCCACGCACAACCATTCTTTGGAATCAACTTCCAGCAGCAGTATTTCCGAACCGATACGACAACATAACCTTCAAGAAAAGAGTATATTCCTTTTTAAAAGGCCGGCAGCACACCTGCAATGCCGCTGGTGTTGTGGGTGATCATGGGCGGCGGTAGTCACTTACCATCAGGTGAGCCGCATGCTCGTTTGCCCCCTGTGTTGTAAAAAAAAAAAAAAAAAAAAAGCCTATAAACGCCTGCAGTATTAGGGGCATTACGCGCGCATTACTGACCCTGAAGAAATCTCTTTACCCCTGTGAGGAACTCCATGCTGTAATCTCTTGAAAAACCTCAACAGGGAGCTCATTCCATAACCTGAGTGTTTGCAGGAGGAAATATCTTTGCAGCCGTTCTCTCTCTTTCACACAAAAACTACTGAACAGATTTGAATGAAATTTGGTACAAGAATAGGTTATATCCTAACTTAGCAAACAGAACACTTTATGTACTGATTCACGTGGGTGGAGCCGCAGGATACGCTTAGTTTAAAATAATTCTGCTATAAATGTATAAGTAAATACTAATAAATGTATAGATCTAACGATTTAAATTCTAGAAACGTTGCAATCACTTGCAGCACACAGGACTATTGACACAGCGCGCATGATACTGAATACATTGATAACTCGATGACCTCATCACGAATAATCGTTTCACTATCGAATCGACAAGTACGCATTTTATTGCGCATAATACAGATCTTGGGGCATCCCTACTTAATATTTCTATTACGAAAAAAAAAAACAGTTGTAAATAAACAAAACTTTTTCCCTTCAAAACGAACACGCTTTTAGAGGACCAAATATTTCCTTATAGGTTATGAGAGCCTGGTATCCGAGGGCGCAGTATTAATCGATACTCTTTAACTGAACGGGTTACGATCTCAGCTAATTAACGTTCACTGCCGAACATAGGCCTCCTCTTTTGGAAGGTTTTGCTAGTAGTTGCCATACTTGGCAGGCGACAGGCGGGATGGCAACTGCAATTAAGCTTAGTTATATTTAAGATAGACGTTGCGGGCCATCACTCGACATCCCTGGGATGTCATAATTCACTATATGTTCATCGGTTCAAAATTTAAGGACTGATGTGATAGATGTACATTAATACATTAATGTATTTAGTAATATCGTTAAAAAAATATATTAAAAAAAAAATATTAAAAAAAATTTTTAGTCGTAACTAATATTTATCACATCAACTGTAATGTTTGATTGAGTAGTACAGTTAATTATTGCGTGGTTTAACTAATTCATTTACTGTTGTTTCTGATAATTGTATATAGGTAGACTGTTAGATTGTTCAGTATTTTTCTCACGACTCGGTGGCATAACAATAGGGCAGTAAAGCGAGCAAAATGCCACAAGCACCTAGCCAAAGGGGACCACTAGTCCCAGAGTTCGTGAACATAGAAAGATTCTAATAATAAAGTGCTTTCCAAAAAAAAAAAAAACTACTTTAACTGTGGCAAAACTAGTTAGGAATCGATTTTAATAACATTTTTATGGAACCATTCTGTAAACATATCATTAGTTGCAAATCCGATTGGAAAAAATAATTTTTCAAATCTGTTTACAATTAACAAATATAAAAAAAAAATACAACCGGATTGAGACCGTCCTTTGTTTCGAAGTCGATTGAAAAAAAAATTACTTCACTCAAGACATACAAGAATTATAGAAATAACCTAACTATTATTACATGTATCACATCTCCATATTTAGAACAAACAGAATTTTTCATCGTATCGCCCACCAAACTGTTTATAATTACTCCTCTCCATCCAAAGGTTGCCTGGAAGAGATCGCTTTTAGCGATAAGGTCGTCCATTGTTTTCTCATTGTTATTATTTCTTGTAACTGTTTATATTTATAATAAGTTTACTATTGTGATTTTGGAGGAAACAATAAAGAGTATCTATCTATCTATCTATCTATTAAGACGAAGAGAAGCTATGCAACTTGGTTATTGTATCCACTTTTGTATAATAACACACTTTTTTTTTATTGACAAAATGGGAGGGTCCAATCCGATGAATTTGTCACGGGCCCCAGACGGTACAGTTACGCCACTATCATGACACAAACGTTTTTGTTTGAACTGTTTATCGTTCAACTACCAACATTGTAACATTTGTTCCGCTACTTCATGTGACAGCTATACTAGTTTCGAGTACTGTTCTTTGTTGTTTATGCATTGCTAAATTTAAACACTTCAATGCCAAGTCTGTTTGGAGATGGGGTGTCTTTTTTTTTAATGGGTGATAATGGAATGATAACCCCAGCCGCGCTATCAGTATTCACCGGCGAGGCACCAGTGAAGGATAATAGATGAGGCCGAAGCAAGTCAGTTAGCCCATCGTGATGAATTCAATAAGAATTGTTCACGATGGTTTCCAGGGGGAACCACGTGGAGGTCGATGTAATAGGGTATATTGCTAACAATAGGGGAGTCAATCTCCATTCCTAACAATCCTTTTCCCCCCGGGGGCGGGGGGTTAGGTCGTTTTAGAGTCACATTTGTTTGGGAAAGACGTTCAATTTCTCTGAGAGAGAAAAGCTAATAATGGCAAATCTATGACTAGCTTTTTACCTGCTACACGTGAATTTTAGAAGTAAGAAAAGTAATAAAATAAGAATAGTAATGTGGATCCCTTTCCTCCGGGCATGCTTATGTTTAGCAGTGGACAGTTAACGGCTGACGTAAAAAAAAATCCAATTTCGGCAGTAGGTGAGAAAGGGATTGTTAGTAATGTGGTCTAATAGCCCCATTGCGGAGGGAAGGGATTGTTAGCAATGGAGTTTGACAGCCCCATTGCTAGCAATATGCCCTATCAGGTCAACCTCCGCGCGGTTCCCCCTGGAAACCATCGTGAACAATTCTCGTTGAATTCGTCACGATGGGCTAACTGACCTGCTTCATCCTCGTCTATCATCCTTCACTGGTGCCCTATCAGCGTATACCGATAACGCGGGTGGGGTTACTCTTTCATTATCACCTATAAAAAAAAAATAGCCCCATTGCTAGGAAAAGATCCTCTCAAATCGACCTCAACGCGGTTCCCCCTGGAAACCACCATGGTTAGTTCTTGTCGAATTCATCATAGTGGGCCAACTGACCCGCATTCATTTTCACCTATCATCTTCCACTTGTGCCTCGTCGGTGTATACCGATAGCGCGGGCGGGGATACCATTCCATTTTCATATATTAAAAAAAAAATTCGACAGTATGTGTTGTTTGCGTATATGTCTCGAATTTTACAATGTAGTAGGCTTGTTTTTTTTACATTTATTATTTATCACCGACGCGTCTCGACGTCAATATTTACGTATTACAAAATGCGTCAGCCATCAAAGAAATCTAACAATACCGTGCTAACAAAAGTTGTATTAGCGTTGTATGCCTCGTTCTATTGTTGTTTAAATTAAAATTAAAATAACTGTTTATACTATTATAACGCTATTAAAGAACGCCCGATAAGTACTGTGTGTGCTGAGAGTTAAAAAATCGAAAGTTAGCCTACTTAAACATCAAAATTAAGCCCAAAGGTTGAGAGGGAGGGGCCCTTAATCGATTTATAAACTGGTTAACCTTATATTAACTAATCACTAACAGTCTTTTTACACTTGCTTAATAATATTTTTTTTAAGTAACAAATTTGTATAAAATTTTTAACGACAATAATTTAAAATTGTGTTCCACAAAAAAAAAGGTTCAATCATGACAAACTTAATTATTTGATTTAAAATAAAAAATAACAGCGTTTTTTTATTTAAAAATTAAATTACTGAACCGATTTTGATAATTTTTCTATGGCAATAATATGAAAGTAAATCCGTTCAGATAGAATAACGTATATAACGATAACGGTATAACGATATTGTAAAAACCAAGCCCAAACTTGATATTTACAACGATTGTCAATCTGTATTCATGGCTAAATTAAAATGTTGATGTACCTCGCCATTGCATTATATTTATTTATAATTTAAAATAATTACATTACAATTTCTATTATTTATATTATGTTATTATTCATATTGTTAATATCTTTACTTATTAATAATTTAATTTCATTTTAATGTTTATCAAACACAAGGCGTGCTGTGGTTGCCTATAAATGTAAGAACAGTTAGACGTAATCTACCAGTGTATTGTATTGAAATGTTTCGCTGTATCTTATGTCGGTAATCCTATAAATAAATAAATAAAAAAGAATTTTCCAAATATATTTACAACTAGTTATGAAGGTAACAAATTAAAAAAATACCACGGAATCGAGAGCCTCCATCTAAAGTTAGTTGAAAAATAAAACAAGATGGCGGAATTCATCGTAGGAAAATATCGTAAGTGTTCGTTTTTTAAAGAGCTTTGTTTAATTAAAATAACGATGTGGAAATATTTCGATTTATTCGACTATTAGTCGACTCAAAAGATTTAATTCAAGTATATACTATGATGCAACTGAAGTTAAATAAAGGTTTTATTTAACTTTAGTTTTGTTACAAAGAGGCTTTTGTTTCTTTGTCACCTTTTTACGAAATAAGGAAAGGAATTGGATGAAAATTGGAAGAAATAGATTTAAGACTAAAATAGGATTTTTTCTTTGTTTCGTTTTACGTAGAACTACATACTGTATCACGGATTTGATGGAAATGCGAAGAGAAATATACGTTGAAAGAAATATAAATTCCACGCATTGCAGAGATTCAGTGGATGCAGGTGATTCAGGACCGTTCCTTATGACAGTCTATGGGGGAGGCGTATGTCCAGCAGTGGACAAATGTCGACTAATATGACGTTGATGACTACTTCGTATGCATGAATTTCAGAAATAGGAAAGTCAATTGCGGCGGTTGCCAGTCTGCATATTAAACGTGGCAATTACTGGCAACACCCTTCTTATGGGGAAGGCTATGTTCAGCAGTGGACAGTAAACGGTTGATACAACAACAACAAGCTTGAGAAGGTATTATTAGTAGTAGAGATTAGTAATGCCATTGCTAACAAAATACTCTGTCAGGTCGACCTCCACGCGGTGCCCTCTGGAAACCATCGTGATTGATTTATTGTCCAGTTCGTCACAATGGACCAGCTGACCTGCTTCATCATCGTCTATCATCCTTCACTAATGCCCCCGCCAGTGAATACCGCAGGTAGGGTAACCAATTCATTAACAACTATTAAAAACAACAAGAAGCTGATGCAAAAATTGTATACATACACTCCACTATCCATGCGAAGTCGGGGCGAGTCGCTAGTTATTATTAGTTTAGTACTTTGCACCGCATAAATTATATTTCGGTTTTCCCAAAGACTGTTTAGCAGTGTATGCTATATAGCTTTAAGTTCGTCTTTTGTATACTATTAAATTATTATTCTTTGTACACGTAAAAATACATAATAATACATGTAAAAATGCATTTAAATTTGAATTTTAACATAAATAATATACAAACATTACAATACAAAAGTGATCAATTCTTTTACCGTCACTGCTATCAGCATCTGGAATGTAATCCCTGTAGATCTACGAAGAGCACCCAGTAAGCATATTTTTAAAAGAAATTAATTATTTGTTAAGTCAACAAAACCAACTCTAGTTACAAGTTTTTTTTTTATACAACTTAGAATGGCAAACAAGCTGACGGCCCACCTGATGGAAAGTGGTAACAGTCGCCTATAGACATGAGCAGTACCATGGACATAACAGAGTATACTGTTTCGCCCATGATACCCCCATGCATTGTCATTCCTGAGGACTCAGGTGTTATTCCTCTGTACCCAGTAAATTCACGCTATATCCCACCCTTCAAACCGAAACACAGCCATGCAAACACAACTGCTTCACGGTAGAAACACGAATGGGACAGAGGTGCCCAAGCAATCGACTTTGATACTCAATAATTACTGTATTTCATAATGTCTACCATCATTTATATATACATATTATAAGTAACGTGATTAATCCTGACGATGATCTTGAGGAACTAATCGATTTATTTAATTAATTTTGTGATAAATAAAAAACGTTGTCCTGTTATACAAATGTTTTTAATGAGAATAAAACTTTTACTGTTTTTTTTTTGGTCGCCATGGCAACGCATGTCTTTCTCAGTTGCCAGTATTATTATTTACTTATTAATCTAAATAATTGGGGGGAAAAGGATTGTTAGTAATAGAGACTGAGAATCCCATTGCTAGCAATATACCCAACCAGGTCGACCTCCTCGCGATTCTCCCTGGATACTATCATGGTTAATTCCTGATGAATTCATCATGATGGGCTAACTGGCCTGTTTTCATTCTCATCTATCACCCTTCACTGGTGCTTCGCCAGCGTATCCCGTTAGTGCAGGCGGGGTTACCATACCATTTTTACCCATTGAAAAAAAAATCTAAATAATTGAACTATACAACGCTCTACAAATATATATATATATATATATATATATATATATATATATATATATATATATATATATATATATATATCTCGCTGAGTTAGAACGTAAAGTTGCGGATGCTGAGCTACGCGCACAGCTCGCCGCTATAGAGGCTGAGAGTAGCGTACATGCAAACTCGTATGCAAGCTCGTGTATGAGTAGCAAACAGGTTGAAACGTGGTTGAATAATAACCCGGGTGATGGCCCGTTAGCAGAGGAGCCGATCGATCGGCAAACCGGCATTAGTGCCCCAGAGGTCCCTGCGTCACACTCTTTAGGCTTACCATTTCATCCTACTACTTCTCACAACTCTGTCAGTGATCCCCAGGGACAAAAGTACACGGGGAGTTTTGACGCACAATTCATAGCTAAGGCTATAAGTGATTTAGGTGCAGTCTTAACAAGTAATAAATCGAATAACTGTCATATCAAGTTGCCGTTATTTGATGGCAGGTGTGCTACTGAGTGGCTTATTTTCAAACGTACATTTGTAGATACGGAAAAATTCTATTCAGCAGGTGAGAATCTCGCACGCCTAAACGGTGCGTTGCGTGGAGCCGCGCGGGAAGCTGTTCACGTCCTATTGGTATCGGCGCGTGACCCACAGCAGGTCATCAGTGCACTCGAAACTCGATTTGGATGTCCCGAGATGATTATGCTACAAGAATTAAATTCCGTCCGAGCCCTACCGAAAGTTAGTAGCGAAGGAAAGGATTTAGGTATTTTTGCATGTCGAGTGAAAAACTGCATTGAAATAATGCGAATATTAAATCAGGCAGATTATTTAGGTTCACCTGAACTTTTCAACGTATTAGTTAGCAAACTGATTCCACTTTTACGTATGCGTTGGTTAGATTATGCAGCTAGTCATACTGAGGGAGGTAGTAAACTCGAGGTATTATCTGAGTTTCTTGTACGGGAGAAACATTTACAAAATAAATTTGGAATAATTTCAGACACATATCTACATCCATCGACCTCTCATACTACTCGTAATACATCAAATCACACACATAAACAGGGTAAGTATCAAGTTAATTGCAATACGGGAAGCGTGAGTTCAGGTTCATCTAAAAAACCTAATAAATCAAATGTAAATAAATCTGCAAACATATCATGCATATTTTGTAAACAAACAGAACATGACATTGTCGTATGTGACAAATTTTTATCTTTATCTATAGATGACAGATGGAAATGGGTAAAGGCTAATAAGGTTTGTTATCGTTGTTTACGAAAAAATTCGCATAGATTTAAATTATGTAAAAATAAATCTACGTGTGGTAAGGATGGTTGTTTATTCAAACATCACTTTCTTTTACACAACAATAGCGTAGAACTTAACCTCGTTGCACATGCAGATGTAGACATTGTAGATTCTGATTCTTCTACATCACAAAGCGACAAAAATCAAATAGTAAATACTCGCACAACTGAAGAATGTGCTGTCAAAGTTTCAGCTCATGCTACCACCACTTTTCCGAACACACTTTCTCGTTCTTTACTAAAAATAATTGCTGTCAGAGTGTCTGGTCCCTGTGGTACTGTCAACACATATGCACTATTAGATGACGGCTGTACTACAACACTGATTGACGCGAAAATTTCGAAGCATATTGGTGCTGTAGGTCCCAAAGGTCGTGTGCATATTGACTGCTTAGGTGGACTTTCGAAAGTGAGTGATTTTTGTTTAGTTAATTTTACTATTCAAGGTTTACACAACGAAGATTCCTTTCAAATTCACGGTGCTCGTTCCGTTGACAATTTAGGTGTAGCTTATCAATACGGTATTCAAGCTGACGATTTGAAGAAATATCCTCATCTTTTCGAGATTGCCGATGAGCTTTGTTACGAAAACGCGCAACCTACAATCGTGATAGGGATTGATAACTGTCACTTGATAGTACCTAAATTAATACGAGCGGGTACTGCTACTGAACCGATGGCTATTAAGACTGTTTTAGGTTGGGTTGTATGTGGACCTATTAGTAAAAGTAAAATAGGAAGTGGTCGTGATATAATAAATCACGCTACAGTTTTTGATGATTGTCAATCCGATAACATTCAAAACTTTGAAGAGATAATTAAAGAACATTATAGATTGGATTCAATTGGCATTGTTAAAAAAGAATATCGCGGTAGGTCGGACGCGCATGCACTCAAAATTTTGGAAAGCACAGTGCGACGATTGCCTGATGGACATTTTGAAGCTGGTCTTTTGTGGCGTCCTGATATTAGTGTCGTGCCAAATAATTATAGATTAGCACTTTCACGTTTTCGTAGCTTAGAAAAGAAAATGAAAAGTGATGATCAATACGCGCAGTTATATCGTGTGAATGTACAAACTATGATAGACAAGGGCTATGTTGAGGAATGTCACAAGTCACCAATAGGTATTTCCTGGTATCTTCCGCATTTTGGGGTGACACATCCGCATAAACCAGGAAAATTACGCATTGTTCATGATGCTGCTGCTAAATTCCAAGGGGTCAGCTTAAATTCTTTATTATTACCCGGTCCTGATCTCTTACAGCCCCTTCTTGGTATACTCATGAGATTTAGGGAAGGCCCTATTGCTTTAACAGCCGATATTCGAGAGATGTTTCCGCAGGTTAAGATAAGGGAGCAGGACCGAGACGCTCAAAGATTTTTATGGCGCGATTATCACACGCAGGACATTAAAATATATCGCATGTCTTCAATGATGTTCGGTGCTTGTTCGAGTCCATGTACCGCGTTGTATGTTAAAAAAGTAAATGCTGATGAATTCCAAGGAGAATTCCCGGAAGCAGCACATGCCTCTGTATTTGATACATACATGGATGGCTATATAGGATCGCAGGACAACATTGAGAAAGCAGCTCGTTTAGCTGCAGATATTGTAGAGCTGAATAAGCGAGCTGGTTTTGAGATGCGCGGTTGGGTATCCAACAATCCTGATGCCCTATCACTTTTATCAAAAGACTTGGTTTCTACTTGTATCAAAAGTAGAAACGAGTCCATAGATTTAGGTAATTCGAACAACGACGTAAATGTTCGGACTCTAGGTCTTATTTGGCAGCCTAATATTGATACAATTTCGTTTAGTATTGGGTTCGAAAATGATAAATTGCCACATCAGATTACTAAACGTGATGCGCTTTCTTATGTAATGCGTATTTATGATCCTCTTGGTATTTTAGGACCTATAGTTTCCAGAGGGCGTATCATGTTTCAGAATATATGGCGTAAACGCCTCACATGGGACGACGAGTTACCTCAAACCGACCTGAAGATTTGGCATGATTGGTTTCAGGATCTAAAATTGGTATCTAATCTCAAGATATCACGCTATTACGGTTTGAGTGAACCCGATGTATCCAAACGCGAGCTTCACATCTTCTGTGATGCTAGCGAAATGGCTTATGCAGCAGTTGCATATTGGCGGATGATTTTTACAAACGGAGATGTGAAGGTCGTTCTCATTTCCAGTAAGTGTAGAGTAGCCCCATTAAAGCCGACCTCCATCCCCCGTTTAGAACTCCAGGGAGCGTTAGTCGCTGCTCGTCTAGCGTCATTCATAGTCGAATCTCATAACCATAAACCAACAAAACGATTCTTTTGGACTGATTCGTTAAACGTGCTAGGGTGGCTCCGGAGTGATGCGCGTACCTATAAGCCATTTGTAGCTCATCGTTTGGGTGAGATACTCGAACTCACACTAGTCAATGAATGGCGATGGGTTCCAACGCATAGTAACGTGGCTGATGATGCTACGCGTGTTAATCGTATTATTTTAACACAGTCGTCTCGTTGGCTTGTAGGTCCCAATTTTCTGTATGACAGTGAGTCTAGTTGGCCATCCTCTCCACCAGTATCTATGGCTGGTAGCTTGGACAAAAATGACGTAGAACTTAAACCGTCTACTCGTCATCACTCATGTGTTGTTAATCTCATTACGTCACAGCCATCTCCCATGCCTCTTGTAGTTAGCTGTGACAGACTAAGCTCCTGGTTGAGATTATTAAGAGCAACGGCAAGAGCTCATAAATTCATTACCTTGCTGCGTCGGAAAGGCACTTCTGATATTACGGCTGAAGATTTGTCTGTTGCTGAAACACATTTACTGCGACATAGCCAGTTAGAAACGTTTGCGGAAGAACTTATACTCTTGAAAAATGGTCAACCTCTACCACGGAAGAGCAAATTGTTCACTCTTTCCCCGGTTATCGATGATCAGCGAGTCATCCGTTTAAAAGGCAGGATTGATCGTGCAATAGACGTCGAAGATCACGTGAAGCGCCCTATTATCTTGGATGCTCGTCATCGGACTGTGCGTCTACTTATTGCCTATTATCACGAAAAGGCAGCTCATGGCAATACAGAGTTGGTAGTGAATGAACTCAGACAGTTTTATTGGATCATTCACCTTCGAAGCGCTGTTCGATCTGTTGCTTACAATTGCAGAGTCTGCAAGATAAGACGTGCTACACCGTATCAGCCTCCTATGGGAGACTTACCCGCTGCCCGTGTAGCTCATCACAAGAGACCCTTCAGTTTTACTGGTCTTGACTATTTTGGACCTCTTCAAGTTGCTGTTGGCCGACGTCGTGAAAAGCGGTATGTCGCTCTTTTTACATGTTTGGTAACTAGAGCAGTTCACCTAGAATTGGTACATAGTTTGAGTACCGATGCCGCTATTATGAGTTTACGCAGATTTATTGGTAGACGTGGGGTTCCTACAGAAATCTGGTCGGACAATGGGACGGCATTCGTCGGTGCCAATCATTTATTGAAATCTTTGTATGGAGCTGAAATGGAACTGTTTGCTGCAAATGAGCGTATTTCTTGGAAATTCATCCCACCATCTGCTCCTTTTATGGGCGGTTCATGGGAGAGATTAGTGAGGTCAGTGAAAACCGCCATGCAAGTCACTTTGAAAGAGCGTACACCCAGTGACGAGATTTTGTTAACTCTTCTTATAGAGGCAGAAGCGCTCATAAATTCCAGACCTCTCACTCACGTGCCCTCTGACCCTGATCAGAGTGAAGCTTTGACTCCTTTCCATTTTATACTTGGAACTTCGTCAGGAAAACCAATACCTGCACGTCTAGAAGACCGAGACCTCTGTAGTAGAGCAGGATGGCAAAGGGCCCTACGCCTCGCAGATCATTTCTGGTCCAGGTGGGTTAAAGAATATCTGCCAACACTATTGCCTAGACGAGGGCAGGGTATTGCGCCAAGAGTGAATGTGGGGGACCTGGTGCTAGTTGTAGATGATCAACAACCGCGTGGAACGTGGCTAAGAGGTGTAATCACTGCAATTTATCGAGGACAAGATAGCATTGCTCGAATAGCCGAAGTACGGACGCCTATCGGCTTATTTAGACGTCCAATGAGGAAGTTAGTGCCCCTGCCTACGTAAAAAAAGGGGAGTGTTACAAACTCCTTTGTAATTTGTAATTTCTAATATTGTATTCTTTTAATTATTCATTTTTTTATAAACTGTCAGTATAACTTTTCAACACGAACCGGCGTTTTCTTTCTAACAATCAGTTCACAATAATATACATACAAATATATATATATATATTTGTATGTATATAATGGTCATATTACAGTGGAATATTTAACATAATGTTTATGTATTATATGTGTATTTCTTATGTATTTTTTACCACATCTGCCCTTCATACGCTTTCTGTTTGTACCTAATGGTTAGCTGATAGAGAATGCAATATGATATTAAGCTCGCCACTTGTACAAAGTTTTATTGTGCAATAAAACAATAAATAAATAAATCAATCATACAGTATAAACTATCTTTATTGTTGTTTTTCCAATCGAGAGTTCACGAGATGCAACCGTACTAGCTTTCACTAATTTCGTAGGGCATTTAGTGGGCATGCCATTATAAAAAACTTTCACACCGCTGCCCTACACTGGTGGGTACTCGAATAGAAAAACGCATTTCGAATGGGAATTCTATCACAGTGAAAAGGTTTTTTGTTTGTTTTCAAACGTTCTTTATTTATCATAAGTGATTACAAATATAATAAATTCTAGTGTACGTAAGCCTAGAATTTACAATCAGCCATAAATCGTTTGGCGAGTAATATACACTCCTTCAAACATTTAAAATAGAAATACAAGTATCTATAATTCTACACAACATAAAAAATTTACATTACATGATGTAACTTATTAATTATAATCATAAAATAAACACAAAATGCATATATTTGTAAATTATGCATTATAACAAAAATCGTACAATTATTTTGGGAGGGTAGTTTGTACCCAAATAGTACCAAGTTGGTAACATACATATTAGTTATTACTATTAGCGAGCGGCAGGTATCAGCAATCATGACTGTCGAGAGCTGTGCGAACAATAGAAATATAAATGGTGCGTGCCATCTTAATCCTTACTTCAGTATGCAAAGTATTTAGTATGCACGGTGAAAAGGTGAAATTAGAATAGATAGATGCTAAAGGTACAATTACTTACATAGTGAGTGAATATTTATATATATTTTTTTTTTCATATTACCGCTGAACATAGGCTTCCTGTTATTGGGGAAATTTGGCAGCAGTTACCACGGTTGGCAAGCGAATTGGTAACTGCAGTTAGGCTTGGCGATGTTTTAAGAGCGACACTTTAGATAAAGTTTTGTTTGAGAAATCAGTTCAGCGTACAATAGGACTAATATACCCGAAGAAGGTAAAACCCCTAAAATAATATTAAATAATATTTAAAAAAAAAAGTGACACTTCCACCTTTCCCTTGATCTTTACTCGCCTATTACGACACCCACAGGAAAGGGGTAGCCCATTCTATGCCGGGACCATACAATAGAATGTTAGAAGCGTAGAATCTACCAAAACTGTACTTTTACTAACAATACAATTGTTTAATAAATCATTAAATCACTATAATATTTACCAGAGGGAGACTTTGTACAAAAGTCGATTGCTTGGGTACCTCGGTCCCATTGATATTTCAACCGTAAAGCAGTTGTGTTTGCATGGCTGTGTTTCGGTTTGAAGGGTGGGATATGGCGTGAATTTGCAGGGTACAGAGGAATCACACCTGAGTCCTCAGGAATGGCAACGCATGGGGGTATCAGGGGCGAAACAGTATACTCTGTTATGTCCATGGTACTGCTCATGTCTATAGGCGACGGTTACCACTTACCATCAGGTGAGCTATCAGATTGTTTGCCATTCTAAGTTGTATAAAAAAAAAAAAACTTGTCAACTTACCTTTTATCATATCCCGCAGCTCCTGGAGCGATTCTGATCTTGTGGCTATATTCTCATTGCATAACTCCGCAGCCAGGTCTAAGAACTCCTCATTCTCTTCAGTATTCAACACTTCGGCTTCAAATGCTATTTCGAGGAAGCTCTCGAACATTATGCCAGCCTGGTAGATTCTGTTGAAATGTTAAAGAGAAAGAAATATAAAAAAATTGACAATGCAGAAAAACATAGTATAAAAAATACATATGTTTGGGGCAAATAGTATATAATTTTTTTTTGTATGTTTGACATATAGAATGTAAAATTTTATCTATTGATGAAATTTATGCATTGTTGGTGAAGACGATCCCTTTGGCACATTTTTTTTTTATTATTTCAGCCGATAACTGTCCACTGCTGAACATAAGCTGTGTATTTTTCATATATTTTTAATTTGAAAAGATGCTTTTTTAATTATACAGCACTATCATACCTACTTGTACTACAATCAGTCCATTACCTTAAGGTTGTCTTGAAAAGATTGCTCTCAGCAATAAGACCGCCTTACTGTACTTATACAATTGTATCGTTGTGTTTGTAAATTGTCTTATTTATTTCCTATATTGTATAATGCAAATAAAGTATACTCATTCATTCATTCATTCATAAGCCTTCATTATAAGGAGAGTTTTGCCAATAGTTGCAACGCTTGGCAGGCGGGTTGGCAACCGCAGTTAGGTTTTTGAGATGTTTTAAGAGGGACGCTGCTGCCCATCCCTTAGTCGCCTCTTACGACGCCCACAGAAAAGGAAGGGGTAGCCCATTCTATGCCGGGACCGACACGGCGAACAAATTATTGTAATAAATATTAATAAGTACGTTATTACTAACAATGATTGTATCATTATTATTACAAAAAAAAAAAAGAAATACGCAACGATATAACACGCAACTTCTCAATTGCGTAGGCGGCGTTACCATTCCATTTTCGTCCATTAAAAAATACCATGTAATTTTCAACATGAGAATAATCGAAATTGCTAGAATCTACCATTCATTAACGAGGGAGAAAGCATTTTTTTATTACAAGACTTTTTTATTTTTAGATTTTTTATTTTAAGACAATTGCTGGTATAATTGGCTGTCCCATCCTAAAATATTGGATGGGACAGATTATCAATGCAAGAGAGACATGACCGCTCATTTACTAACATAGGTTAAGTAAATGAGGTTTGTGCGAAAGAGGTTTGTTTGAATCGAAGCATTTGGCGTTCCATTGTTTCTGCCTACCCTAATGGGAGACAGGCGTGACAGATATGTATGTATGTATGTATGTTAAGTAAATCTGTAACTAGCAAAATGGGCTTTATGTTGTCTGACTAAATAAATATTATTGTATTGTATTGTAAAGTCTTTATTGCACATAATTCATATTGAGCACTGATAAATGATTTAATATACAATGGCGGACTTATCCCATAAAGGGATCTCTTACAGTCAATTCAATTCGCGAAATTTGAATTTTTACACAAATTCTCATCTCCCTTTTTAAGGAGAGGAGATGGCAACTAACCCCGGCAGAAGCACAGTCGGCCGGGGTTCAGGGCCCCAGGGAGAGAAACCGGCGTACAATGCGGGCAGAATCTAAGAGCACCGCTTTCTGCATCTCTCCCGGAAGTGAGCCGCCTCGGAATACCAACCGTCCGAGATGTTGTTCCAGACTGGTTGGGATAAGACCGTTCACCGACAAAACGATTGGAATGATTTCGGTGGACGTCACCCCCCACCACCCCCACATTTCGGTCACCTCGTGAGCCAGGTCGAGATATTTTATTAATTATTACTATATTTAAATTTTAAACACGAATGTGATAATAAAAATATTAAACGAACGAAGGTACCTGTTTAAATTATTTTAACTAAACTCAAAGTGTTAACAATGTCGGTGATTTAAATTATGCACATAATATTTATTATTACTTGTAATGCTATCGCGTGCGATCAAATTGGATCAAATTAAAATTAGATATATAGGTAAGTAGTGTATTACGTGTAGATTGTAAATGATTTCAATGATACAATTTTGAATTGTAAACAAAAATTTGTTGATCATCACTATTAGATTAAAAGTGTATAGTTTTACCAGAGACTATGTACAAAAGTCGTTTGCTTGGATACCTCTGTTCCATTCGTGTTTCTACCGTGAAGTAGCTGTGTTTGCATTTGTTTCGGTTTGAAGGGTGGGATGTGGCAATGAATTTACAAGGTACAGAGGAATAACAGTTGAGTTCTCAGGAATGGCAACACATGAGGGGTATCATGGGCGAAACAGTATACTATATTATGTTCATAGTGCTGCTCATTTCTATAGGCGACGGTTACCACTTTCCTTCAGGTGGGTCGAAGTTGCGTAAAAAAAAGTTGTCATCTATTATATATATTTTTAATTTTTTATTTATTCATTAAAATAACTTTATTGACCAATATAAAATATGGTATAAAAGGCGGACTTAATGCTAGTAGCATTCTCTATCAGTCAGCCTTAGGGATAAACAGTGAATCACGAACGCGGTACTTCACTATTCCCCAATAGTTTTTAAATTTCAAATTTCGAAACAAATCTATTTCGATATAAACATAATTTCTGTTCAGTTCTATCGAGTGAAAGCCTTGTATGGATTGCTGGCAAATTTGAGTGGTAAACCCTTTATATCGGATGTCGTTTTAAAAATTTAAATAAGTAAGTGTTAAGTCAACGCTACGCAAAGTCAAACAACAAAGGGCGACAAAGGTACATAAACCGTAACAAGGTAAAATTAAGGTGTAAAATTGATGTAATCCATTCAGCTACTTTTGTCGCCGTTAACTGGTCCATTAACAGTTTCATTGTACAAGCCGGTCTATAGCCAGTAGACCAGAACGACCGACAATAAAGTATGAGCAAAAGTAATTTGTTTGGGTACCTCTGTCCCATTCGTGTTTCTACCGTGAAGCAATTGTGTGTGTTTTTTTTTAATGGATGAAAATGGTATGGTAGCCCCGCCTGCGCTAACGGGATACGCTGGCGGAGCACCAGTGAAGGGTGATAGATGAGAATGAAAACAGGCCAGTTAGCCCATCATGATGAATTCATCAGGAATTAACCATGATAGTTTCCAGGGGGAACCGCGAGAAGGTCGACCTGATTGGGTATATTGCTAGCAATGGGATTCTCAGTCTCCATTACTAACAATCCCTTGACCCCCGAAGCAATTGTGTTTGCATGGATGTGTTTCGGTTTGAAGGGTGGAATATGGAAGTGACTTTACAGGATATAGAGGTATAACACCTGAGTCTGGAGGAAAAGTATTGTTAGTAATGGGATCTAACTGATACACCCTATCAAGTCGACCTCCACGCGGTTCCCTCTGGAAACCGTCATGAATAATTCTAGTGAAATTCATCACGACAGGCTAACTGACCTATCTTTTCATTTTCACCTATCATCCTTCACTGAACCCCGCCAGTGTATACCGTTAGCGTAAACAGGGTTACCATTCCATTATCCATTATCCATTTAGAAAACACCCGAGTCTTCAGGAATAGCAATGCATTGGAGGTATCATGTGCGAAACAATATACTCTGTTATGTCCACGGTACTGCTCATGTCTATAAGCGACGGTTGCTACTTTCCATCAGGTGGGCCGTCAAATTGTTTGCCATTCTAAGTTGCATAAAAAAAGGTTTTGTTACCTAAAACTCTATCTATTGTTGTTGGATCTTTACGCGAATGATGGCAACCCATTTGTCTGCGATAGCTCTCTAGTAAACTTGAAATTCACACGATTATGTGTTCATCTTTTGTGTTTATTTTCTGACTGCGGTATTGTATACCTATTACAATGATAATAATATAATTTATTTGCTGAAAAACACGGTATACAGATGGTAGTAATAATATGTTAGAAACAGGCGCGTTTTGCCAAATCAATGGCGTGCAAAATTTTAATATTTAAAGTAACTTCTTTTCAAATACTATTAACAGAATATTATTTATGTGCTTATAAAGTAGAATTATTCTTTTGTCCAAATATTACGTTAAGAACGCTTGATGCCGTAACCTAAAGTTGACACAAGTTTAAAATACTAATGACCATACTTTGAGCAGTGTCGACAACCTCCGCCTCAATTCCCGCTCATTCTTCTTTCTTTTATTCTAATTCCTTTACTGTCCAGGCAGTTCACCTGTAGAACTCACTACCTGTATCTATTTGGCGCGTGAGAATTTTGCAAATAGTTGCCTCGCCTGGCAGGCGGATTGGCAACCGCAATCACACTTTAGAGGTGTTTTAGAACGCTGTTGCCCATCCGTCATCGTCCCTTTGTTGCTTTTTCCGACACCCACAGGAATGGAAGGGGTGGCCTATTCTATGCCGGGATCACATGGCCACATATATTAATAACATTTGTAAATTATGTAAATATTTATTATTGTTGTTCAGATTTCTGTTTTGCACTACTTCTGCCCATTCAGTACTTCCTATGTCACTATACTAGGTTGAAAATACTAAAATTGACAATGATACTAATAAAATTATATAAAAATATGTACAACTACATTAAATTGCATTAAATGATATAATTGCAGTAAGTGCTTTATATTATTCCCAAATTCGTGTATAATATAGTACATATCATATATGTGTAAGTATATTTGTTATTCATATATATTTATTCGTTTATATATGTAATTTTAGTATGTATGTATATCAATAATTAGTAGTACCGCATTCGAGTATTCTGACACTTCCCTATGGTTGACTGGGAGAGAATGCTTTTAGCATTAAGTCCGCCATGTACACATATTTGTACTAATGAATAAATAAATAAATAAATATATTAATTAAAATAAAACATATGGAAACAAAAATTTTAATTAGGAATTTAATAACATTGATGAAATTGAATTATTTAATTATTGAAATTTTTATGAAAATTTAAGGACCGACGCACTCCTCGCTTCTAATTGCTGCGCCCTACAGGGTCTACAATGTACTGTATCAATTACTAACATCTTTTATAATAATATTGTAGAATGCAATAAATAAATTGAATTGAGTTGAATTGACTGGAAGAGATTTTTTTTTACAACGCAGGGGGCAATCGAGCACGCGGCTCACCTGATGGTAAGTGACTACCGCCGCCCATGATCACCCACAACACCATCTCTTTTACAGATAAGTTCACTAGTTCTTTGTTACATGTCTTAGTACAATAAAGAATATATAAAATAACATATTTAAAAAAAAATTAATACGTGTAAATATGCAAAGGTTTTTATTACTTTTAAATTGAGTTTGAAGTCTAATGCTGTATAAATAGCATTAGACTTGACAATTTAGGTTTGACAAATTATTTATTATCACTTTGAATTTATATTATCTTGAGATACCATTCAACTAGTTGTTGCTGGTATGTATGTATTTATTATTAGATTACAATCAGTAGGTATATATGTAGTTTATGTACATAATAATACAAACTCGAGAATTAAACTGCTTCCTTATTTAGTAATAAGTGACTAAGACGCGATAATTATTGTTATACACGCGATACTTGTTGCCATGTTCTGCTAACCTAGTACATGTCACATGACATTGAGAAATAAAAAATAAATAAATCTATCTAATATATAGCAATATATATATATATATATATATATATATATATATATATATATATATATATATATATATATATATATATATATATATATATATATATATATATCTCTGAATTCGTCACGATGGGCTAACTAACCTGCTTCATCCTCACCTATCATCCTTCACTGGTGCCCCGCCAGCGTATCCCGATAGCGCAGGCGGGGTTACCATACCATTATCACCCATTGAAAAAAAAACCAACAAATAGCTCTGACCGCACCATTACAATACAGAATAATTCCTAACATAAAAAATAAATACACTCAAGACTCGGAATTAATTCATGAGCACATTCAACTTTCTGCATTTATTGTTTCGTAAAATAAAATAATGCATACATTTTACAATTTAGATAGCTGTGTTATGCAGAGCCATCTAGAAATAGTCTATTTCATTGTTTTTTTTATACAACTTAGAATGGCAAACAAGCTGACGGCCCACCTGATGGAAAGTGGTAACCGTCGCCTATAGACATGAGCAGTACCATGGACATTACAGAGTATACTGTTTCGCCTATGATACCTCGCATGCGTTGCCATTCCTGAGGACTCAGGTGTTATTCCTCTGTATCCAGTAAATTCACGCCATATCCCACCCTTCAAACCGAAACATAGCCATGCAAACACAACTGCTTCACGGTTGAAACACGAATGGGACAGAGGTACCCAAGCAATCGACTTGTGTACAAAGTCTCCCTCTGTTACAACTGTAGAAACCGTAATAATTTTAATACAGTAGTTTTTACGCGATGCCAGAACAAACATACAAACGAACAAACGGACAGATAGACATTAAATGTTATAACAAGATACCGAAGGATATATGATCAAAGGCTATTTATACACTAAACGATTACTCGAATGTTAAACGTGCATGGCGTTAGTCGATCATGTACGTGCTTATTAATGATCATGTAATTTTAGACATACGACTAGTATTAAGACACATAATTTTAGACACATTTAAATAAATAAAGTGAAAATTTAAATAATAAATCATTGTAAAGTGCGATAATTTATTCAGAGTTTGTTCTTTTCAGTTTTGGTTGTAAAGATAAAGATAAATTTATTTGCAAACATGTGTACGTAGTAAGTGCAAAGACATACTTGTTGTTCATTGTAGGATTTGTATAGTCCTAACATGTTTTGCTAACATTAGCGTGCAAAATATTCTTTCAAGGACAGTGGCAATTACAAGTGCCTTACAAAGTAAATCTATGCTTTCTATCTATCTATGCCTTACAAAACATATTAACGTTTTGTAAAGATTAGATATAAACTAAATACTTAATGTTATTGTTAGGAGACATGTTTTTTATGTATTTATTGTTAAGCGTGTTGAGTCTCCCATCCAAGAAATAGGTATTGGCGACCCGCGCGCATGCTAAAGGTAAAGGAGTTAAGGAGCCGCCTGAAAATTAGCGCTTTGTAACTACTTCTCGCTGGAGCTGTACATATATAGCAACAGCTGAGGGCTCCTATTACCATCAACATTAATTGTGTTTTTTTTTTCTTTTTATTGTTTTAATTTTTTATTTTCTTAATACTGGTAATAAAGGTTATCTATTTATCTATCTAAAATATAAATAAAATATATGTTAAGTTTCTCGCGGGCTCTTCTCAACAGACAACAACCTTTCGAACGCTGCATTAGATTAAAAAAAAAATTACGATTTAAAAATGCGTGTAAATAAGTCTATTTGAATAAATTTGAATTTGATAGACAAAATATTTAAAATATTTTTTATACAACTTAGAATGATAAACAAGCTGACGGCCCACCTGACGGAAAGTGGTAACCGTCGCCTATAGACATGAGCAATACCATGGACATAACAGAGTATACTGTTTCGACCATGATACCCCCCATGCGTTGCCATTCCTGAGGACTCAGGTGTTTAAATTTTTAAATATTATTGTTTTGACTTCTATTGTTCTTATAAAAATCTCTTACATCAATTATTTTTTTAAATATCTCAAGTATACAGATATCGTCCAATTACAATTTTAATATATTATTAGTAAGACAAATAATAAATTTATAACTCATAACCAGTTGACCTAGACGTCGTTCTGTCAGAAGCCATTTGACGTCAATGCTTTGATTGAAATGTTTGCATTGCATATTTCACAATTTATTTTTAATTACATTCAAGACTAGCTTATTGCCCGCTACTTCGTACGTATGAATTTCAGAAATATAAAAACTTATTAAACAGACTTACGCTAGATGGCGTATCGAGATAAAACACGCGCCAGAATTTAAATCAAACCATCAAGAATTCAACCGTAAAAACCGCATCCAATTTGGCGGACAGACAGACAGATAAAATTAAAAAAAATATATTGCTTAGGCGTCTATTGATCTTATTAAGAACTTTCATATAAATTATTATTAAATATTATTTATTTATTTAACTCTTTATTGCACTAGAAACATAAAAATAAACAATGACATATAAACAATTCAAGAGAAATACAGTAGTGTCAAATACAATAATAAAGTAATACCTCCCTATTATATTAATATTAATAAAATAAATAAATTAAATTCTTAGATTATATAGATAGAGCCTCGAGTTTTAAAAACGGTTCAACTTTTTGTCAGCTAATTGTCAAATTAGCTGACTCGTTTTTTTATCAGTGTTCTATATACTTACGCATACAATGTATTTTGACGTATTATTTAATAAATAAAATTAATATTTACGCATTAAAATGATGCAGAAATAAAAAAAAAATATTGGATCAAGAGACAGGTTTAGAGAAATGGCGACATAGACACATTGCATCATTCTTTGAGGGCAGCAATAAAGAGATTTCATTTATTCATTCATTCATTCAAGTAGCTGTTTATTATTTTTATACCACGAATGTGGTAAACAAGTATGCAGACCTTTTTATTCGGACCATAAAACAGTAATTGCTCGAAATAATGAAATTAAAATGTTAGATTAACAGACAGTTTTAGAGAAAAATGGCGCCACGGAATCGACCTCACTGTCATTTAAATATTTTATTACGAAAGGTTTGTTTATACCTATTAATCATTAATTTACAATTAAGCAAAGCCAGGACAAGTCACTAGTAATAAAATAAACTCATGATTATAATAATTACTTCAGCCGTTAACTGTCCACTGCTGAACATAAGCCTTCCCTATAACTGGAGTCTTGCCAGTAGTTGCCACGCTTGGCTAGCGGATTGGCAACCGCAGTGAGGCTCTTAGAGATGTTTTAAGAGGGACACTGCTGCTAATTCCTTTACCATTAAATTTTTTACGATACCCACAGGAAAGGTAGGGGTGGCCTATTCTATGCCGGGACCACACGGCCAGGACACAGCGAAATAGCGATCCGCTGGTAATAAAATAAAATGAAATAGCTCATAATTATAAAATCAACGTCGCTCGAATCAGTTTTGTTCATCAATATTTCCCATTACCAGAGAGTTTTTTTTGATGGGTGAAAATGGAATGATCACCCCACCTGTGCTAACGGGATACGCTGGCGGAGCACCAGTGAAGGGTGATCGATGAGAATGTAAGCAGGCCAGTTAGCTCATCATGATTAATTCATCAGGAATTAACCATGTTAGTTTCCAGGGAGAACCGCGAGGAGGTCGACCTGGTTAGGTATATTGCTAACAATGGTATTTTTAGTCTCCATTACTAACAATCCCTTCCCCCCCCCCATTACCAGAGAGTTAGATATTTAAATTGACACAAAATGTCATTGGTGTCAGCTAGATTCGAACTCACGCACGACCTTTGCGGTCTGTAAGCAGAGATAGTATATCACTGGGTCACGACGCTCTCGTTCCTAAATTATACCATACTTAAGCAATTTTTGTCGTGACAGCCACGCTTCGGAGCTGACACAGCCCAAATATTAGGAATGGACGTTGTAATTTCACCTTTTAAAACGTCTAAGGCCGTAACGTAGCTATTATTTCGCTTTATAAACACGATACCACGCGTACGTACGTAGAACCGGAGGCGATAGCTAGTTAAAATGCCTCGAGTTAAAACACGTGTCGCAAAACGTGCGTGGGCTGAATAGCGGTCGGAGATTGGTGGCTCATATGGAAGGTCGTAGCACTTATGGTTGTGATAATCTTCGAGTGTTGGCAGTCGCACACATACTAATGGTAGCGGAATTAAACAAAATAATTCTAATGAAATAACCAGTGATATGGGCATCCACAATATAACAACTAGTTTAGTAAAATAGCTAGTTACAAAAAAACCAACTACAACTGTGATGAAACCAGTTATTTTGTTTTAAAAACTAAATAACCGATTCAGTAACTTCTATATTACAATTTGTAAAACCGATAGAAAACTAAAATTGCCAAATCAAATTATAGGAGAGGCCGCTTGTAACGAAATTAAGGGGGGGTTTTGGTATTTGTCAAACGGTCACGGTGTTGTAAATTGAGATTGCACATAACGTTTATACCGTAAAAAAAGGTTGCCATTGATTTAATCTATGGTGTCTACTTAAGTGTTTTTTTTCAAGCGACTTCAAAAAGAAGTAGATTAAAACCAAGCCTGAACTTGATATTCACTATGATAGTCACTCTATGTTCATGTCTAAATTAAAAAGTTGATGTACCACGCTGTTATTTATATATTTTAATGATTTATAATACAACTTAAATTCAATTGAAATAATTTAATCATAATTTTAATCAATTGTTTATATTATTAATATATTTATTCATTTAATAATATTTAATAATTTTTTTATGCAACTTAGAATGGAAAACAAGCCCACGGCCCACCTGATGGAAAGTGGTAACCGTCGCCTATAGACATGAGCAATACCATGGACATAACAGAGTATACTGTTTCACCCATGATACCGCCCATGCGTCGCCATTTTTCAGGACTCACGTTATGCCTGTATACTCTGTAAATTTACTGCCATATCCCAGCCTTCAAACCGGAGGGGAAAGGGATTGTTAGTAATGGGGTTTGACAGCCCCATTGCTAGCAATTTACCCTATCAAGTCGACCTCCACGTTGTTTCTCCTGGAAACGATCGTGGCTAAGTCTTGTTTAATTTGTCACGATGGGCTAACTGATCTGTTTTCATCCTCACCTATCATCTCTCACTGGTGCCCCGCCAAAGTATACCGATAGCGCAGGCGAGGTTACCATGCTATTATCGCCCATTAAAAAAAAAACCTTCAAACCGAAACACAGCCATGCAAATTTAATTGCATTTTAATGTTTATCAAACACAAAGCATGCTGTGGTTGCCTGTAAATGTAAGAACAGTTAGACCTAATCCACTAGTGTATTGTATTGAAATGTTTCGTTGTATCTTATGTTGGTAATCCTATAAATAAATAAATATATAAAAAAATATATCCTAATTAATAATACCAGAGACTTTGTACAAAAGTCGATTGCTTGGGTACTTCTGTCCCATTCGTGTTTCAACTGTGAAGCAGTTGTGTTTGCATAGCTGTGTTTTGGTTTGAAGGAAGGGATATGGCATGAATTTACTGGGTACAGAGGAATAACACCTAAGTCCTCAGGAATGGCAACGCATGGAGGGTATCATGGGCTAAACAGTATACTCTATTAAGGTACCGCTCATGTCTATAGGCGACGGTTACCACTTTCCATCAGGTGGGCCGTCAGCTTGTTTGCTATTCTAAGTTGATTAAAAAAAAATTTATAAATTTATCAAGATCACGCGACCGAAATCACGGATAAAAACTAGTCTGTACACACATGTAAACTATTTATATATAGTCTCGTTCACCAGTGTGTGTGCGTTGACGATTGATAGCGTTGTTTTTTTTTAGGAGCAAAACACTTGTTTATTATTACGTAAACAGTGTCTGCAGTCGATTTACATAACGTATTATTTAACAGCTGTTTCCAATACGAATGACATCGATCACACTTTCTCATCTCAATTAATAACTTATTTATGAAAATAAATATCATCACTATCATATCATCCGTTCTGTCCATTGCTGAACATAAGCCTTCCCCAGAAGGAGAGTTCTGGCGGTAGTTGATACGCTAGACAGGCGGGTTGGCAACCGCAGTTAGGTGGGGGGAGAAGGGATTGTTAGTAATGGGGATTAGCAACCTCATTGCTAGCAATAAACCCTATCAAGTCGACCTCCACGCGGTCCCCCCCCGGAAACCATCATGATTGATTCGTTGTTGAATTTGTCAGGATGGGCTAACTGACCTGCTTCATTCTCACCTATCATCCCTCACTGGTGCCCCGCCGGTGTATACCGATAGCGCAGGCGGGGTTACCATTACATTATCATTCATTAAAAAAAAACCGCAGTTAGGTTTTTAGTGATGTTTTAAGAGGGACGCTGCTGTCCATCCCTCTACTGTTAAAGTTCCCTTAATCGCCTCTTACGGCATCCATAGAGAAGGAAGGGGTTGCCCATTCTATGCAAAACGACACGTCAAATTAGACCAAATTAAGGCAATTGTGAATATGCTATCCATGGACTTACGAGCTCCATCTTAGACCGCATCATCGTTTTCCATCACATGAAGTATAGAGGAACCCATCAATAGTAAAAAAGATTCACATTATTTTTAAGTCAAAAAGTAGGTAATTTTTTTTTAATCCTACCCTGCTTTTTAATAAAATTGGAGTATGTAATTTTATTTGTTAATTTGTATTGTTTCACAGATTGTAAATCTTTTGAGAAATTAAATATCTAGTAACCCTAATAGGTAGGTGGTTGGGGAGAAAGGGATTGTTAGTAACGGAGACTGAGAATCCCATTGCTAGCAATATACCCAACCAGGTCGACCTCCTCGCGGTTCTCCCTGGAAACTATCATATATTGCTAGCAATAGGATTCTCAGTCTCCATTACTAACAATCCCTTTCCCCTCCGGTACCCATATTATCCATATCCACACTTAGATGCACCTACATTTTAATGTTTGTAGTGATAATATGACGTCTAGAATACATTCGTACGCGTTACCTATGTTTTGTTCTAAAGCCAACATAATAGACACAAGAGCTGTGAGTCAACTATAAATTATACTAGTAAGAAGCCTTGTGCCTTGTGCTACTGCTAGTAGAAATTGTATATGGAAAAAAAAAACAAAAGGTCATTGAATCTCCTTGCCAGTTTCATTTTCTGTTAAGTCCATTTGTTTATTACTTATATGTGATTATAAAGAAAATCTTCATAAGCCATTTCTAAATTTTTATTTTTGATGGGTGAAAATGGTATGGTAACCTCGCCTGCGCTAGCGGGATACGCTGGCGGAGCACCAGTGAAGGGTGATAGATGAGAATGAAAACAGGCCAGTTAGCCCATCATGATGAATTCATCAGGAATTAACCATGATAGTTTCCAGGGGAAACCGCGAGGAGGTCAACCTGGTTGGGTATATTGCTAGCAATGGAATTCTCAGTCTCCATTACTAAAAATCCCTTTCCCCCCACCATTTCTAAATTAATTTCATTCATTTTTATAAGTTTTTTTTTCTAGAAGTACCAGTACATCAGAAAAGCGAAGAGAAATATTTAGAGATAGAACACGATGTACCCTATCTATTTTTATTTAATGTTCGAATTAGATTAACATATGTAATTACACGGATAGAGAAAACAATGAGTTTGTAACAATGAATTCTATTTAATAACTTCATATATTTATATATTTAGTTATTAGGTATTATCGTTCTACAAATATGTACTTACTTATTCACATCCAATCTAAATTGTAAATTGAACGCACATCTCAAAATCTCAATGGCAAAAGGACAGAATATTTACAGAGTACTTATGTAAATTAGAAACAAAACAATAATTGCACTTTAAGAACTAAACGACACTTTGAAACACACCCTCACGAGACAGAAAATTTGTCATGATTCAAAAACGTAGGATTTTTCCCATCACTCGATAATCACACTGAACAGGTACACGTGTATTTAAACTATAACACTATATAGTTCGCCATAAACAAACGTTCCCATGCCGGACATTCAAACGCACTGGTCTCGACTCGACCGACTCATGCGCCTAATAAAAACTTTTAAACACAACACCACAATAAAACGGCCCAGTCCCGCTACGTCACCGTTTCAATGCGTCACAGTTAGAATTAGATAAAAATAATTTAAACATATTAATGTCCACTAGATTGTGGTATAACATTACAAATTATCTCTTACCTTCACACTTTAATTACTTTACATATTTTGCTTACCTTATACTTAATATAATTATATGAATATAAATTAATAAGAAATACTAACAAATATCAAGGTGTCAGAAGAACGATTGTTTCACACGTTTTACACAAATTAAAATATTGTTTTCGTTAATAAAACCGATACTGTCTCGCAAATGTACGTAGTGCGAGGATGTCGGAAAGTGACTGCTCTCTGATTATGACTTTTGTTGATAAATTTTATCAGCGGCAACAATAATATTGGTAAAACTACATATATTATCGTTACATTTAAAAGTCAATGTACGAATACAAATGTCGGTGTGTAGACATTTAAAGTTAAAGATATTTTTTTTTTATGTAAACATCATATGTATGTATATGACTGTGTTTAAATCTCATATATGCCATAACATAAATATTTTTATTTTTCAGTACTGAGACATTAATGAGGTACATGTCTGCTATTTAAAGTTATCGTAGTCTATGGACTTTAATTTTGTATAAAAAATAGACATGAGTGTCGACCCTGAAGCGTGTGTACCTATACTATAATACTATACCTACTCACACTACATATTCTTGTTTTGATTTTCATTGATTTGTCCTTAAAATCTATATTTAATAAACTTCACACGAATGTGAAAGTTCAAAGGAACAATTTATTTTTAATTTGTAGACCTTGAACAGTATTTTTTTTATTCGACGTAATCTTCATTTTTAGTTCTTCAAACTCCTCCATATTTTGTGTATGATATATCATATCTAGATATTAATATAAACTGAAATCTACTTATTTATCTATGCTTGTTAACATGTATTTTATTTTTCTATGAGGCTATTATAAAATGTTGCTGTATTATCTCAGCAGAACAGTTCTTCCTCTTTCAGTGGGCGTCGTTAGAAGAATAAGAGAATTTAAGTGCTTAAGAGAACTTAATGGGCGAAGGATGGGAAGCAGCAGCCTTCTTAAAATATTATCAAAGCCTATCTACAGTTGTTAACCCGCCTGCCAAGTGTGGCAACTACTGGCAAAACCGCTCAATGGAGGAGGCTCATGTTCAGCAATGAACGGTTAACGTTTGTTTATGATTTTAGTTTAATATCAACTTAATAAAATACAGTGTCACGGTTATTCAGAGATGTACAATTTTGAAGTACTACTCTATTTTGGAAGACTTTCTAGGTATTAGTTTATTTTGGAAGATGTAATATATAAATTCTTACTAATGTTATAAATGTTTGTTTGTTTATTACCTTCGTACACTATATGAGATAGAGAAGGATTACTACTACTTTTTATCCCAGTTAGTAAACATATCCCGGTCACGCAGACGAAAACGCGGGTAAAATCTAGTATTAAATAAATATTTTAATTTTAATTTCTTGAAAGCGTGCTTTTAATTGTATATTTTTAAAGAGATTATTAAATTACTAGTAAAACATATTCAATATATCACTAAGAAAATCCTAAAAAAAATCAATTAACAGTTGGCCGGTTTTATTTATTTTGTATTCATACTATAATGCAAAGGGCCGTAACAAGAGCATACCTCATCAAAACCGATCGCCCTGCAGTTGTGCAACATGGTTATAACGGCGTCTGTCTCGAGGCCTCCGCCTCTCACCTTGACTCGGACCTCTGATAACTAGCTTGCTGTTTCTGCTAGCCTGGTAGTCAGCATTGAACTCTGTGGTTTGTATCATTCATTTTTATTGATATATCTGTTGATTTCGTTCTTATATATTTTCCCATCCAATGGTAGAGGGGGTGGGGCTTTGAAAACAGATTGTTAGTAATGGATACTATCGACCCAATTGCCAATACCCTGTCAGGTCGACCTCAACGCGGACTCCGCAGGAAACTACCGTAATTAATTCTTAAAAAACTTAGCAGCATGGGTCAACTATTTGCTTTCATTCTCACCTTTCATCCCTCACTGGTGGCCTACCAGCGTATACCGGTAGTTCAAGCGGAGGTACCATTCTATTAAAATTCATAAAAAGTCCAATATTAGGATTAGATGGCTCTTGTAATAAAATGGTAAAACTGCCATCTCTTGTCAATTTTTGTAGACTACATACCAACTTCAAAATAAAGGGGGTTCTCGATTCAATTGTATTTTGTATATTTGTTACCTTATGACTCTGTCAGTTGTAAACAGATTTGGAAAATTCTTTTTTTTTTTTATCTTAAATAATGTACTTACAGTTTGGTCCCATAGAAATTTTATCAACTTTACCAGAGGGAGACTTTGTACAAAAGTCGTTTGCTTGGGTATCTCTGTCCCATTCGTGTTTCAACCGTGAGGCAGTTGTGTTTGCATGGCTGTGTTTCGGTTTGAAGGGTGGGATATGGCATGAAATTACTATTAGGAATAACACCTGAGTCCTCAGGAATGGCAACGCATGGGAGGTATCATGGGCAAAACAGTATACTCGTACTCGTACTCTGTTATGTGCATGGTACTACTCATGTCTATAGGCGACGGTTACCACTTTCCATCAGGTGGACCGTCAGCTTGTTTGCCATTCTAAGTTGCATAAAAAAAAACCTAATTTGGTTCAGTAGTTAAGTTTTTAAATCAAAATAACCGGTTACAAACACACATCTTAATTTGATAATACTTTTATTATCATTATTTATTTATTCTTTATTGCACAATAAAACTTTGTACAAGTGGCGAGCTTAATACCATATGGCATTACATCTAATATATAAAATTCTCGTGTCACGGTGTTTGTTACCAAACTCCTCCGAAACGGCTTTACCGATTTTCATGAAATTTTATGAGTATATTCGGTAGGTCTGAGAATCGGCCAACATCTATTTTTTATACCTGTCAATGATAAGGATGACGCCCCCCCCCCCCAAATATTATTTTTTATTTTTTTGTCAATTTTTTTATTTTTAAATTATTATAATTTAGCATTAAAAATACATACAACTTTAAATTTTCATCGTTTTACGATCAACCCCTGTAATCGTGATTTTTATATTTCGCAATAAGTGGTAAAACAACGTTTACGGGTCAGCTAGTTATATATATAAATCGCGCAGTTTCACTTCCGTATAATTTTTATATTTTTTTTTTTTTATACTAATTAGAATAGCAAACAAGCTGACGGCCCACCTGATGGAAAGTGGTAACCGTCGCCTATAGACATGAGCAGTACCATGGACATAACAGAGTGTACATTATAATAAAATATAGGTAATAAGAGTAATTCAAAAAAGTAAAATCTGCGATTTTAGTGAAAGAATTTTTACAACTGGTTTATACTATATTTAAAAAAAAACTGCCTCTGTAATATTGATTAAATGGGGGGAAAGGGATTGTTAATAATGGAGACTAAGAATCCCATTGCTAGCAATATACCCAACCAGGTCGACCTCCTCGCGGTTCCCCCTGGAAACTATAATTATATATAATTCCTGATGAATTCATCATGATGGGCCTATTGGCCTGTTTTCATTCTCATCAATCACCCTTCACTGGTGATATTGAAATAACCGTTTTTTACTGCATGTATATGAATATATATATGATACATACACCAAAATGACATTTTTTACAATTTTTGTCTGTCTGCCTGTCTGTCCGTTTGCTCCGGCTAATCTCTGAAATGGCTGGACCGATTTTGACGGGACTTTTATTGACAGGTAGCTGATGTAATAAGAAGTAACTTAGGCTACGTTTATTTTAGAAAAATTATTTTATTTTGAAAAATAAAGCAATGTTGCAATGTGCAAGTACCAATACCGAGCGCAGTTAGGCAGAACGAAGTTCGCCGGGTCAGTTAGTTTTCCATAAAATTGAACAACCAATAAATACTATATTGATATTTATGCATGCCATGGGACGTGCATGGGTGAGTATTATCAGAGAAAAAAAAGAACATACATACATACATATATATGACATTCGCGGCATATTTTATTGTATTTTATTTCAAAAGGTCAGTTGATATTCATTGACCTTTTTACGACAATGAGGTCAGAGTCGATGTAATTATATCATCTCATATACTGAGATGGTAATTGCTTCTTTACAATGTATTTTATTCTTGTTTTGATGACGAATAAATGTAAAAATTTGTTTGTTACCTTATATCAGGGGTGGCCGACTTGACTAGACCCAAGATCCACTGTTTACTGACAAAACCCTGTGCGATCTGCCAATTACATACTTCTTGAAATCTCAAATGAAACAACATAGTTCAGTAAACAACTATGTAGTATTGTCGTATTTTTTTTTTATTTTTGAGGGAAAACAAAAAATTGAAAATTATTCTTAATAACTACTTAAGTATTTATGTTTTTTTTTTTTCTTTAATGGATGATAATGAAATGGTAACCCTGCGCTAACGGTATACGCTGGCGGAGCACCAGTGAGGGATGATAGGTGAGAATGAAATCAGAGGGCCTACCATGAAATGTTTTCCGAAATTTCGGATCCGAACGAAACAAAAATTTGATGCTAAAATTACATGATACGTACCGTTTAAAAATATTAAAAATGCTAAAATATCGTTCCTTTGTACTTTTATGGTAGGATTTATGACAAACGAAATGTTAAGCTCCATTTACAGGATCGATTTCGGTACGAACAAAAACACGAAATTGAGCGCGAAAATTCGGAATTTCATTTCATAGTAGACCACCAGGTCAGTCGGTCCCTCGTGACGAATTCATAGGATTTATACGATGTTTTCCAGCGGCAAACACGTGGAGATCAGCCTGGCTGGGTATATTGGTAGAAAAAGAGACCCTCAACACCGTTATTAGCAAAATCTTACACCTATTACGTCTCTAAATAATAAGGAGGCGAAATTATGAACAATTATCAAAAAAAAAAAAATACTTTGTACTTTATATTATTCTCAGTTTCGTGTATAATAAAATATATGTCATATATGTGTAAGTATATTTGTTATCTATTCGTTTATATATTTAATTTTAGTATGTATGTATATCAATAATTAGTAGTACCGTTCGATGTATCGTTGATCAATTATTGTACACATATATGTACTAATAAATAAATAAATAAAATACGTAACAATAAAATAATAATAACTACCCAGTATAAGAAGAAAATACCATGTGGTCCCGGCATAGAATAGGCCACACCTTCTTTTCCCGTGGGTGTCGTAAGAGGCGGTTAAGTGAAGTTAATTTTTGATAAAGACTTTGTTTAAAAGTCGTTTGCTTCGACACCTCTGTCCCATTCGTGTTTCTACAGTGAAGCAGCCGTGTTTACATAGCTGTGTTTCGGTTTGAAGGGTACAGAGAAATAACACCTGAGTCCTCAGGAATGGCAACGCATGGAAGGTATCATGGGCGAAACAGTATACTCTGTTATGTCCATGGTACTGCTCATGTCTCTTATCAGTTTGGATACCATTCTATGTTGCATAAAAAAAGACTACGGTAACCCCATTTACCATCAGAAGGGCCATAAGCTTGACTGCCATCATAGTTGTTTAAAAAAATCTCTATTTTTAAATATTTAAATGGCTAAATAAGCGGAGTTCCTATCGTATTCCCAAAAATGAGATCATCCTATCGCCGTTTCAAATATAATAATATATAATTATTCTATTATTTAGAATGTAGCATACTTTTTAAAAGATTCTAGTAGTAAACCCACCAGTTTCGTAATGCATTTCAAGGTTGTCTACTTATGATTGCATAGAACGTGCATTAGATTATGCTAATACATATGTATCTATCTAAAAATCGAAACAAAATATACCAATTACAAAACTTGATAATTAAGTGTTAACTTAATTGGTTTAATTTCAATATGTATTAAACTAACTGGTCTGTCAAGTGTTATTTTGTAAAAAAGAAATAATTTATTTATTAATTATGATATTAATTTATTTATGGTAAAACTATAAAAATAGTAAACTTACTAATAATAGAGGATGTTTAAAATACATACATACATATCAGTCACGCCTGTCTCCCATTAGGGTAGGCAGAAACAATGGAACGCCAAATGCTTCGATTCAAACAAACCTCTTTCGCTTCTTTCACATTCATCAATCTTTTCATACATGCTCGCCGGTTATGGGTACTTTTAATTTAGCCCTTCCTCAGCACGTCGCATATTTGGTCAACATACGTCCGTCTAGGGCGGCCCCTACCGACATCTCCATGATTGTTTATATAGGTGTTTAAATATGGGAGATATATATAAGAGAAGTTACTAATAAAAGATCTTAATAAAATTAATAGAAATCATAGCAACATTTTTAAAAACTTATTTTAAAAAATATATATTTATGTATTGATATAATTGTGCTTATATACACATGTTTACATCTATTTTTGTAACGCGTCACTTACATACCTATCTATTCTTTAATTCCTTCTACCCAAAGGTTGTCTCAAAAGTTTGCTTAGCAAAAAAACCGCCTTTTGTACTACACTATACTTATTGAAAATTCATCAACATATCCTGTAATAAAGCGTTAAATAAGTAAATAAATAACTTTAAAATTTTTTTGTCTGTATCTTGGTCAATATATATACAATATATATCTTGGTAAAGATACATACAATATCTCTGTATATATGTATATCTATATATATCTATTTGTATATAAGTATATTCGAACATCGCGCTAAACCTACCGCTCCAAACTGGATACAGTTTTCACTGTTGTGCCCCTAAAAGTCTAAATTCAAATCTAGTCTATATTTTATCTTGATACGACATTCAGAAATTGTCTATTTCATTGTTTTTTTTTTACAACACAGGGGGGCAAACGAACATGCGGCTCACCTGATGGTAAGTGACTACCGCCGCCAATGATCACCCACAACACCAACGGTATTACAGGTGTGCTGCCGGCCTTTAAAAAAGGAATATGCTCTTTTCTTGAAGGTTATAATGTCGTATCGATTCTAAAAAACTTAATTTCTGATATCCACGCGGTAAAAGTTAGTACCTTCGCGTATATAAGAGACAAGTACTTTGATGTTTGACACGCTGCATTACCTTTTGATAGATACATGCTCAATCTAAGGTTTCCGTTCTCATTTCGACTTAATCGAAGTTTGTTCATTCGAATCTCGACTTTCGACTTTTTTGGGCTCAATTCAATATCTTTATTGCATTCCGCAATATTTCAATTTAAATTAATTAAAGCACGCAAACAAGATAAAAATATAAAACATAACAATAAGTGTATACCTACAACATTTCAAAGGGAAAATTATTAAAAGTTCGAAGTCGATTTTCATTTTTTTTTTACAAGGCACCAGCAGATTATCATCGCAACGGGCACTCCGCAGCCTAACACTGAGTTGGTTGGTTGGAGAACAATGTTCCACGCTGAGCTTCGACCTTTTTGTATTGCTGCAGATCACACATAATAACACAATTTTATAAATCTTATGTCGTTTTATGTATTATCTATTCTTATGTACATGTTGTCTGTGATTAGTAACAAACAAATAAACGATATATCTATCTATCTATCTTGGTTGTCTTTTCACCGTAGAAGCACATAAAACCACCTAAAAATTTCTGTTTCGCTTATAAATTCATGAATTATGTGCTTGTAATGGTGAATAAATAATTTATCTATCTATCTGTCTAAAAAAATATAACAGAATTTATTACTGACTTGTATAACAATAACTTGTATAAATATAACATTGACTTATATAGAGTGATGTAACAGAAATGAATTTTTAAAATAGATTTATTTATTTATTTAACTCTTTATTGTACCATAAATAAAAATGTACAATGACAAGTGAATAATTAAAGCGAAATACAGTAACATAAATACAGATTGAAATATACACATAAAGGTACAAAAGGCGGTCTTATCGCTAGGGCGATCTCTTACAGACAACCTTTGGTTACAGGAGAACAGATAGAAGTGGGCAGGTGGCGCAAGAGTGAATTAATAATTTTTCGTGCATAAAATACAAAAACCTGTAATGATTTTGACTGGCCCATTTTTTTTTAATGACAGGGAGAATGGTATCTGTTTGCGTTATCGGTATACGCTGGCGAAGCACCAGTGAGTGATGATAGGTGATGATAAAGTCAGATCAGTTGAAATATATAGTGAGAACTATCCACGATAGTTTACAGTTTACTTAAAACGACGCTGAGTAGTTACAAGCTAATTCCTTTTCATCAGGCGTTTGCTGAATTATTCTCTCTGTACGAAGTATTTTATAATATTACTAAGTTGGGGGGGAAGGGATTGTTAGTAATGCGGACTACCAGTCCCGTTACTAGCAATATGCCCTGTCAGGTCGACCTCCACATGGTCCCCCATAGAAACCATCATGCTGAATTTCAGGCGTATTCATCACGATGGGCTTACTGACCTGCCTCTTCATTCTCATTTATCATCCTTCACTGGTGAGCACCAGTGAAGGATAATAAATGAGAATGAAGGGTATACCGATAGCGCAAGCGAAGTTTTTTTTTATACAACTTAGAATGGCAAACAAGCGGACGGCCCACCTGATGGAAAGTGGTAACCGTCGCCTATAGACATAAGCAGTACCATGGACATAACAGAGTATACTGTTTCGCCCATGATACCCCCCATACGGTCCACCTGATGGAAAGCATCAGGTGGACCGTCAGCTTATTTGCCATTCTAAGTTGCATAAAAATAAAAATCCTGAGATCAAATTCCAGTCTTTCTTTTTATTTGGATCATTTATATTACATATTTATCAAAAATAAAAAGATCTTACAAATTATTGCGTTGATTTTATTAGATTAATGCTATATAAAGTAATCGAGAATTTATCAATAATGATCACTGGGTTACGGTTCATGTTGATAACATGTTAATTAATGAGCTTTGATAAATTGCTGACACTACTTATCAATGTCTTATCATCGTGCAGTGTTGCCAGATTGAGTGTTTTTCCTGTAATTTCGGGTAAAAAAAATTCTTTTTTTCGAAATTTTAGAGAAATAAAAACTTTGAAGACCTTTTTGGAGAAAAGTGTTTTGGGTTTTAAAAGTTGTATAATTTTTTGGCTATTTTGGGTAGTTATAAACTGTAATAGCGGTATCTTTTATACCACAGATGGAAAGTATATAAAATATATGATTTTTTTTATGTAAAAACATAGTGAAAACCGATACAAGTGTGTTTGGGGAAAAGTAAAGACACTCAATTTGTAGAAAAAAAAAAAATTAACATTTGGATAAGACTTATGGAAATATCGATTCTGGCAAACCTGTCGTCGGGACTCTGGCAATATTGTATTCTGGTGGGCAACAAATAACTCGATTTGTTTTTTATCCATTTGTTTTGCAGTGACTATGGATCTAACCTATTTGCAGTAAATGACCTGGAGGAGGGAGCAATATATTTATATTCATAGACTAGTCATTCACGCTGGCTTCACACAAATAGGTAGATAGAAAGATAACTTAGTATTAAATATTAACTTTAATAAACAAATTTATGATACTTCAGGTAATAAACTATTATTTATTTATACATTAATAAATAATAGTTTATTACCACATACATACAAAGTTGGGTACAGTAATAAAGAAACGTCGTGTTTCGCTAACAGAGTAATAGAATAAATGTGAGAGAGAGAGAGATATATAATTCATTTGTTCGTTACTATTTAGTGCCATGACGGCTTAACCGATCGCTATGAAAATTTGCTATACACATACTACACGGAGAATGGCATAAGCTTTATTTCATCCCGGTCAGTGAATATATCCCAGTAATGCAGACGAAATCGCGGGTAAAGCCTGTCGTGCTTAAAAAAAAAAAATCGTAACCATCGTTCAAGCCGTTGAAGCGCCGAAAGATAGAAAACAAAACCACTTTCACATTTATAATAATATTAAGTAAGGATTATGTATTATTGAATACAAGCTGAGAGCCTAGCAGTGGGCCACCCAATTTAGTGAATACACAAAACCAGTTCAGGTAGCATTACCGTGAATACCCGCTCTGTCCTACGATGGCATAGGAACCGTCCCAATGGAAAAGCGACAGCGGGTTGATTTACTATTCATTGGATTTTTTTTTAATGGATGATAATGGAATGGTATCCCCACCCGTGCTATCGGTATACACCGGCGGGGCACCAGTGAAGGATGATAGGTGAGGAAGAAGTAGGTCAGTTAGCCCATCGTGACGAATTCAACAAGAATTGTTCACGATGGTTCATGGGGGTCGACCTAATAAGGCATATTATTAGCAATGGAGCTATCAAACTCCATTACTAACAATCCCTTTCCCCCCCTATTCATTGGGTCAGTGACCTTAAAAAAATTCATTAATTTACAAGTATGCATATATATATATATATATATATATATATATATATATATATATATATATATATATATATACAATAAGTATATATATATATACATGTATATATATATATATATATATATATATATATATATATACATATATATATATATATATATATATATATATATATATATATATATATATATAAATCACTTTGACATAAATAAATAACTACTACGAAACAAATTACACAACCAAGGTGTACCACGTGGAAATCGACCTGACAGGGTATATTACTAACAATGAGACTGGCAGTCTGTTATTTCCACATTTACATTATTAATAATCCTTTAAATAATTTGTACTATGAATAATACACAACACGTATATACTTTTTCCAATACATACAAATTATATATGAAAAAAAAAAACTCAGGCCAATAAAATCAGACATATGAAAATTTTTGCAACGACATGTTACACTATCAAAGTTACATGTGAGCGGTTGTTCATTTATACTTTCTATTGGCTCTGAAAATAACTCTTCCGTCCCCTCAATGGATGGAGGTGATGCAGGACCGTTTCCTATAGCAGCCTATGGAGTAGGCTTAACAGGTTGTCTGTTGATGTCACTTAGTGAACCAGCATAGTGCAGTGTTGTATCTTTTCGAATGATGAAATTCAGATGAAAATGGTCACATGTTGTGCTAAAATAATTTAAAAAAATGATGTAAATGATGCTATCAAACTCGCTGCTCGGTCATACCTTACGGCACACGATACAATGTCGTCGACCGAGCCGTTAAGTTCACAATTATTTATATTCGCCGCGCGGCGCACGCGCAGCGCCCTGCTTTCGTTCCCAATCCGTTTTTTACAATAAAATTGTAAATAAAACGTGTTGTAGGAACTTTATCAATATGTTGATCGATATTAGCGACATTTATTTATTTTACAATATTTTTAAGTGTGATTATTTTACAGTTTCATGAAGAGGATTTTAAAAATTTTATATTGTGGGTGTTTGTGATGTTTTTTAGTTGAAAAATCAAAAGTGTAAAATTGGAATCACAAGACCAATAATTAATATATGTAAGTATATTAAAATTAGTCATTATTTCTAAATTGAAGGGGAAATAGATATTTTTGAGATCAATTTCAATTTAAATGGATTTCGCCAATTAGGTATTATTATTGTCAGGCTATTAAGTGATTTGGTTTTGCAAAAAAAAAAAATATTGTGATAATAAAATAAATTTGTTCTTAAAATTTAAATTTTTTTAAATATTATTTTACAATATATATGTATATAAAAGTCACTATTTGCATATGATACCTGATTAATTGATATTAATTACATATATTAAACAATTTTTTGTCATCTTTAGCGAATTGTTAAAAGTCCTGCGCAGACGCCGCGCCGTATAGACAGAGAGATAGATAATCTTGTTTCCTCCAAATGATTACGGTTTTGTTTGTTTTGAGAAACTCTTTATTTATCACAATTAATTACCAATATAATAAATTCCTAGAATTTAGAATTTAAAGCTTAGAATTTAGAATCAGCCAATAAATCGTTTGGCGAATAATATGCATTCCTTCGAACATTCAAAATAGAGACACAAGTATCTATAATTCTACACAAGCTAAAAGCTAATTACGTGATATAACTCAATAATTATAATCATAAAATAAACACAAAATGCACATATTTGTAAATTATGCATTATAACAAAAATCGTACAATTATTTTGGGAGGGTAGTTTAAACCCAAATAGTACCGAGTTAGTAACATAAGTATTTAGTTATTAAACGATTACAGTAGTAATCTTATTATATTCTTTATTGCACTTGTAAATTACATTGTTAATGCATTTATAAATATTGTGAGCAAGGGTGGACTTATCTCTGACAGAGATCTCTTCCAGTCAACCCAATGCAGTTAGAAAACATGTTGCTAGCGGGCAGCTGAAGTGCTGCAACTATTAATATTTAGTGTACATAAACAAATATACAGTTAAATAAAATATTAAGATACATAATAAAATATTACATAAATACATATACTATAAATAAATATAATATCTACCTACTTATTCAAATGGATGTTAAAATAAATGAATATACTACCTACAATAGAAATTTAGTTAAATGATTTTAAGGTTTGACAGTTCAATTATAAAAATAAATAAATTAAGATTATGACTCAAACGAAAGAAAATGGAACTTCAACCTTTTCTTGAAAGAGGTAATTGAAGGGCTCTCTTATATATGGGAAGGGATTTTTTTTTTTTGATGAGTGAAAAAGGAATGGTAACTCCGCCTGCGCTAACGGGATACGCTGGCGGAGCACCAGTGAAGGTTGATAGATGATAATGTAAACAGACCAGTTAGCCCATCATAATGAATTCATCAGGAATTAACCATGATAGTTTCCAGGGGGAACCGCGAGGAGGTCGACCTGGTTGGGTATATTGCTAGCAATGGGATTCTCAGTCTCCATTACTAATAATCCCTTTCCCACCTATGTGGAAAGGGAGTTATAATATTATAATCTTATTATAGATACAAATAATTACATGCCGTTATTTGCACAATGTAACATACCCGTATATGCGTTATAACAGGCTATTTTAGGAGTTTTACTATGACCGGACTGAAAATTACGGCCAGTATTGTCTCTTGTAGGATATTACATTCACTTTCTTAAAGTCGTAGGTAAACAAGACATTCGTAAAGTGAAATTTTGCATATTGTCACAGACTAACTCGTCATAGTCGTAGAATACTGACAGATCTTTATATGTAAAATTTGTCAGATCCGTCAGTATTCTACGACTATTTTTTTTTATATTACTTAGATTGGCAAACAAGCTGACGGCCCACCTGATGGAAAGTGGTAACCGTCGCCTATAGACATGAGCAGTACCATGGACATAACAGAGTATACTGTTTCGCCCATGATACGCCCCATGCGTTGCCATTCCTGAGGACTCAGGTGTTATTCCTCCATACCCAGTAAATTCACGCCATATCGCACCCTTCAAACCGAAACACAGCCATGTAAACACAACTGCTTCACGGTAGAAACACGAATGGGACAGAGGTACCCAAGCAATCGACTTTTGTACAAAGTCTCCCTCTAGTAAGACGAAGTCTACTAAGTATACAAACTGTCGCAGTTTCCATATCATAGCATTCCAGTCCATAGTCGCATGTAGTATGTATGTAGTAACTTTTCATAAGAAATGAGAAATTTATAAAATAAAGTAATAATTTTTCGATGCCGATTAATAGTTTCAAAGTTTAGATATTATATTATATATATTATATATATATATATATATATATATATATATATATATATATATATATATATATATATTCCCAAAGAGGGTTGACGTCAGGCAGGTGGCCGGTCGTAAAACTAAAAACCAAATCTTTTTGCAATATGGATAAAATCATATTACGCCGACCCCAAATGATTGGGATAAAGGGTAGGAAGATGATGATATATATATATATATATATATATATATATATATATATATATATATATATATATATATATATATATATATTTAAAGATAAAAAATTTCTTTGTGTGTATATTATATTATGTATAATAACATAATTATATTATGTATAATTGTATGTTAAAACATTTGTTTACAAAAGTAACTGTTCAGTTTCTTGCGGATTCTTCTCAACAGATAACAATTTTCTGAACTCTGCATTCATAAAAAAATTACGATTTAAAGAAAAAAATATTTGCATAAATATGTGTGTGTAGTAAGTACATACTGGGTATTTTAATGACGTTATAGTTGTAACGTGTTGCCAACATTGACATGCAAATTTTTATTTGACGGACTGTCGCTTTACAAAAAGAAATATTGCAAATTACATAATGTCAATGATAGTGTAATAATAATAATAATATTCATAGATAAATGTCAAAAATTTAAACAGTATTTATGAAGGTCAAAAATTTCAATAAAATTTAAACAAAGACTAATATTTACATAATTATAAATTTTAGTGTATTATTAAAATTTGTTATTTAAGATTTCATAAATATTGTAATAACATGTGTCAATTAGTAATTTTTTTTTTTCAATTTTTCGTGCACACGTTTGTGTTTAAACATTTGTATTGTTAAGGAATATTATTGTACATTTTTTGGGCCAAACACATAATACTTTTTTTATTCAACTTAGAATGGCAAACAAGCTGACAACCCACCTGATGGAAAGTGGTAACTGTCATCTAAAGACATGAGCAGTACATGGACATAACAGTACACACACATACTGTTTCGCCCATGATACCCCCCATGCGTTGCCATTCCTGAGAATTCAGGTGTTATTCCTCTGTACCCTGTAAATTCACGCCATATCCCACCCTTTAAACCGAAAACAACTGCTTCACGGTAGAAACACGTATGGGACAGAGGTACCCAAGCAATCGACTTTTGTACAAAGTCTCCCTCTGGTATCCTTTCTACCCAAAGGTTGTCTGGAAGAGATTGCTTAGCAATAAGACCACCATTTGTACTACACTATACTTATCGAAAATTGTTCAACAAATCCTGTTATGTTGGTGCAATAAAGTGTTAAATAATTAAAATAAATTAAAATTCGTTATCGAATTATTTAATATATATAATATTAAGATAAACAGTTAATTTAAAATTATAAAAACACATATTTATATGTATTTGAGATTCTCGCATCGATCCCTTTGATTTAATAAACTTAAACAAAACTTACAAAACTTTTTTCTATAATTTTGTAATTTACCCTCCAAAAGTGATTCCCATGTTTAAAATTCATTCATTTACGTCACAAATCCATCCTTGGGTGACACTGTCACCGACCGAAAAAGGAATTTTTTCTAAATGTGAAAAAAAAAATTATTTCAAAAACCATTTTTGTATCAGTCATTAACTGACCACTGCTAAATATAGCCTCCCCCATAAGAAGGGATTTGCCAGTAGTTGCCACGCTTGGCAGGCGGGTTGTCAACCGCAGTTAGGCTTTGGTGATGTTTTAAAAGGTATGCTGCTTGCCATCCCTCGACTATTAATTTTCCTCAGTCGCCTCTTACGATACCCACGGGAGAAGAAGAGGTGACCCATTCTATGCCGGGACCATACGGCAAATCAAACTCGTTGGTATGGTATTATGCAGTATATTTATTTTCACTATCAAGTTTTTTTTAACAAGTTTTCACTCTTTAATTATAACCCATCAAATTTTTACGCGATAATACCGGTACTATTATAAAACAGGTTTTCGAAGTTTACAAAGTGATCACATAGGTACCTACCGCTTCCGAAAAAATAATATAGTATCGAAAAACTACTAAAACCGGTTTAAAATCAATATTTCTCAAGTTTTCAAGGTCTGTCATAGGCGTATTAGGTATATACTTAAACATAAGTATAAAGAGCTCCGAATACCTATGTAAAGATTCTGTTAAGAGTCGACACTACTCTATTACATATTGATGAAATCGAATAATGAATCTATGTAACCACCTAGAATTATTAACACAATAAAAAAATATATTCACTTTGTTGTACCTACAACAATATATAATAAAACACTGTCTAAAGTATCGATATCGTTAAGTTTCATAAAAAAACCTAGCTACTTATTATTGTTAAATTGTCAAATAAAACGAACTGGTTACATGGCGTGAATTTACTGGGTACAGAGGAATAACACCTGAGTCCTCAGGAATGGCAACGCATGGGGGGTATCATGGGCGAAACAGTATACTCTGTTATGTCCATGGTACTGCTCATGTCTATAGGCGACGGTTACCACTTTCCATCAGGTGGGCCGTCAGCTTGTTTGCCATTCTAAGTTTTATAAAAAAAAAAAAAAAAAAAACATAGAATTCAAGCAAACAATTTTTTGCTTGAAGTGACGCGGGCCCGGTAAAAAGGGCCGTTCTTTTACTAAGGTTGGTAATATGTGCTTATCTTTTTTTTTTAATGTAATTTTTAATTATTTATTCGTAGTGAAGGGTCAATTCTAACGAGCTGTTCTTAAATTTTATCTCTAAATTTAAAATTTTAATTTGGTAGATTTACGTAAACGTCCTTAGAATAATAATTTCGATGTGCTGTAATAGGTATAAACTCAAAGATATTATGAGTAATATCAAACGAACATTTTATTTTTAGAAAAGACAAATATATAGGGTAGATAGATAAATAAATGCACAGGATAATTTCGAAATACGATTTTACTTTGCGATAGAATTGGTAATTGTTTCACGCATCATTCTCAACAAAATTCGAATTAAAAACATAAATTAATTATCTTTTTTTTCTTCAAGTGGATTAAATTTTTTTTTTATTTTTTAGTAGGTTTTAAGACAATTAAATGGCAATATTATTATTAAAACCTAAGAATAAGAAATTATAAAATCTTTGATTAAAATTACAACAGGACCGTATTATGTCAACTAAACAGACGCCATATTGCATGTATTAGTTTTAGATATTTTTTAAATCTTTTTTATGCAACTTAGAATGGCAAACAAGCTGATGGCCCACCTAATGGAAAGTAGTAACAGTCGCTTATAAATATGAATAGTACCATGGATATAACAGATTATACTGTATCGCCCATGATACCCTTCATGCGTTGTCATTCCTGAGGACTAAGGTGTTAGTTAAACATCTGTACCCTGTAATTTTACTGCTATATCCCATCCTTCAAACTGAAACACAGCCATGCAAACACAACTGTTTCTATCTTCCTCTGGATGTTCAAGGTTGCCAAATGAGAATTTTGATATGTACATAAACGTCAAATATGTTTTGTCTAAATCGATATGATTTTCAGGATTTTTGCCTTATCACTTTGCATCGCTTTTTTACTACATTTTATAATGTCCCACAAAAAAGAGACGACGACCAAAGTTATTCCTTTCGTTTCTACTTTATACTCTCCTTTTCTTTCTGTTTTGTGCTTCCAGTCAAATATTTTACCGTAATTATATACTTTATATATCTGTACAAAGTTTATAAGTACTAAAGCTATTACCCAAAATCCCCAAAAAAATGACTCAAATTTCTTCAAGCCCATTACACTTTTCTCCAAAAACTCAAGAATTTGATTTCTCCAAAATTTCACGAATTGATTTTTTTTACCCAAACTTATCAAAAAATGCCAATTCTGGCAACACTGGTAGTTTAGTAGTTTTCGGAAAAACAATATTTACTCGTACGTCAACGGACTCCCGCAATATCGACCTACTGAACCCAAGAATACAAATGAACTACCTATCCAAAGTCGGACAATAGAACAAATAAAGCCAACATAACACTGTAGTGTTAAAACGCAAGTAGCACCATGCATTAGAGAGTACCTAATTCTACTTAATACAACTTGGAACTTACAACAAACTCCATATATTTAAATACTAACGATCCGCTCCGGCTCCACTTGAATAAATAGATATATTTATTTATTAATATGCTTTTGTATATTCACTTATAGATATTAGGTTATACAGGAGTATAAAGTAACGCTGCTGCCCGTCGGACGGGCCCCGTCCCTCTACCATTAAGCTTGCTTAGTCGCTTCTTACGATACTTACAGGAAAGGAAGGGGGTATGCCGGGAACACACGGATGATGTAATAACATGTATTAATTTAATTTAATTATAGTATTTTATTATTATATACCAGAGGGAGACTTTATACAAAAGTCGATTGCTTGGTACCTCCGTCCCATTCGTGTTTCTACCGTGAAGCAGTTGTGTTTGCATGGCTGTGTTTTGGTTTGAAGGGTGGTATATGGCGTGAATTTACTGGGTACAGAGGAATAACACCTGAGTACTCAGGAATGGCAACGCATGGGGGTATCATGGGCGAAACAGTATACTCTGTTATGTCCATGGTACTGCTCATGTCTATAGGCGACGGTTACCACTTTCCATCAGGTGGGCCGTCAGCTTGTTTGCCATTCTGAGTTGTATAAAAAACTGTTATAGTGAATATTAAGTTCAGACCTGGCTTTTTACAATATCATTATACAAGTGAGTTATGCGAGCGATAGGTGAATCGCGGCTCAAGTTTGTTTTGCAAGCTGCACTTTTAAATAGATTGCAAGGATACCGCAGCATTCTAGTAGATACATTGTATTCAAGTTTCTTCAGTAGACGTAGGTGATCAACGTAATTATTCACTACCTTATGAAGATATGACATGTCAAGGTAAGATCTGCGTAGACATAGTTCATCAAGGTGAAAATATTTAATTTTGCCTTTGCTTGTTTTCATATTTCTTGATATTCTAAAACAATAAGCTAGTTTTTACAAACAAATTCCCTCTGTATTCTCTCTCTTATTTTAGTGAGTTTTTGAATTTATTAATTACAGACAAACAAACGATCCAGTCTTTTCTCTTTATAATATTAATATAAATATATAATCACTGATTGC